>NW_027185771.1:10500599-10508679 GCF_028583685.1 Petaurus breviceps papuanus
TCCCCTCTCCTCCCCTCCTCCCCTCTCCTCTCCTCTCTAGGGAGATAAACTCTTATAAAGCATTTTAAGATTTGCAAAATACATTATAGACATTATCTCCCTTGAGCCTCACAGCAACCCTGAGAAGGTTTCAAGTCAGGGATTATTTTCTCCATTTTCATAAGGAATCTTGAGAAGTGACTTATTCAAGAACACAGGACTGATTAGGACAAGAAGCCAAGTGTCCAGACTCTTAGTCTGGTGCTCTTTCATAGGATTAGAGATTATGTCTAAAAGAAACTTTACAGACCATTAGACCAATTATTTCATTTTATGAAATAAATAAAATGACTTGCCTAAAGTCTCATAGGAACCTAGGTAGTATAATTCAAATCCAACATCCTTTCTCCTGTCTTCCTAACCCACTTTCACCATGACCCATTTCTTTGTTTGTTACTCAGTGGATTAGCATTTATTAGTAAATTAGCATTTATTAGACTGACTCTTTGGAACAATGTTTCTCTAATGTAGTGAGACTTTTTTTTTTTGTTCCAGCAACAATCAGTGATTGAAGGAAATGAATGGATGAAAGTAAGAAAATAAAATTGTAGGCAACACATATTGCCTAAATAGCACATGTGTAATATAGCACATTATTATTTCTCCAGCGCTTTAAGACCTAAGATCTTTCTTCACAGCAACTCCATGAGGCACAAACACTATTACTTTTATTTTATAGATGAAGAAACTGATACTTGGAAGGGTACTGTATCTAGGATGGTCATGCAAATAGTGATTGTTGGACAGGCGCTTGAGCCCTGGTCATCTAGTTCTTTTTTGGCATTGACAAATGCTATCTTCCTAAAAGTAGCATATGCTACTGTATTATAGCTGGGCTCCCTCGTCTCCATAATGCCGCAACTCAAAGGTCCAAAAATTCACCTCTGCATTTGTACTTGTATATCATGACCTGCCAAAACCATGTGCAACAGAGATTTTTCTGCCTCTTCTCCTCAGCCCCCTCCCCACCCCAGCAACAAGCCTAATAATTAATAATCTCCTGACATCCTCTCACACTTGGACTGCATGATTCTGGTTACTTTCAGCATTAGATATTAGGATCTCAGATATATTACTTTTTAGATCATTTCTGCTCGATAAAGCAGCATGGTGTTATTTTTATGTGTATGTTGGCTTTCATCAGTGGCTAGTGACCATGTTACAAACTTTTTTTAAAGATAACCTAGTAGGAGTCCTGGATTTTGCTAACAAGAATCACAAAAATAGAGCTAATACATATTCTAATGCCGTTTTTTCTCTGTCTTTTTCTAAGAAAAAATGTATTTGCTTTATACTCTATTAATTCTCTTCCCTTCCTGTCTATTCTGAAATTTTATTTTCTATATCTTTATTAGTTCCTTTTTAAATCTCTTTGTTTTCTTCATGGAATTAATGCTTCTGATGTAGCGTGCTAGAGTTCTCTCTTCTAACAAATTCCTATGTCATTGCCTTTATAGAACTGGACCTATTGCCCCCTCTTTCATTGTGACTCATTCTTAGATGTATCCATTTATGTGGGAAGTTATTTGGATAGAAGCAGTGCCCCATTCGAGAAATTCCCCAGTGTCCCAATTCATGAGTACAGTTATATCCCTGCCATCTCCATGAGCATTCTTTTTCCCATTGTGCAGTGAGTTCTCATCTCTGAATCTATGTCCTCCCTTCCTTCTGGATGCTGCTTGTCCCCAGCACTTATTTCTCTTTTCCTAAGGCAGAATGTTATCCGTGGAGGCACAAAACTCTCTCAGGGAAAGTGGTCTCTCAATGTGCCAACTCTTTCCAGATCAAAACCAGTGTAAGGTCTCCATCTTCCTATACACAGGTATACCTCCTTTTCTCTATGTAAACAATCTTCTTTGGGACTCCTTCCTGCTGCTAGGGTGGAATCTCTCCCTTTATTTCCCCATTGTCAATCCCTACCTTCTAGTGCTCCCCTAGCTGTTCTTCTTGCTAAGAGACCATAGGGATGAGGCATCATCTTTTGTCTGTTCATGCATGGGCTCGATAAAGCTATATCACCTGTTTTCTCTTTCACTTCCATTTCCCCTATCCCTATACATGCTCACTGCCATTCTCCAGATTTGTTCTACACAATACCTTGATTCATCCAGAGAGGAATAGTTCAATTTAGCTTGTAGGTTTCAGGTTATCCTCTTTTTTCCCCATTTTCCCATTTCTTTAAATAATGATTTCATCTTTATTCTCTCCTATGCTTTAAAAAATCTCTTGATGATCTTTCTTTTATTTTTTTAGTTTATGTCTCTGTTCCTGTATCTCTCTATGTGTGACCCTGTCTCAAAACCTCTAAACATGGAATAATTGATTTCCTTACTTATTCTTTCCATTGTAATTATACTTATTTATGGCTGTTTCTTTGGAGTTTTGCAGGATGAATATTTTGTCTTTTTTGAGAATTCTTAAATATTTTTATTTTGTTGAAGGTCCATCTTTTTTCATTTATGATAAGACTCAGATTATTAGGCTATCACATTTTGAGTTGCAGCTTGAGCTCCTTTATATTTTTTGAATATCCACTATTCCAGCCCTTTTCTGTGTTTTTGGTGAGTGCAAAATAGCTTTCTAGTATGTGAATTTCCTTTCCTTTTTACTTGATAGTCTTCCTCCTAATCACTTGCAGATTTGCTTTTTTGCCATGAGAATTGTTCAATTTAACCACTATGTGTCTTGGTTTTTGAAGCATAGACTTAATTTTTTCTTTCTTTCTGGAAATAATTTTTAGATTTTTTTGTTGGTTCTTTGTTTTTTTGTAGTCAAATATTATGGGCAGTTGTATTACCTTTTTTTCCCTTCATTGTATTGTCTAGGCTTCTTTTAAAACTTGCCTTGTAGCGGCGGCCAGGTGGCTCAGCGAGTAAGAGCGCCGGCTCCAGTGTCGGGATGACCTGGAGATCGAATCCTGGGCTCAGACGCTCAGCACCACACCCAGAAATGACTGGCCGCGTAACCTTGAGCAAGTTACTTAACTCCGATTGCTTAGGGGCGGCCAGGTGGCTCAGCGAGTAAGAGCGCCGGCTCCAGTGTCGGGATGACCTGGAGATCGAATCCCGGGCTCAGACGCTCAGCACCACACCCAGAAATGACTGGCCGTGTGACCTTGAGCAAGTTACTTAACCCCGATTGCTTAAAAATATAAAAAAAGAAAAAGAAACTTGCCTTGTTCTTCTGGGGTATCTATAGTCCTTAAGTTGTTTCTCTACATGTTGTTTTTAAGGTCGATGGCTTATGCTTGATTGGAGATATTATGTGCTCTATTAACATTGCTGTCATTTGCTTCTCTTCTGCCAGAATTTCCTCCAGTTAAGTATTTTTTTTTGAGGTGAAAATAGGGTAATTGGGGTTAAGTGACTAGTAAGTGTTAAGTGTCTGAGTCTAGATTTGAACTCAGGTCCTCCTGACTCCGGGCCAGTGCTCTATTCACTGCACCACCTAGACTCCCCTCCCCAGTTAAATATTTTTGTATCCTATATCTGTTAGCCTCCTTTTTGCTTCCCAAAGTCTTAATTTTCCATAAGTTCTCAACCATGGACTCTATTTTTTCTAGTCTATTGAATGAATTTAAAAAAATGTCTTCCTTGAGAGTTATAACAAGATTCTCCTTTTCAATAGGCATTGTTTCACTTTCCTTCATTTTATAATCATTTAAGCAAGCTTTGTAATCTCCATGAAGACTTAGTATGTATCCTTTGTTCTAGTTTAACGCCTTCCCTATTGATTTATCTATTTATGCTCTGCGTTTTTATTGAGTTTTCTTCTTTTTGAAATCTTTAGTGTAATAGCTCTTTTTCCTTCTATTCCCCCATAACACACTTCCTGACCCCTTTACCATTGCTGATGTGCATAGCCTTCAGACTGTGCTGCAAAACCCTCTCAGACTCCTCTTACATTGAGGTATTTAATGTTCATTGGCCTGGGTTCCTGCCCTAAGTAGCCTCTGGTGGGGAAGGTGTTTTAGACTTTTTTATGGCCTTATGAAGCCACTCATACTGGCCCTCTACCCCAGTTCCTCTCTTGACTCTTCTCCAAGCTTCACTGAATCAGTATCTGACTTTTTGCAGGATTAGGGGATGATGAGTATACCTTGGAGGTATGTAACCCAGGGGTCACTCTAGGCAGAAGACAGCATGATTTATCCTCTCCACTCATGGCTGGGCAGAATCAACGTCTGTTACTTGTTGGGAGTGGGATTGGAGGAGAGGGTGTGTGTGTGCTTCTGGCAAAGTCCCTCCAGCTGGAGGGATCCTAATATAAGCCACAGGCACAAGCCCAGGGACAGGGTTTTGTTTTTTTGTTTTTCCCCTGGATTAGAGGCATGGAGGGTGGCAAGGCAGGGGTGCTGAGTGATTTTAAAGATTAATATTCTCTGATGTTAATTCATATAGATTTTGATTTGTGTGCTTCTCTCTTCTCTGTTCTGTGCAATCAGTTGGAATCACTCTGCATTTGGTGCTTAATTACTCTTTTGAAAGCTTTTGAAAGTTAGTGGGAAGTAGTAGAAGTCTCTAGTCTTCCATTTTATTGCTCCTGTTACTATGAAGTTCTTTAAAATTATTTAAAATACAATTTTTTTCCATAAATAATCCCATTTTGACTTTGGAAACTATCAGTTCAAATTCAGGTTGATGTGACATTGTTCATCTGTTGATCCCAAATACCTGCCTCATTGTATGTTGTTCCAGGTCTTCTGTTTTCATCCAACTCTATAGCTAACAAGGGTTCTAGTCCCCATTTTGCCATGACTTAGTGTATGACCTTAGATATTTATTCTTTCTGGGATTCAATTTTCCTCCTATCTAAAAACAGGGCTTTTGGATTCTGTAATGTCCTAAGATGCCTTTTAACTCTGATGTTATATGCTCTCAGGTCCCTTCTACCCCTGACATTCTATGTTTATTAATAGGATCACAAATTTATGAGTCGATGATATCTTTAAAATAATCATATTTAACCCTCTTATTTTGCAAATGAGGAAACTGAGCCCCAGAGAGGGGAAGTGTCTTGCCAAGGTCACTCTAAACCCCTCAGTTGTGACCATGTATGTGTTAAGATTCTTTTCACATTTAGATCTTATGAAAATTATTTCTTGTGAAGATAAATACCCATGAGAGCAAAGCATTTTGATGTAAATTAAGATTCCTGGGAAGGGGAAATTCAGTCTTATCTATTATAGAAAATGAGAAAGACTCTGAGTCTGATTAGGTATAAGATACCCATGTGTATAACTACTTGACAGGAAAAAACAATACATTTCATTCCAAAAACAAATCTGACCACTCTAGGACTCTAAAAATTTGTAGTCCAGTTATGATCTCATAAAGAGAAACCTTGTGTTTTGAGGTGTGTGTATGATAGGTGTATATTTGAATTCTTTTAAAGGATTTGTTGAAAAATATTTTTCCACCTGTAATTTTAGCTGTGAGTTTGCTTTGGCTAACCATGGTGGGTTCTGCAAATGTTCTCTGACAGGCAGTGTGTAATGTCATGTCCTGTCTTTTAGCTGTGTTCCAGGCCCTGAAAACTGACATTGTACATGGAAGTATGTTTATTTTGCAGATCTGGGCTTTCTGGACTGAAATTGGATTTCACTTCACCTTGGCAATAAACTCTATTTAAAAAGATCCTTCAAAAAGATTCCCAGTGATTAGAGGGAACATATCTCCTATCAAAGAGAAGATGCTGCCCTCCGGTTGGTATCTTTGCATCAGTGCCCCAGGAATGAAGATCCGTCATCTCTTAGCTGGCTGTGTGCACTAAGCAAATGCTGTTTTGTAAACCAAAGTTTTATTGAAAATATTTCGGTTCTTTACATGTGAATGTTTCATGAAAAAAAAAAAGAATGTGATATTTTTGTTCCCCAACACTTTCAAGCCTAGAAAAGCTTTATGGGATTAGGCATGGACTTTAAAGCTGTAAAGGACCTGAGGAATTATCTAGTCCAACTACCTCATTTTACAGATGGGAAAACTAAGACCAAGAAGTGAAGTAAATATATATTCTCCTGATTCTGAGCTATAGAAGAAAATGGAAGTTTCCTGTGTTATTTTGCTTTCATGAGTTCTTCAAGGTTCTGTGATTTAGTTGGTGTGTAAACTTCCTCCATTAAACAGGTTAAAACTCATGTATTACTTGCTACATAAATCTTAGGGAATGATTTGAAACCCAGAAAGCTTAAGTGGCTTCCTTATGGTCTCACAGTTAGAAAGGATAAGAGGTAACATTTGAACTCAGATCTTCCTGACTCCAGATTCAGCATTTTATCCTTAACAACATTCTGCCTCTTTTTGTGAATATAATAACATTTTGAAAATTAACCAATTAATTTACCATTAATGGATATCGTAATTCACAAAAGAACCAACAGTACTGGAGTATTAGGAAAGACACCTGTCCAAGGGGCAGAGATTAATATAAGAAACCAGACCAACTCTCCAAAATGAGGCTATCCTGTTCAAACTGGATATGTGGTCATTTTAGATTGTAAGCCCCTTGAGGGCAAGGAAGATCTTTTGCCTTTCTTTGCATCTGCAGTGCTTAACACAGTGTCGGGAACATAGCAGGCATTTAATAAATGTTTGTTGATTCACTGACTTGATTTTTAAATTGTCACACAGTAATTCTATATAGGAAAACATCTCTCATAAATCTCTAAGAGCTATAAGGAGGAGAAGCAAAGATTATCGTATAGAAAAAAAGGGAAAAGTTTTTTTCTTTGGGACAAAAACACTATTGTTCTTTATTAATTAAAACAAAACATATGGATAACATTTTTCATATCACCTTCATTTCTGAATCTATCTATCTGAAATGAATACATCAATATTTATTATTTCACTATGTTTATATGTTTAAAGTTGCAATAGACCTTAGTGTCTAATCCCTTCTCTTTTTTTTTTTTTTGGTTTTATTTTGTATTTTTGAGGGTAGAAGGAAGGGCAATTGGAGTTGTGACTTACTCAAGGCCACATGGCTAGTTTTATGTTAAGTGTCTGATGTTGGATTTGAACGCAGGTCCTCCTGACTCCAGGGCCGGTTCTCTATTCACTGAACCATCTAGCTGCCCCTAACCCCTTCTTTTTATGGATAAGAATTTTGAGGCCCAGAGAGAGAAAGTGACTCTGTCCTCTGACTTCCAAGGACAACATTTTTTATAACTCCATGTCATCTATTAAGTCAAAGCGATGAGAACTGGTCAAGAATGGCACTTCCTAAGCCATGGAAGAGAAAAAGCTCCAAACCATCAATGCTACCAAGAGAGTATGACAAAATGCATATTATCTCAAGCAGAGAAGACTTCTCTTACCCATTGATGTCATTAACATTACTGTTGTCTATATTATTATCTATGTCTCTCTAGCCATTTCTATATCCGCCCTCCCTCCCTCCATCCATTTATCACTTTAGTCTATCTATTTATATAACCTCTCTATATCTGCCTCTCTAATTTCTATCTCTCTAATCTATCTAAACTCTAATCTTTATCTATTCATTCATATTTCTATTTATCTCTCATTTCTCTGATTTCTTTATCTAATATTTCTCCATATGTCTTTATAATTTCTAACTCTATAAATATCTAAGCTCTATCTAAATTCTATCTCTCTACATCCATATATCTATATAATCTCTCTCTCTCTCTCTCTAACTCTCTCTCTCACCTCTCTATTTCTCTACCTTATCTTTCTCTATATCTGTTCAATTTCCATCTCTCTAGTCTAAGCTCTCTCGATCTAATCTCCATGTATTAATCTATGGATACATCTCCCTAATCTAACTCTCATCTCTCTCTAATCTCCCTATTTAATCTCTTTTTCTATATCTATCTCTCTCATCCAAGTTCTCTCTCTCTCCCTCTCTCTGTCTCTTTCTCTCTCCTCTCTCTTTCTCTCTCTCTTCCTCTCCCCATATGTCTATTTCTCTAATCTCTATCTCACTAATATACCTAACTCTCCTATATCTATCTATCAATCTATCTATCTATCTATCTATCTATCTATCTATCTATCTATCTATCTATCTATCTATC
>NW_027185771.1:10508689-10559606 GCF_028583685.1 Petaurus breviceps papuanus
ATCTATCTATCTATCTATCTATCTATCTATCTATCTATCTATCTATCCTCTATGTATCTCTCCATCTTATCTATCCATTTGCTATGTGTTATAACCCACAGCCCAAGGAGCCCAACAAAGGAATTGACTGGCTCTGGACTCACATGGAGCTCATTTTAGGGATGAACTTGATGCCACCTCCCAAAGGGGAGGAATCTAGCTTTCTCACTTTTTGACTCATTGTCTCCATTCCAGTCTCACTCCAAGCAAATTTTTTAAACAAAGCTTAGTTATGGATCATATTAATTAAGGGAATTAACAGGTTCTTTTCTTGCAAAGGTACTCAAGGCACAATATGAACAGTAGAGAGAGGAAAGTAGTTTATTTCCTCTACTAGAAAAAAATATGTAGGACACAATGCTGTAGCAGCCATGAACAAATACAAAAACATAAGACAATGACCCATCATTCTCATTACACTCTTCCAGCAGATAAAGACAATTTTATAGGACCATGCTACAGATATTTCATTTTCACTTTCACCTCAGATCTGTGGTTTTCCATAAGTTTACAAAGCCCAGATCTCCTGATCAGTCAGGTCACAGTTCTCTTTAGTCCAGGCACAGAATAATCACTAATGATAGCCATTTTCTCCTTCAAGAATCATGCTATTTCAGTAAAGACTTACTGCCCACTGGTCAGCTTGTATTCTACCCCAGATTTGTCTAACCCTCACATTCACAAGCTAGTGACCAAACCTGGAAATAGTCATTTCTTAGGATCACTTTTCATCAATCTGTGCTCTGAGAAGGATGATGATGAGGAGGAGGAAGAGGAGGAGGAGGAGGAGAAGGAGAAGCAGCAGGAGGAGGAGGAGAGTAGGGAGGGGGGAGAAGGAAGGGGAGAGAAAGACGAGGAGGAGGAGGAGGGGGAGGAGAAGGGGGAGGAGAACAAGAAAAAAATCACAGCCATGGACTTGGGCAAGTAAGATTCTCACTCTCAGGTTCTTATAGCCACCATTGCCACTGACTGGGAAAAAGAAAAAACCTCCTCTCCCCTCCTACCTTAAGAAAAATAGTGGACATGTCCCAATAACCCTTCTTATAGCTCACAGAGTGAAGAGCTCTTCCTGGTTCACTCACAAGTCATTTTTGACATCCCCTATTTCCCCCAGTCACAAGGACCAATAAGAAATTGCTACATCTTCTGAACAGTGTTCACTTTCTTTAGAAAGGGGCCAGAGTACATGTCTAGAACTTGGGCATGCTGTACCTCAGGCTCCTCCTATGCCCCACTGTCATAGATGCCTTCTGTTTTTCCATCATAGTCATTTGCATTTAGGTCATTTCCTCTTCCTCCTCCCCACTTCTAGTGAACCTTTCCAGTTTGAATATAAGTTTCTTGAGACTATTTTTTTTGTCTTTGTATTCTTAGTACTTGCTACAGTGCCTGGTACATAGAAGGTGCTTAATAAATGATTATTTGATTGACTAATTGACTGATTCCTTTGTGGCAAAGAAAAAACCATTAAGCAGAACCATGTGGCACATCAATCGCATCTGACATTGTGTGCAGCATCCCACAATCCTAGTCCCCCATCTTGCCAAGGAAAGGAGGGATGTACATTTCTTCATCTCTTCTCCAGGCCTGAGGTTGGCCATTATAGGTATTGCTATACCTCCATTTCTGCTCAAAAATCTGTTTTTTTTTTCTTTTCCCAGAATTTATTTATTTATTTTTAGTTTTCAACATTTATTTCCACAGGATTTTGAGTTCCAAATTCTCTCTCTCTCTCTCTCCTACCCCCACCCCAAGATGGCAAGTATACTGATTACCCCTTCCCTCAGTCTATTCTCCCTTCTATCCCCCCATCCCCGTCCTCTTACTTTCTAGTAGGGCTAGATGATTTTCTATATCCCATTGCCTGTATATCTTATTTCCCAGTTGCATGTAAAAACAATTTTTTAACATTTGTTTTTAAAACTTTGAGCTCTAGGGGCAGCTAGGTGGCGCAGTGATTAAAGCACTGGCCCTGGAATCAGGAGGACCCAAGTTCGGTTCTGGCCTCAGCCGTGTAACCTTGGGCAAGTTACTTAACCCCAATCGCTCTCCAAAAGGCAAAAAAAAAAAAAAAACCAACCCAAAAACATTTGGGGAGGCCAGGTAGCACAGAGAGTAAGAGCACCGGCTCCAGTGTTGGGATGACTTGGGGAACGAATCTGGGCTCAGATACTTAGCACCACACCCAGAAATAACTGGCTGTGTAACCTTGAGCAAGTTACTTAACCCCAATTGCTTAAAAAAAAAAACAACTTTGAGTTCTAGATTCTCTCTCTTCTTTCCTCTTCACCCACCCACATTGAGAAGACCAGCAATTCAATATAGGTTATACATGTATAGTTATGCAAAACATTTCTATAGTAGTCATATTGTGAAAGACTAAGTATATTTCCCTCCATACTATCCTGCCCCCCATTTATTCTATTTTCTCCTTTGACCCTGTCCCTTTTCTTCTCTTTTTTTTTTAAAAGGCTTTATCTGGCAATATATTATAAAGATCATTACTGTGACAAAATGTGAATTTATACCAGGAATGCAGGACTGGTTCAACATTAGAAAAACTAGCAGCATAATTGGCCATATCAATAACAAAAAAAGCAGAAATCATATGATAATCTCAATAGAGGTAGAAAAGCCTTTGACAAAGTACATTATTTTATATGAATAACCTGGCAAAACATAGACATAGGGGAATCTTTTAAAAAATAATATAAAAGCATCAATCTAAAACCAAAATGAAACATCACATGCAATGGGGATACACTGGAACCATTTCCAATAAATACAAGAGAGAAGCAAGGATGTTGTTTTTATTTGTTTGTTTGTTTTACTATTGCTTGATATAGTTATGGAAATGCTAACAACAGCAATGAGAAAATGGTTGGTTGGTTGTTGCCCTTCACTCTTAAATTGGACTTAAATGAAATCATTAGGTTAGAGTTGAAGTGTAATGTATCTGACTATGGGTGATCAGACCAATACCAGTTTGTAGAACTCTGCTATGTTGCTAGGTGCCACAAAATTCTTTTTTTTTTTTAATTAATTTGTTTGTTTCCTTTTAGTTTACAGGATTCCATTCCACAATTCCTTGAGTTTCACATTTTGTCCCCCTCCCTCCCCTACCCCCCTACCCATGGCGACTTATAGTCAAGTATAGGATCTGTAAATACTTTCATATTATACATTAGTCAGGTTATAAGGGCAGATTGTGCCAGCTGGAATGAAAAATGGTAAAGAGGGCATAAAACCAAATAAGAGAAGGAAAAAGATCAGGTATTTTGCTTCCACCTGGATATAAACTTAGTTCTTTCTCTGGATGCACATATTTCTCTCCATCATGATTCTTTTGGGATTGACTTATATCACTGCATTGCTGAGAAGAGTCCAGTCTATCAAAGTTGGTCATTACACATACGTTGTGTCTGTAATTGTGTACAAGTTTCTCCTGGTTCTACTCTTCTCACTCAGCATCAGTTCTTTTAAGCCTCTTCAGGTAAATATGAAGACCGTCTGCTCCTCGTTTCTTATAGCACAATAGTATTCCATAACATACATATACCACAACTTGTTCAGCCATTCCCTAATTGATGGGCACCCCCCCCCCCAATTTCCAATTCCTTGCTACCATAAAAAGAGCTGCTATAAACATTTTTGTACATATGGGTCTTTCTCTCATTTCTATGATCTCTTTGGGATATAACCCTAGGAGAGGTATTGCTGGATCAAAGGGTATGAAAGTATTTATAGCCCTTTGGGCATAATTCCAGATTGCTCTCCAAGGCTGGATCAGTTCACAACTGCACCAGCAATGCATTAGTGTTCCAATTTGCCCACATCCTCTCCAGCATTTGTCATTTTCCTGTTCTGTCATCTTAGCCAATCTTACTGGTGAGATGTGGTACCTAAGAGTTGTTTTTTTTGCACCTCTCTAGTCAATAGTGAATTAGAGCATTTCTTCATGTGCTTATAGATAGCTTTAATTTCTTTCTCTGAAAACTGCCTGTTCATATCCTTTGACCATTTATCAATTGGGGAATGACTTGTATCCTTATAAATTTGACTCAATTCTCTGTATATTTTAGAAATGAGTCCTTTGTCAGAGACATAGGTTGTAAACATTCTTTCCCAATTTCCCACCTCCCTCTTAATTTTGGTTACATTGGCTTTGTTTGTACAGAAACTTTTCAATTTCATGTAGTCAAAATTATCCATTTTACATTTTATAATGTTCTCTAATTCTTGTTTAGTCATAAAGTCTTTCCCTCTCCACAAGTCTGATAGGTAAACTATTCCTTGTTTTAGGAGACTGCTTACAGTATCAACCTTTATACCTAGATCATGCACCCATTTAGACTTGATTTTGGTATATGGTCTTAGATAATGGTCTATGCCCAGTTTCTACCATACTATATTCCAGTTTTCCCAGCAGTTTTTGTCAAATAGTGAGTTCTTATCCCAAAAACCAGGGTCTGGAGGTTTATCAAACAACACATTACTATAGTCATTGACTTCTGAATCTCGTGTGCCTAATCTATTCCATTGATCCACTCCTCTATTCCTCAGCCAGTACCAAGTAGTTTTGATGACTGCTGCTTTATAATACAGATTGAAATCTGGTATAGCTAGTCCACCTTCCCTAGCATTTCTTTTCATTAATCCCTTTGATATTCTGTACCGTTTGTTCTTCCAAATGAATTTTGTTACTATTTTTTCTAGCTCTATAAAGTAGTTTTTTTTGGTAAATTAATTGGTATGGCACTAAATATATAATTTAATTTAGGTAAAATTGCCATTTTTATTATATTAGCTCGACCCAGCCATGAGCAATTGATATTTTTCCAATTAGTTAGATCTGACTTTATTTGTGTGAAAAGTGTTTTGTAGTTATGATCATACAGGTCCTGGGTTTGTTTTGGCAGGTAGATTCCCAAATATTTAATAATGTCTACAGTAACTTTAAATGGGATTTTTCTTTCTATCTCTTGCTGTTGAATTTCATTGGAAATATATAGGAATGCCGAGGATTTATGTGGGTTTATTTTATATCCTGCAACTTTGCCAAATTTATTTATTGTCTCAAGTAGTTTTTTACTTGATTCTCTAGGATTCTCTAAGTATATCATCATATCATCTGCAAAGAGTGTGGTCTCTTCTTTGCCTAATTTGATTCCTTTGATTTCTTATTCTTCTCTAATTGCTACTGCTAACATTTCTAGTACCAAATTGAATAAGAGGGGTGATAGTGGACACCATTGTTTCACCACTGATCTTATGGGAAATGCTTCTAGCTTCTCCCCATTACATATAATACTTGCTGATGGCTTTAGATAGATGCTACCTATTATTTTAAGGAAGGCTCCATTTATTCCTATACTTTCCAATGTTTTTAATAGGAATGGATGCTGTATTTTGTCAAAAGCCTTTTCTGCATCTATTGAGATGATCATGTGGTTTCTGCTAGTTTTATTGTTGATATGATCAATTTATACTGATGGTTTTCCTAATATTAAACCATCCTTGCATTCCTGGAATAAATCCTACCTGATCAAAGTGTATTATTCTTGAGATAAGTTGCTGTAGTCTTTTTGCTCGTATTTTATTTAGAATTTTTGCATCTATATTCATGAGGGAGTTTCGTCTATAATTTTCTTTCTCTGTTTTATCTCTTCCTGATTTAGGTATCAGTACCACATTTGTGTCATAAAAAGAATTTGGTAGGACTCCTTCTTCACTAATTATCCCAAATAGTTTGTAGAGTATTGGAATCAATTGTTCTTTAAATGTTTGATAGAATTCACTAGTGAATCCATCTGGCCCTGGAGATTTTTTCCTAGGGAGCTGACTGATGGCTTGTTCAATTTCTTTTTCTGAGATGGGATTATTTAAGTAATTTACTTCCTCTTCAGTTAATCTTGGCAACTTGTATGTTTGCAAATATTTATCCATTTCCCTAAGATTGTTAAATTTATGTGCATACAATTGGAAAAAATAATTCCTAATTATTGTTTTGATTTCCTCTTCATTGGAGGTAGATTCACCCTTTTCATTTTTGATACTCATAATTTG
Organism: Petaurus breviceps papuanus; assembly: GCF_028583685.1. Lineage (NCBI taxonomy): Eukaryota > Metazoa > Chordata > Mammalia > Diprotodontia > Petauridae > Petaurus > Petaurus breviceps. The sequence goes on from NW_027185771.1 coordinate 10,514,795, forward strand.
GTTTTCTTCTTTCTTTTTTATCATATTGACTAACAGTCTATCAATTTTGTTTTTTTTTTTTCATAAAACCAGCTCTTGGTTTTATTTATTAATTCAATAGTTTTCTTAGTTTCAATTTTATTAATCTCTCCTTTTGTCTTCAATATTTCTAATTTAGTATTTAATCGGGGACTTTGAATTTGTTCTTTTTCTAGGTTTTTTAATTGACCCTGTCCCTTTTCAAAAGTGTTTGCTTCTGACTATCCCCTACCCCAATCTGACCTCTCTTCTATCATCCCCCTTCTTATCTGCTTCCCGCCTACTTTTCTGTAGGGTAAGATACCCAGCTGAGTGTGTATGTTATACCCTCCTTAATCGAAACCCAACCAGAGTAAACTTGACTCATTCCCTTTCACCTCCCTGCTCTTCCCCTCCATTGTAGCAGCTTTCTCTTGCCTCTTTTATGTGAGATAATTTACCCTATTCTATCTTTCCCTTTCTCCTTCTCCCAATATTTTCTCTCTCACACCTTAATTTCATCTTTTTAGATATCATCCCTTCATATTCAACCCACCCTGTGCCCTCTGTCTATACATACATACATACATACATATGTATATTTATGTGTGTATTGCCTTCAACTATCCTAATACTAAGAAAAGTCTCATGAATTACAAATATTATCTTTCTATGTAGGAATGTAAACAGTTCAACTTTAATAAGTCCCTTATGATTTCTCTTTCCTGTTTACATTTTCATGCTTCTCTTGATTCTTGTATTTGAAAGTCAAATTTTCTGTTCAGCTCTGGTCTTTTCATCAAGAATGCTTGAAAGTCCTTTATTTCATTGAATGTCCATTTCCCCCCTGAAGTATTATACTCATTTTCACTGAAGAGGTGATTCTTGGTTTTAATTCTAGCTTCTTTGACCTCCAGAATATCATATTCCAAACCCTCTGATCCCTTAATGTAGAAGCTGCTAGATCTTGTGTTATCCAGATTGTGTTTCTACAATACTCAAATTGTTTCTTTCTGACTGCTTGTAATATTTTCTTCTTGACCTGGGAAATCTGGAATTTGGCTACAATGTTTCTAGGAGTTTTTTGGGGGGGGATCTATGCAAGAAAAAGATTGTTCTTTCACTTAGTAAATAAGCATTTATTAAGTGCCTACTATATTCAAGGCACTGTGCTAAGCACTAGGGATACAAAAGACAGTCCCTGCCCTTGAAGAGCTTACAGTCTAATGGGGGAAACAACAAGAATTGTCTGAGCAGAAGAGACTTCAAATTTTACCCAGTGCTCAGTTCAAGGTCCACTTCCTCCATGAAGTCTTTCTAACTAGGCTGGCCTTTCTATTCTCTGAATGAACTTGCTGTATTTTACCTAATTTACCTCTACAGTCATACTGTTCATGCCTCATGTGAGAGATATAGTATAGGGGAGAAAGGGACAGTCACAGAGTTGGGAAGAATGAAATTTGAGTCCCATTTCTGATACATACTGGCTATATGACCTTGGGAAATCACCTTGCCCTCTTAGGGTATAGGATAGTTCTCTAAGACTATAAATTTCTGGCTCAGGAGTTCTCCCACTAAGGAAATCCTAGCTGTGTCTGACCCTCTTCCTCCCTACTTGGTCTCTTCCTCCCTTCCAGTAAGTAGGGCATTCTGGAGCCAGACTCAAGTCTTTGGACTGTAGGTCAATATTCTTTCTCCATTAACTAAAGCAAGGCAGAGAAGTAGATTTAATCAGGACATTTATCCAGGTTGTGCTAGCAAAGTAAAGACCATTTATATGTGCTGTGTGTCAAGCCCCAGGAACATTTAACATTAAACATGAACTCAGGAGACTTTTGGCAAGTGTAGGCAGAAGAAAGCAGGATTTTAAAGGAGCTAGTCAAATAATTTAAATGGAGTAATTGGCTCTAATATTCATTTTAAAAGAAGGAGGGCTAGGCATGGCTCAGAGGGTGAAAGCTGTGTCTAAAAGGTGATAGGAGAATGATGCAGGATCTGGCAGGAGAGGACCCAGGCTTGAATCTTGGCTGGCAAGGGCACCACCATCCTGCCAGTCATTGAGTTTTGCAACCTCAGAGCCATCCTCAGTTCCTCACTTTTACTTACCCCACATTCCAATTACTTGTCAAATCTTGTTGTTTCTATTGACAAAACGCCTCTTCTCTCTATTCACACAGCTACCACCCTAGTTCACATGCCCATGACTTCTCACCTGGACTCTTGCAAAGGTCTTCTAATTTTGGTTTTCTTGCCTCAGATTTTTCTCTGGTCTCTCAGGTCTTTAATTCATCTTTCACTTAGTAGTCCAAGCATGGATCTGACCATAGTCTCTGATCTTCTCCCCCAAACTCACACAGCAAACTCCAGCAATTCCCTATTACCAAAAAGATCAAATATAAACCCATTTTTTCTGTTTGGTATTAACATTTCTTTACAACCCATTCCCTTCTGCTTTTCTCCTTCATGTTCTCTAAATGCTAACCATATTGATCTTTCTGTTCCTTGAGTGCAACATTCCATTTTACTATCTCAGTCTCTCTGTTCACTGACTGTTTTCCGTGCCTGGAATGTTCTCCCTCTACTCTTAGAATTCCAGTATTCCTTTATTATTCAGCTGAAATGCTAGCTTCTGCATGAAACCTTTCCTAGTCTTCCCAGATGATAGCACTTTCTCCTACAGGTTACCTTATATCTACTTTGTATATGTCTTATCTATTTATGCACACATTGTCTCTTTCATTAGAATGTAAACTACTTGAGGGCAGGGACTGTTGTTGCATTTTTCCTTTTGTATCCTCAGAGCTTAGTACAGTGGTTGCCATATAGAAGTAATTATTAATAAATTTGTGGATTGATGTGCTGTTTGCTAGCTATATGACCTTTGGCACTTCCTCTCTCTGGGTTTTGGTTTCTTCATCTGTAAAATGGACTGAAGAGTTAAAACTAGAGTATGACTAAGAACACTTAGTTCCCTTCAAGTATCAGCTCAAATGCCATGTCCCAATTCCCCTAAGATCACCTTGAATATATTATATATATATATATATATATATATATATCTACATATGTGTATCTGAAGGGACTAGCCAATAAGCTTCTCCCCACCCCCACCCCCATTATACATGGACATGTTGTCTCTCCCAATAGAATGTAATCTCCTTGAAGGAAGAGAATGTTTCATTTTTGTTTTTGTATCTTTAGCACCTGGCACCTAGTAGGTGCTTAATAAATTCTTCTTGTTGTTGGTCCTTCATTCTCAAAGATAACCAATGGCACTGATTGAGGTTCCTAAATCCCATGGTTGTAGAATAATCTAAATTTCCTCCTCTCTTTTAGGTTTCTTTAGACATTTTCTCACAAAAATCCTGTGAGGGGGGCTTGTGAAAATATTATTAATTTTGTTTTACAGATGAGGAAAGGCAGGCTCAGAAACCTTATGTGACTTGCCTAAAGTCATATTGATAGTATGTGTTAGTGCTGATACTCAAACACAAGGCTTTCTGGCTTTTGATCCAGCAGATTTTTGGCAACAGTAACCTATTCCCTCTTTAACTTGTTCTGGGAAATCGAACAACTCATTACCTTTCTCTGGGCCTCAGTTTCCCTACACAGCTATATATATGTATGTGTAGACATGTACACATATACACATACATACATACATGCATGCACACAATGATGGAGTCAGATTGGATGACAGATCTCCAAGTATTTTTTCTGTTTGATGACTCCATGGCCGGCACTTATATACCACCCCCAACAATTTCCCAAGCAAATAGGAAATCAGTTCTGTGGTCCTCAGCTTGGGGGGCAGGCTATCCCTGAGGACAATGTGTCTTCATCTTCAACCATTCATCTGCCATTACTGCTGTCCACAAGACTAAAGGAAATGAGTAGCCCAATCTCTTTCTCCTAAACTTACAGAACCGATAAAAGCATCCCATTTAGACCTCACAACAATTGACTTAATCATGAAAACTACAATTAGCTCTTAGATTTTTCATACAAATTTTTAATAAAAAGGGCCTAAAAAGAAATGTCTGTTTTTCATAATTGTAGAATACTCCCAAGGCAGTCATTCAGCCATCTTGAAAATCAATGTTTTGATGACCTTCGAACCCTCTTTTCCTGTTGAGTGTCTCTCCTACAGGTTTGCTCTCCAGGATGAAAACAATAAAAGCAAATATATAACAGTAGAGGCCTGAGGTTAATGTCTTTAACAAGATAATGTTACTTAAGGGAACTGTAAACCACATCATTTTGAAATTCCATTTGTCCATTGCAGGCGGGGATGTATGATGAAACCATATGTGTATGCAGGCTGCGTGTCTTACCATGATTGTACTGAGTTTACTTGTTGCTTATTTTGATCATGTGTCAGACTGTTAGTTTAATTCTGTAATCATTAAAAATCCCTAAAAGATATATGCAAGAGGATTTGAGGCAGCAGCCAGGACTTTGCACATTGTACCCATGCTCTCTGCCCAGGCTAGAATGATCACTGCCCTCAAATCAGTAAGCAGAATTCTCCCTGAAGCAGGGTATGGATAGACCTCCCTTCTTGGACACATAACAGCATGACAGAGACACCCTCCCCCGCCATTCATACGACACCAAACGCTTGGATGGCAATAGCGAGATTGAGTCAGGCATCCAGATGTTTTGTCTGCCCGATGCCAAACATCTGGTTGTTTGGAAATGTGGGGAGGTATGATGGGCTTTTGTGGGCTTATGCTGAATTTTGGCATCAGGTAAACAGTCTTGTACTCCCGTAGGTAAACTAAATCTTCATTTACCTTTACACTGCTGGAAGTTTACTGTGTTTCCCTTCAAAATATTTTCATCAGATCTGAAGCTTCTGAGCTGTTTTGAATTGTTTTGTTGACCATATGGAATACACAGGTAATCTTTCTATATATGACATATACATGTGTATATACACATATTTCAAAGAAGTTCTTTCCCAGTGCCTCTTTATGGTATGGAGGTGGTTATGGATTCTTCAAGTGGAACATGGGCAGTAGCAGATGGTGACGCAGTAGATAGAGTCCTGGCCTTTGAGTCAGGAAGGTCTAAGTTCAAATCTTGACAGACACTATTAGCTGTGTCCTTGGCAAATCACCTAACCTTTCTGTATCTCAGTTTCTTCATCTGTAAAATGGAGATAATACTAGCTGTTGTGGGGATATAAAACCATAACGTATGCAAAGCACTTTGCAAATCTTAAACTCTACCTAAATACTAGATGTCCTTTTCACATGGTAGCAAAAGCTTTGAATAATGTATTTTCTAATAATACCCAAATGGTGGACTGTATCTATCAACTGAAGATCAACCAAGCTAAGTGCAGAGAGACTCATTCCCAGAGGGTCAGTTTCAACTAGGAGGTACCTTTTTTTTCAACTACCAGAAGACATAAAGATAGTCTACTAAGGGATTGCTATCCTATGCTGGGGGAGGGACCATCCACTCTAAGCAATAAAAATAATAGTAACAATAATTAGCATTCATATAGCACTTTAAGGTTTGCAAAACATTTTATACATGTGATCGCATGAGTCCTTGGAATGCAATCAGAAGACCCTAGGTCTAGAGTTAGAAGCTTCCTTAGAGGCTGTCTAGGCCAAGCCCCTTCCTTCCCCCTCCCCATTTGACAAACGGGAAGTAAACTGATTTTCCCAAGGCCCCATTGTTGGTAAACATCAGAGATGTGATTTAAAGCTAGGGCTGAGTCAGTTAACGTTATTTCCACTGCACCTCATATTAAAGTACGGGAAAGGAATCTGGAATCGAAAGATCTTTGTGCCAGAAACCCCTTATGATTCATTCATCCCTTCACTCATTGAACATTTGTTAAGGATGCTGTATGTGCAAAGTCTTGTGCTAGCTGCCACTGGGGTGACAAAAATGAATAGGATTTAATTCCATGGTAGAAACTAATCTTCTTGAGGTCAGGCAGTGTTTTGTGTCAAATGCTTGCTGAATTGGAATTAAAAGTGTATTGTCCTAGCTTCCATGGAATTCAGAGCCTACGAGGTGTATTCAAGGATGCCTATACTATAAGATAGAGTGTGATATGTTCCATAGGAGAGGCTTGTTGCTTTAGAGGCTCTGAGAGTTCTCAGTCAAAAGAGATCACCTCCTCTGGGAGGAGGATGGAATCATCAGGGAAGGCTTTCATGGAGGAGGTGTCCCTTGTGCTATTTTTTGAGGGGTGGGGAGGATTTCAACAGGTGTCTGTTTTATGGAGATTCTTGAATTAAGTAGGCACTAATCTCAGTTGGTCCCTCCAACAGAAGGTAGGGTAATATGGTCAAAAGAGTCAGAGTCAGAACTAGGGTGAAGAGACCAGAGTTTTGCCCTGTTTTGTGAACATCTCTTTTATGGAGAGGTAGAAGGACATTTAAGGTATAGGAAACAGAATGAAGGCATTTATTTGACAAATATCCTCAAGGTTATTTTTCCCCATATTTGTGTTTGATCAAAGGGTTTTAGATCTAAACATGAACTGAAAGACCTAGACTAGATTTTAGTCCAATCTTCTTGTTTGACAAATGATGAAACTGAAGCTCATAGAATGGAAGGGATTTGCCCAAGATTAAACAGTAAGAAGAAGAGGCAACATTAGGACCCAAATTTTTGTATTCAAAATTCAGTTTTATTTCCAGAACTCTATCTAGAGATTTATGAGCCACAGACAAATAACATGAACCACATCCAGGACCTGAAGTCCTGTAATGGGTCAAGGAAATATTACTCCTTGACAGGGAAACAGAGACCTTGGGATATCACTATTGTAGCCTTTGTTTGGGATGTGTATGGGGAAGCAAGTCAACATAGGTGAAGCACTCACTTCAGCTGCCATGTGGTAGACTCCTACTTTTACTTATTCTTCTCACTAACTAGTTGCTAAATTTTATTATTTCTATTGAAAAATACAAGGGAAATTCACCGCTACTAAATTTGGTTCTCTAGGGCAAAGCCCTGGTCAAGAGACTCTAGTTCTGACTCTGACTCTTCCTACTATATTACCCTACCCTCCGTTTTAGGGACCAACTGAGATTAGCTCCTACTTAATTCAGGAATCTAACCAACATGGCCATATTTGCCAAGCTCACCCAAGTTGCTGTTGAACAGCTGGCAGGTGCCTTGGCAGAAGAAACAAGTGTGCTGGCTGGAGTTTGGGGTTTCTGGAGAGTATTTCATGTGGTTCCCATTCATCAGCATAACCCTTCATGGCAAAGAGGCCTCTGGCTCCCCAAGGGCTATGGCTTTGAACACAATTATGGGGAAATTCCTGTTTCTCAAAGGAAATGTTTTCACTGAAATGGTCTCTTTCCCAGATGAGATATTTTCAATCCAAGGCCAGTTAGCCTGTTTTGGGGACAGGTAGTTTAAGTAATTCTTAGCTGATGTTGAGATACAAAAGCCAAATTTTAAGTAGTTAATTAAAAAAGCTTGAATTTAACAATAATAATTGGAATAAAAATAATAATAACTTTATATAATGTTTACAACGTGCCAAGCATAGTTCTGAGTGCTTTACAACTTTTATCTCACTTTATTTATCTGGCAAGGAAAGATTTAACAATAGTTCTCCCAGAATAATTGAAGGCAGCATGGGATGATGAAAAGAAAATGACTGTGGGAGTTAGGAGGTCTGTATTTTAATCCCAGTTTTACCATTGACCAGCTGTCGGTGGTAACTAACTTCCTCCCACTCTCTCTATTTTCTCTTCCTCTCACATTTTCTTGGCTCTATCTCTATGAATTGGTAGCTCATACTTCAAATGCTTTCTCTCTATACCTGTGCCTCATTGAATCCTGGGCTTCCTTCAAGATTTTCTACTAAGTCCACCTCCTGCATGAACTTTATCCTAGCCCCAGTCACCCTTAGAGCCTTCTGTCTGAGAGTACATTGCACTCACACTTCGTATATCTTGCATACACATAATTGTTTTCATGTTGTTGTCTTCAGAATGTGAGCCCCTGGAGGGCAGGAATGGTTTTATTTTTTATTTTTTGCATCCTCTGGTGCTTATCACAGTACCTGATGCATTGTACTTAATAATACTTAATAGTATTTAATAAATATTTATTGACTGACTGAATGTGACCTTGGGCAGATCATCTCCCTTCTCTGGGTCTCTGCTTCCTTATCTATTTAAAATGAGAGACTTGATGTAGCGGGAAACACATATGAATTAAAGTCAGGAAATCTGGGTTTGAATTTCTGTCATATCCTTAAAAGGTACAGGAACTTAGGAAAACATCACTTTTCTGAGACATAACTTCCTCCTCTGTAAGAGCAGGATGACAGCATCAGCACCGCCTTCTTCACAGGGACTACGTGAAAAGATTGTCTTATAAGACAGACTGGAAATAGAGAGAGAGAAATAGAAATGGGAAGTGAATGGCTCCTCAGCTCCTCCCCCCCCAGCTCTGATATTCCAGGTTCTAAGGCCCTTCTCCATTTTGGCATTCTGTATTCTAAGTCCTCTCCCAGATCTGACATTCTGTGTTCTAAGGGCCCTTCCAACTCTGACATTCTACGTTCTAAGGTCCCTCCCATTTTGTTTGTCCCTCTGACATTTTGTATAATGTCTACATTATGCCCCAAACCAGGTCATTCATGTTATTTTTTTTCCTGGTCCTTTATTTCCCTAGAATAGAAGGAAAATTTCTACAGCATGCAGCTTAACATCTTCATGGCAGTCTATGGTTTTATAGACAGTTGCCTGGGGCACACAGAGGGTAAGTTAGCTTATATACAACCAATAACCATTAGAGGTAGTACTTGAACTCAGGTCTTCCTGACTTTAGGCTGTTTTTTTTCTATCCACCAGGCCACATCATCAATAATTAGAGAGTAAAACCCAACAATCACCTTTAGATATTATCTTAAAAGTAAGCCTGGGTAAAACCAGAGGGTTTTTCCTTGCTAAGAAAAATTTCTATCTTCCAAATATGAAATATTTTTAGCTTCTATATTCTATAACCAAAGAATTTCTGCCTTGTAAAAACTGAATTTAAAGTGAATTTGGTATTTCTTCCCCCACCTCACCTCTCTCCTTTTTCTGTCTAGTTTCTGTCTAGTACCTGAGGGAGAGAAATGCATTTATAACAGGAAACTTTTGACTTGGGAGGTTTTCTGCTTTTGGAGTGCCTGAGGCAAGCTTGCAACACTGTTTTACCTTAAAAGTACAACCCAGAACTGGGCTTTTATGTCAAGAAATGGCACATTCACACCATGTGTGGGATCAGTTTTTTTTTAATGACAAAGAATGCATATTTGTGCTTATGAAAGTGAGGAAATTCCCCCCGACTGAAGGAAGTGGCTGTCTTTATTTGTTTTAGCTTTGCCAGAATTCATTCACAGAGCCCCTATCTCACTTCTCCACTGCCCCGGCCACCATTTGAATTTTAGCCTCCTAGAATCTTACCATCATCCTGAAAACGGAGACCTGGAAGGGTCCTCAGAAAACATGTAGCCTAACCCACTTCCTGATGCTGGAATCTCCTTTACCACAGAATAATAATGAGGCCCCATTTATATGGGGACTTAAAGTTCACAAAGCACTTTTCCTATGTTATCTCACTTGAGGAAACAGGTTCAGAGTGATAGTGACTTGACCTGGGTAACACAACAAGTGTCTGAAACAGGATTTGAACCTGGGTCTTACCACTTCTGAGTCAAACCCTCTTATCACTATGTGACTTGCCTAGAGGTTGGGCACCCTCTGCTTGAATACCTCCACTGATGGCAAGCTTACTTTTTCCTGGGGGCCATCTCCAGTCGTCCTGATCTATATATCTCACCACTGGGCCCAGATGACTCCAGAGGAGAAAGTGAGGTTGGTGACCTTGAACAGTCCTGCCTCTCACTTAAATCCAATTTACTGGCAAGTTATGGCATCACCTTCCTGGTGTCATGGTCCTCTTTTTTTTTTCTTTTTGGAGGGCAATTGGGGTTAAGTGACTTGCTCAAGGTCACACAGCTAGTTTTGTGTTAAGTGTCTGAGGCCGGATTTGAATTCAGGTCCTCCTGACTCCAGGGCCGGTGCTCTATTCACGGTGCCACCTAGCCACCCCTGTCATGGTCCTCTTTGAGAATGAAGGCGAGACAACAACAACGACTCTTTCCCAAGGTAGCCCTTGTGAACAGGTCTCATTCTTAGGAAGTTTTTCCTCGCACTGAATTGAAACCTGTTTCTTGTAGATTTTAATCGCCGGTCTTACTTCTGTCCTTGAAAGTCATGTAGGTTTAGCTTGTTGCTTTGTCTACCTGAATGCCCTTCAGATATCCGAAGACACCTATCCTGTCCCCTTCTGGGTAGCTGTCAACCTCAATTTGCATCCTTTGGGCTCATTTATTCATTCTTCTGTTCATCAATTTATTAAGCACCTGCTGTGTGCAAAGCCTTCTGCTGTGTATTGGAGGGCATGGAAAGATTAGAGATGATCCTGACTTCTGGTATGAGGATAAGGCACAACATCAATAACTAAATAGGGAATGTCATATGATTGCATTGAAGAGTTATGGTGCAAAGTAATATGTGAGGTCCCAGGGGAAAGAGCTTTATTGATGGAGGAGGTCAAGGAAGGCTTCTTGGAGGAGGTGGCATTTAACTAGACTTTTAGGGTTGGGTAGGAATTTATTAGGTGAAGAGAAAAAGGAAAGATGTTTCTAGTACAGGTCCTGATAGGAGCAAAAAAGCAAAACCGAGAAAATTCAGAATACATTTTGGGTGATAGCACTATGCATTAGGGACTAAAATTTTCAGATTCAGTGTAGTCTTTGCCAAACAGCTGGACCACAGCTGGGTGAGCCAGTGAATATAATAATCACTCTAATAGTGTCTGTATCAAAGAAAAATTGTTCTGGCTATGGTATATCCAAATGAATTGAAGTTGTGCCCACAAAATCCAATCTTTCTCTTTGCCAACTGATAAGTTACTTTAGTCTAGGCATTCATCAGTTTACTAAAATGATTGCTTATCTCTTTTTACTCACCACTTTCTGTCTCCCTGTGAGGAGATGTAAGTTATCATCCTCTTACAAGTGGTGAAAATGAGGCACAGAGATTTGTGCAAAGTTGACCAGCCAACCATGTCCCAACAGGAAATCCAATGGAGTCCTTCCACCACTTCATTAAGTGAGTGAGCCATGATTATTCTGTGCTGTTGGGGCTGAAGTCATAGGATTTGTATTGGAAGGGATGTGAGACATCCTCTAGTCCAATTCTCTGCCTGATGGATGAATCCTCTCTTACAGTATCCCAGTATCTCCTATCCTGTGTTTGAAGAAAAACAGTGATGGTGGTGGTGGGGGAGAGGGGAGGGAGACTCACTGTTCCATGCTCCTTCATATGGTTACTTGTTCCAGGCTCATTTGGAGCCTCAAAAAAAAATCTTCATCACAGTCATTTAGGAAACCTGACCAAATACATTTTCCTTTTGCTTTCTAGGCAAACTATATAACTGTCAATATTTATATTTGCCCCATGAGTGTTTAATCTAAGCATGTGGGAGATTTGATGGGCTCAGTACAACAATAGCACATTAAAATTTTCAATTATTTTTCTTGGAGGATCTTCATTGCCTTTGAGAAGTCTGTGGCCCAGAGACAGAAAACTGTTTTTTAAAACATCAAACTAAGAGACTTGAGCTTTCTTACACTGCTGGACTATTGCCAATGACCAAAGTCCTTTCTCCTTTAATGTGGAATTTCTTTCACATGGTAGAAAAGTGCCTTGGGCCCAAAGCTGTTCCTGGGGGTTTAGAACCCAGAGAAAATTATGCTGTGTTCCCCACTCCCACCCCAGCATTTGTATCAAGTTGAAATTACGTTGCAATGCAAATTTTCACCTCAAGGGAGGTGAAAATAAGTCATAAAAAAGCAAAATGTAGTCCAAGGAGGAGAAGGAATTGATGTAGAAATGGAGGAAAGGATCAATTTCCTGATTTCTAGAATGGATGGGAAGGATTACTTAATTTCTAAGGTAATTCCAGTTCTAATATTTTGTATTCTCTGGTCATTTCTGTTAATGATTATTCTCTTTCCTAAGATTCCTTTCAACTCCAACATTCTGTGTTCTAAGGTTCCTTTCATAGCTAACATTCCATGACCTAAGGTCTCGTCCAGTTCTGATATCCTATACGTTCTAATTAACTTTCATCTCTAACATTCTATGATTCTAAGGTCTACCTCCCTCTCTTAGTAATTTGGTGTTGGAGTGGGGATGTTTTGTACTGATTGTGTACATGTGAGCCTGAGGATTTTTTTTAAAGCATCCATTGGCAGATTCATCTCCTTCTCTCTGACTTCCTGTCTTCCTGAGTCACTGCCCAGGAATTTGCTTGGGGATGGTCCCCACCCATTGTACCTCAAGAGTAATTCCATTTGTGTCAAGTGCATACCCAATAGTAGGGTGCTCAGTAAGAAGGAATGAACCACTGCCTGCAGTAATGACTTGCACAACCATTTCAAGCATGGAAATTGGAGGGAACACGAATGATGCATTTCCTGACAAACAGGAAAGTTGGTTTCTATGCATTTTGTAGGGGTCTAGAAGGAGATTCTGGAGGCTGGCAAACAGAAAGCCAAACAATATGCATGGGAAAGAAATCACACTGTTAACGTGTACCCTCAGAGTCTAGTAAGACGTAACATTGAATTTTACTCCGTAAGGAGTCCCATTTGGGCAGAGAAGTTAAGAAAAAAATATATCAAATTCCAGAGCTTTCTCCAAATTTAGCAAATCTAGTGATACCACAAAGGGTATGATGATCATTAAGTTTAGACTCAAAGATTTGGTAGGAACCTCAAGAGACTGTTATATCCAGTTCCTAACCTTCAGGGAGGTGAAATCTTGAACATGGATTTGCTATCTGTTGCCAAAGTCTGTCAATTTTGCCTTTCTAACATCTCCCCTATATGTGCCCCCTTCTCTCCTCTGACAGTACCAACCACTCTAGGGCAAGCTCTCATAACCTTAGGCCTGCACCATTGAAATAGCCTGCCATTTGGTCTCCTTTCCACAGATATTTCCACCCTCTAGTCAGCTCTCAAAGTGACTTTGATAAAGCACAGGTCTGACTTTGTCATATTCCCCACCCCCATTTAATAAACTCTAGTGGTTTTTTTATAATTTCTAGCCCCAACTATAATAGCTCCTATTTGGTATTCAAAGCCCTTCACAGCCACCTCCTCCTTCCCAACCCCGATCTTTCCAGTTTTTATATTACCATATTTCTTAACATGTACTCTTCCATCTTGTGATACTGGCCTCCTGGCTGTTCCTTGGACAAGACACTCCATCTCTGAGCTCTGGGTATTTTCACTTGGCTGTCCCCCATGCTTAGGATTCTTTCCCTTCTCATCTCTACCCCTTAGCTTCCTTGAATTCCTTTAAGTCCCAGCTAAAATCTCATCTTTCCCTATCCCTCTTAATTATACTGCTTTCCATCTGCTGATCATTTCCAATTTTATTCTGTATATATCTTGTTTATATAGAGTTCTTTGCATGTTGTCTCTCCCATTAGATTTGAGCACCATAAGATCAGGTGGTTTTTTTTAACCTTCCTTTGTATCTCTAGTGTTTGTCACACAACATCTAGCACATAGTAGATACTTAATATATATTAACTGATAACAAAGTCAGTCTACTTCAGTGGGTCTGTGAAATGTTCTAATAACATAAGCTATTGGGGTGTCAGATTTTTAAAGATGAAAATACCAGAGAGGTATAGGGAACCAGAGTGGGAGGGATGATTATGGACTCAGGAACACCTGGTTTCAAATCACCCCTCCCACACACACACACATAAATATGTGCATATACATATGTATATATCTATGTATATATGATGTTTATACATTTGTATATAAAGGTATACGAATATATGTATATCCATCCATCCATCTATATATCTGTCTCTCTGTCTGTCAGTCTCTCTCTATCTACCTATCTACATGTTTCTGTGATCATGCTATGAAACCCAGTTGGTTGCACTGCCCAATGTCACAAAGTAGTAAATAGCAAAGTTGAGATTCTAGCCCAGCCTGTTGGACTTCCATCAGTTTCCTTCAGTAGCTGAACAGAAAGGACCCATCTAGCCTAATCCCCACATCAGAAAGAAGATGAAACTGCTGATTAGGGAGTGACAGGGCCAGGCTTCAAGACTCTCAGGTCAGTAACCCAGGGAGGTTACTTTATTTTTTAAAAATTTAGTTAGAGTTTTAAAATGAACAAACATCTATTTTCTCTTTGTCTCTTCCTATGGGAAGAAAAAAGATAAACAAAGTCCTTGTAACAAATATGCACTGTCAAGAAAAACAGATTCTTCCATATCCAAAAAGCATGTCTCATACCTCTTTTGAGTGCTTCTCCATTAATGCTTTCCTGTGTCCTCCATTTTCCTGCCCCTGGGCCCAAGATTCCTCTGCTTCCTTTGGTTAAGGCATCAAATTCAAAAGGCCCCTGTTAAATGCACCTATATTATTTAGAAATTGTTCACTATTCATTATCACTTTTTATCACATTAATAGATGAGTCAATGGATGTGCAGAACTAGAAAGGGGACCTGAGATAAATTATGTCTCTATATATGAGAGAGATCTGGAAAATTTCTAGGAGTATCATGCAAACCATTCAAAAAGCATTTTTTAAAAATGCCTACACTGTGCCAGGTACTAAATGCTAAGTGGTTGGCATACAAAGATGAAAATGAAACAGTTTTCACCCTCAAGGAACTTCCATTCTATTTGGGTAAAACAACATAAAATACAGAAAAGTTAACATAAAATCATACAAGGTAAATAAAAAGTAATTTGGTCCCTGTGCTCTCCAGGATCAAATACAAAATCCTCTGGCATTCAAAGTCCTTCCTAGCATGTCCCCTTTCTACTTTTCTAGTTTTCTTATACCTTACTCCTCATCAAGTACTCTTCAATCCAGTAACCCTGATCTTTTTCTGTTCAGTGAGCTAGACACTAGATCTCAAGGCTCTAGACATTCCAGGTTGTCCCCATGCATGGAATTCTCTGCCTCCTCATCCCTACCTTCTGTCTTCCCTTTTCTTGTTGCTCAATTGTTTTTCAGTCATGTCTGACTCTTCATGACCCCATTTGGGGTTTTCTTGACAAAGATACTCAAATAGTTTGCCATTTACTTCTTCAGATCATTTTACAAATGAGGAAATTGAAACAAGCAGGGTTAAGTGACCTGCTCAGGGTCACACAGCTACTAAATATCTGAGGTCATATTTGAACTCAAGAAGATAAGTCTTCCTGACCTCAGTTCCAGTGCTTTTTGCATTATGAAACTCCCTAGGTGCCTTGAGAGATGCATAGCTTTCAGCAATATGGAGACGATGGTCCAATTGGACTCTGCCCTTGTCAGACCTCACCTGAATATTGTATCTAGTTCTGCTCACCACAGTTTAAAAAGGGTATTGATAAGTTAGAGAGTATCCAGAGGAGAATGACTAGCATGATGAAGAACTTTGAGATTCATGTCATATGAACATTGGTGGAAAGAACCAAGGAAAAGAAGACTCATGGGAGGGGCATGCTGGTATGGAGACCCATGGCATACTTGACAATTTAATCTGCATCATTCACATTTTCTTCATCACATTCATAAGCCTAGGCAGTTAATATAAATAATATAATATAATAAATAAAACAATAAACCTAGCCTCGATTTATTGTGTTTGCTGATTTCTGAGGTGTAAATTTTTATGCTGAAAATTTAACCGTTGGTTTTCTGGAGCCTGTTTGAACTAATTTCAGCATACCCCTGGCCCCTGGAGACAATGCTCATCTCCAGGAATTTGAAAGGCTTTCTTATGGAAGAGATATTAGACTCATACTGTCTATCCCCAAAGGACAGAACTGGGATGCCAGAAAACTAACTCAGGTTCAATGTCAATTCCCCAATGACTGGAGTTATCCCAAGCAAATAGGATCTCCTTGAGAAATGGTGGGCTCTCCCTCCTTGAGAGTCTTCCCACAGATGTTGTGATTCCCTGTCAGGCAGGTTGTAGTGAGGGCTCTTTCTGGGGATGGGTGGACCAGATGGTTGCTGAGGTCCGTCCCGACTGTCCAATTATGTGATTTCTGTTTTTGTTGTTGTGAGGAAAGGGCTTTGTGAGTCTTAAAGCCCTATAGATCTTCGAACTCTTTGGAGTAGCCTGGTGGTCAATAAACCCAAAACACCTTATTCACTCTCCCCATTTCACAAAGATTATTGGGCTGGAAAGCTGACTGGCAGAAATTACGTCTAGACCAACAACTTATAGCCTAACCCAAGATAAAATCCTAGCTAGAAATAAAAGATGACATCATAAACAAATTAGAGGAGCAAGGAAGAAATTTCCTTTCAGATCTGTGGATAGGGAAGGTGTTAATGACTAAACAAGAGACATAGAGGACTTCAGAGGATAAAATCTACTGGATAGCAACAAGCAGTTTTCAAAGGAAGAAATCCAAACAATAAATATGAATCCAAATAATTACTGATTAAAGGAATGTACAGTGAGATAACTTGGAGGTTCTATTTCACACCTATCAGATGAGCAAAGGTGACAAGAGGAAAGTGACAAATGTCGAGGGGCCTGAGGGAAAACAAACACACTAATGCCCTATTGGTGGAGCTATGATTGGTCCAATGATTCTGGAAAGCAAGTGGGAACCATGCTTGAAAAGTCACTATACTGTCCACACACTTTGGCTCAGCAACATATCTATTAGACCTACATCCCAAAGAGATTTAAGGAAGAGGAAAAGGTACTACATGTTCAACAAAATTTATAGCAACCCTTTTTGTTGTGGGTTTTTTTTTTTTGCGTGTGGGGTGCCCATCAATTGTAGATGGTTAAAAATATGTGAAATCTAATGGATTATACTATAAGAAACAGTGAATGTGGATGGTTTCAGAGAAACCTTGGAAGACTTATATGAACTGATTTAGAGTGAAATGAGAACCAGGAGAGCAATGTACACCACAACATGGCAAAGACAAGCAATTTTTAAAGATTTAAGAACTCTGATGAACACAATGACCAATCCTAATTCCAGAAGACTAATGATGCAACCCACCTTCTGGCAGAGAAAGGATGAACTCAGGGTACAAATTGAGACATATATATTTTTGGACATATGTGAGAATTTACTTTTGGGACACAAATGTATGGATTTCTATTTAACTATGCATATTTGTTTCCAATGTGGGATGAGGAGAAAAATAAATTTTTGTTAACTGAAAATATGCAAATTATGGTATATAAATGAACCGATGCAATGAAGTAAGCAGAAGTAGGAGAACAATGCATGCAATGACAACAATATTCTAAAGGAAAACAATTTTGTAAGACTTTAGAACTCTCATCAATACAACAATAAAACACAATGCCAGAGGACAGAAGATAAATGAAGCCTGTTACTCACTGCCTGCCAGAAAGGTGATGGACTTAAAATGCAGAAGAAGACATACCTTTTTGGACATGGCCGTTGTGGGAATTTGTTTTGCTGGACTGTGTATGTCTATTATAAGCGTTTTACTTTTATTTTATTGTTCAATTTGGGGGCAGGAGAAGTGGAAGGGATGGGTGCATTTAAATTACAAAAAGATATTCGTAGGTAGTATTTCATGCCACACACCTACTACTTTTCAGTCTACTTTCAAATAGGACTCTTTCCACCACCGAGGTTTCCATCTACTAGGGGGCATGACGGATCAAGAAGAGGAAGGCTATTTTTAAAAGATATTGGATTTAGAGTCAGAAGACTTGAATATAAGTCCTGATTCCGACTTGGTTTCCTCATCTGTGAAATGATAATATTACTATAAGCCATTCCTAACATACAAGGGTATCACAATGATCAAATGTGATATGGTGAGTAAAATTCGATGTAACCATTATGGTGCCATATACATATTAGCTATTCTTATACCTAAATGCCAGCTATTTTTTTTTTGTCTTTTCTTGAGTTCTTTGCCTTGGATAGGTCCCAGTAAACCATGTGAAGATGGGATAGGTCCCATCTCAAATTTTCGATGACTTTGCTATTTTTTTTTTTTGCATAAGGACTTTAGTACAGATATTCTCAGGCCTGGCTCAGCCAATTTCAGGATTCCTGATTCTGAATTTGTACCCTTTGGGTAGGGATTTCTTGGAATCTAGAAACTCAAGTTTGACAGCCCATTCTGGCAAATATAACTAAAGAAACTGGCCTCATTTTATAAGAGCCACCTGGGATGAGGTTTGGTTTGTGGGTTAGTCTATGACTACTGAGGGATGTGAGCTTGTTCCAGTCTTTAATTTTATAACTTAAGCTCTGCTCAGATAGATGTATGAATCTTGTAAACTCCCTTAACATGACTTCTTCTATAAAACCATCGGCCAACATGCTTTGCATAGGTGACCTTATTCCCCCACAGTGCTAAGGAAGAAAGAGATGCTTAGGTTAACTATGTAGTGATGTACAAGAATTTAAGAGTCTCTGGGACTTTCAAACTCTGAGGTTAAATTATTAGATCAATTATTTTCCCCTGAAATGCTTGACCACAGCCTTTAAATCTCACCACTAGGTTTGAAAAACCTCAGAGCTAGGCAGTCTATTAGAGATGCCTGCCAGGTGGATAGATGTTTAGTAAGGAGTCCATTCATTCACTCACTCAGTCCACACACAAACCTACTTGCTTTACAAGGGATATGGAAAATTAAAATAAAATACAAATAATTGCTTTAAGCCCATGTGCCCAGTCTTAGTAGAAAGATAAAACCCAAACACTGAAAGCTGTAATACACAATTTGGGGGACTCAGATTCATTATTTCATTGGTTTAGAGAATTCCCAATGAGTAAACTCCCCTTATCAATGCAAATCAGCAACTATTTTGCAAATTTGACTCTTAAAGATTTGCTTGAGGATACTTTGGGTTGCTCTGGGTCATTCAACCAATATTTGTCAGAGGAAGGTCTTGAACTCAAGTCTACCTGACCTTTCTGAGGTTGGTTTTATCAACTGTGTGACATCATCTTTCATAATACAACATAAAATAACAATATATTTTAAATACCTTAGATAGGGATTGGTACCAAGATTTCATGGTAACTCCCAGGTAATCAAAACTTTACCTAATTCAGGTCGACACTTCTAGTCTTAGTTGCCTAGATAATGATAGGTTAAGTGATTTGCCCAGGATCACACAGACATCCTATGTAAGAGATGAGACTTGAACTTTCTTTGCTTTCAAGGCCACCTCTGTATCCCCTATGCACATTAGAGAGATGCTAAATTAAATGCTATGTAAGGTCTGTGGGGCAAGTCATTAATTACAAGGGAAATTAGGCCATACATTTAGAATTTATATAGAGTGGGAAGAGACCCTAGAAGTATCTAGTCCAACATTCTTTTTATATAGATTAAGAACTGAGGCCAAGAGAGGTTAAGAGACTTTCTTTGAAGTCACGTACATGGTCAATGTATGAGGCAAGATTTGAACTCATGTCTTCCTTACTCCAAGTCTAGTACTCAATCCCCTATGCTATGGTAAATTGAACTTTAAAGGACATAGAAGAATTCAACAGGTAAAAGATAGTATAGGTAAAGGAAAATAGTCTAATATAGTTGAAGGAAACAGCAAGTCTATTTTTTTCATGGAGGGAGGAGGAGGGGCAATGAAACAGGGAGCATATCAATTTAGCTGGAGTGTAGAGTATATGGAAAAGTGTAATATGAGATAAGAATGAGTACATACAGTGGCTTCTGATTGTATAGGACCTTGAATATCCAGGAGGGGATTTTGAGTTTTCTCTATTGATGATAAGGAGAGATTGAAAGTTTTTTATAACAGAGGAGACATGGCCAAATCTATGAATAAGAAAGATTATTCTGGCAATGGAATGAAAGGCAGGGGGAGGAAGGAGAGAGTAGGGAGTGAGAAGGTCTGTTAGCAGGCCATTGCAGGAATTTAGAAGGGTGGTGATATTGGCCTAGACTAGAGTGAGTGTGTGGGAAGAGAAGAAGAGGAGAAACTTTTAAAAATTAGAATCAACTGGAATTGATAACTAATTGGAAAGAGAGGTGGGATTGAGAGAAGAGTCAAAGAAAAAGTTATGAACACAAGAGATAAGGTAAATTGTTGTTCAGCCTTCATTTTCAAATAGGACCAATGACATCATAAGGTGATGTCTTGACTTGCTCATGAATTGGATGTAAGTGAGCAGAGTTTCATGAGGTCATCAGGCTCACTCTTTCTGAGTCATCAAAGTCCAGTGGCAAGACAAAAGTCAGTATGACTGGAGAAGGTTCAGGATGCAGTGGATGACATTTTTTTCCATCTCTGGCCAACCTTAAGCATTCCACAGTGCCTGCTTTAGCCTTCTTCATGGCAGTTGGAACAAATTGCTCTCATCCACACATTCTGCCAGTGGGGAATCTTCACTTGCTTGGAGTAGACATACCCTACCTCACTGACAGGTCTGAGACCTCTTGGTTACCATCAGCCTGGTCTGATTCATCTTCCAAGACAGTTTTCCCAGGGAGCAGCCACTTCACGTGCTACAGCTTCTTGAGTGGTGGGCACCAGGTAGACACCAAAGGTTGATGAGCAGCCCTGAAAAGGGCTTGGCAAGCCCTCACAGCAGAGGTATTAGTCCTCCTGAACATCCCATATACCCCAATAAGGTAGATAGTGTTGCCACAGATAGATAGAGTGAAGACAGAAGGAGGAAAATAATTTTTGGGGAAAATAATCTCTGTTTTGGACATGGTGAGTTTGAGGTGTTATTGGGAATAATTAGGTAAAGATATCCTAAAAGACAGGGATGTTGGGCTGGAGCTGAGAAGAGAGATGAACAACAAAGCTATGGATTTGAGAGTCATCTTCTTAGAGATGATGAAGCCATAGGGATGACTGTCATGGTCAAGGGAGAAAAGTCAAAGGATAGACCTTTGGAGGATATCCAGATTCAAGGGTTGGTAGAAGATGAAGAACCAGTGAAGACAGAAAGCAAATTAGAGAGGCCAGAGAATCAAGAGAATATGGTATCTCTGAGGCCAGCAGTGCAAAGTATCCCCAGTGCTAAGCCCACTGCCTGGCATATAGTAGGAGTTTAATAAATGCTTGTTTGCTTGATGGATTAATTCAGTAACAAAGTGAGGGTGAACAGTTTAAAGAGTGCAGAGAGGGGGAGGCTAGGTGGTGCAGTGAGTAAAGCACTGACCCCGGAGTCAGGAGGACCCGAGTTTGGTTCCGGCCTCAGACACTTAGCACACACTCACACACACACACACACACACACACACACACACACACACACACACACACAAAACACTAGCCGTGTAACCTTGGGCAAGTTACTTAACCCCAATTGCCCTCCAAAAGGCAAAAAAAAAAAAAGACTGCAGAGAAATCAAGGTTCAATGTCCATTAAGACACATTAAAGTGACAGACCTAATGCCAGGAAGACTGCCCTTTGTCACCCAGATGAATTTAGTAAGACAAAAGACTTGATTTTCCCTTGTCTTCCCTAGGCTTTCCAAGTCCCCATAGATAAGCAAGTGACTTTTCCTTTTTCCAGGTGTTGCATTCTCATGAGGCAATAGCAGTCCAAAAATCAGAAGGGAGAATGCCTGATTGGTTTCAGGGCTCCCATCCAGGAACATCCAAATCATTTCACTATGAAACTGAAATTCTCTTTTCTTCTGCCAGTAGGGGCCAATAACCTGTCCTTATCCCATAAATCCATCATTGGCACAATGGTTCATCTGCTCTGGAAGGGTTGGATTGGCCTTTCTGCTAATCATAAAGCATGACCGTTGAGCAGACAGAATACTGAATTTATGGCTGAAAGGTGAGTTCTCAGCCAACTGTTTCCTCCAAAGGCCGAGGTCCCTTGTGGCCTGTTAGGTTTTCTTCTTTATTAGTGCAATGACCATGGAATCAAAGAATTTTAGGTACTAAAGGAACCTTAGAGATCCTTTGATTCAGGGGGTCTTAACCTTGTTTGGGTATTGGAACCCTTTGGCAGACTAGTGAAGCTCATGGACCCACTTGTCAGAATAATGTTTTTTTAAAAATACAAAGAATTATAAAGGAAACTAATTATTTTGAAATTAAAATGTAATTTTCCCTCCATCCAAGTGCATGGATGCATTGAAATCTTTCCAGAACCTAAAGATTTCATAGACCCCAGGTTAAGAGCATATGATCTTGAATAATTGGCTTATGCTACAGGAGGGAAAACAGGCCCAGAGAAGGAAGCCTCAGAGTTTCTTAGGGAATTAGTAATAAGACTGAGATTAGAATTTGGGTCTTTTGACCATTAGGCCTATGTTCCCCCCTCCACCACAATGACATGATGTTTCTTTCCTATTTAGTGCTCTTACCATTGTGACCCTAGGCTCTAATTGGTAAACATTCATTTTATCTTGTACTCATCTGAGGCCCACTATACCACTTCTAAGCCATCTCCATGCCATATTATTTATTTTACTTTCCCCTCCTTCCTCTCCCTCTTCTAACTTTAGTTCTGGGAATAATAATCAAATTGATACTCTCATACCTGGAAAGAACTTGTCAATAATTTTCCCTATGATTCAACTCACCATTCTGACTTTCCTAACCAGCACACCTTTCTCCTCTATGCAATGTCTTTCCCTATTAGAACAAAAGCAAGCAAAAAATACCTCAGGGAGCTTTTATTTTCATTATATCAATTTACTTATCTCTTTGTAATTTAATAATTTATCTATTTTTAACTTCCATTCTTTGTTCCTAGTTATGACACTTGGGGAAAAATAGAACAAACCTAATCCATCTTCCATGTGCTAACCTTTCAATTACTTGAAAATATCAGTCATTTTTTCTTCTCCAGGCTACAAACTCCCATTTCCTTCGATCAGTCTTCACATGTGGACCCATGACTCCTTGACAACTGACTGGTCTCTTTTGGATGCCCATCATCTTGTCAATACCCTTCCTAAAATACGGTGCTGAAAAACTGAATACAGTACTCCAGATATGGTCTGACCAGGGCAGAGTGAAGACTACAATTACCTCTTCCTCATTTCTGGAAGTGAAGACTCAGTTACTGTAGCTAAAGTTTATTTTATTTATTTATTTATTTATTCATTTATTTATTTTTACTGTCATATTACACTGCTGGCTCACATGGAGACTGTAGTCCCCTTAGATCTCCAGATCCCTTTCAGATAAATTACTGTTGGACCAACTGCCCCCATCATCTTCTTGTGAAGTGGATTTTTGAACCCAAGGGTAAGGCTTTATTTAATCCTTATTAAACATCACATTTAATTCAACTCATTGTTCTGCCTTCTTGGGATCCTGGGTCTGTGACCAGTGTGTTAGCTACTCTTCCCATGTTTCTGCCATCTGTAAATTTCATAAGTATGCCAGGTATGGCTTTATCCAACCTATTGATAAAAGCTATCAATTGCACAAATTCCAGGGGCACTCTACTGGAGCCATTACCAGGTGATATCAGCCCATTAATGAATCCCTCCTTTAGGCTGGTTATTCTGGCTCCAAATTTGCCTAAATGTACTATCATTTAGCCCAAATTTCTAACCTTCCACCATTCCCCTTGTAGATTTCCTCTCATGAATATATTTTCAATATGTGATATATCTCTACCTTCTTCATCCTTTTCCTTTTGCCTGTCCTATTTCATCAAAATAAGGTGTATCATTCTAGATCTATACTCCAGTCATAGGACTTATCCCCTCAAATCTCAAGGATTCCTCACTCCACTTTGCATATGCTGCTATGTCTGGTTTCCATACCCCTCTTAGGATAAACTCAGTACTTCTAAATTCACTACCATGCTACTAAACTCAATCCTTGATTGATACCACCTCTGGAGTAACAAATTCCTCCCAATGCCTTCCTTTGTAGAGGTAAAAACTGGATTCTCAGTTCACTCCACTTTGCATCTGCTGACTTTTCTGGTTTCAACTCCACAGAACAAAATACCTCCATGTGAGGTTCTCCCACTTTCCTGCCTCCTATTTTGTATTTTCTCTCCTTTTAGATTATAAGATCCTTGAGGGCAGCGACTGTTCTTTTTATAAATTGTATTCCCATTGTCTGGGTCTGGCACATAGGTGCTTAATAGATGTTTATTGGATTGGATGTCCATGAGATCAAATTTGTCTCCTAGAATCAGGAATTCTAATTCATCTTTCTTGTTGCCTATACCTTGGGCATTTGTGTGTAGAAGTTTGAGATCACATGTTTAATTACAGGCTCCTTTATTGAATTTTGTCTCCTGTAAACTTCTGGGCTTCTCAATTACTATTCTTCTTATATTATGGCCACTCTGTTGTTGAATTTGGTGGCTACAGGGAGGCAGTTTTACCTTTGTCCTTTCTTTCTTTTTTTTTTAAGCAATTGGGGTTAAGTAACTTGCTCAACGTTACATGGCCAGTTATTTCTGGGTGTGGTGCTGAGTATCTGAGCCCAGATTTGATCCCCAGTCATCCCGACACTGGAGCTGGTGCTCTTACTCGCTGAGCCACCTGGCCTCCCCTAAGCAATTGGGGTTAAGTAACTTGCTCAAGGTTACACGGCCAGGTGTTTCTGGGTGTGTGCAAAGTGTCTGAGCTCGGGATTTGATCCAGGTCATCCTGACACTGGAGCCGGTGCTCTTTCTCTCACTGTGCTACCTGGCCGCCCCTGTCCTTTCTTTTCAAGGTAAAATCCTTTTGATTAGATTTTTCAAGACTCTTGACAAGTACATTCTTATCAGTGCTTTGGAGATCCCAAACCAGAAGTCTATCATTCCTTTACTTTAATCTGTGGTCCAGAAACCCATGTTCCACTTTCAGATAACATCTTTTATTTTTTTTTTAATGTTCTTTTAAATTTATCTTTTGGGGGCAGCCAGGTGGCTCAGCGAGTAAGAGCACTGGCTCCAGTGTCAGGATGACCTGGATCAAATCCGGGCTCAGATACTCAGCACCACACCCAGAAATAACTGGCCGTGTAACCTTGAGCAAGTTACTTAACCCCTATTGCTTTTAAAAAATAAATAAATAAATTTATCTTTTGTTTTGCGCTCACTTTCATTTCCAAATATTTCCTTCCCTCTTCTCCTACTCAGCAAGCTATTCTTTGTCACAAAGAACAAAAAAAAAATAATAATCACAGCTAACATTTATGTAATGCTCAGTATGTGCCAGTCATTGTGCTAAGAAAGCACTTTGCAATTACTATCTCATCTGATTCTCACAAAAACCCTGGGAGATAGGTGGTACTATTGTCCCCATTTTATAGATGAGGAAACTGAGGCAATTGAAAGTTACATGACTTGCCCAGGGTCATATGGGTAGTAAGTGTCTAAGGCCGGATTCAGACTCATGAAGTTGAGTCTTATCTGATTCCAAGTCCAGCACTCTCTCCATTGCTCCACTTAGCTTCTCCTTCATTAGAATATACACATATATGTATGTATGTATATCTATCTATATCTATAAATTAGAAGATTTAGCGGTAGAAAATGAAATTCCATTAAGGAATTAAATCTAGGAGTTTTTAAAGTCTGTAGTGTCTGAGTGTGTGTGTGTGTGTGTGTGTGTGTGTGTGATGGACCCCTTTGACAGTCACATGATCTGTGAACCCCTTCTCTGAAGAATATTTTAAAATGTATCAAATAAAATAGAATACAGAGAATTACAAAGGAAACCAATTCTCCTGAAATGCAGTTATCAAAGTTCTTTTAAGTTCATAGATCTCACTCTTGATCTAGTCTAACTCCCTCATTTGGCAGAAAAAGAAACTGAGGCACAGAAAACTCTCTTCTACCTGGTTGACCTAGCCCAAGTCACCCAGGTAGAAGAGTCAGCTTCAGAGGTGGGATCTGAACTCAGCCCCTCTGACCACAGAGTCATAGTTCTTTCTAGCAGGCAAAAAAGAAGATATTAACACAACAGATAGTCCACAGTATCTTTAGAATCACCACCACAGCTCATTCCTGTGTATGGGCCTCCTCCCAGCCTCCCACTTTGCTGACCCCAAAGCCGGTACCTGTCCAAGTATTTCACCCAATTAATCAACTGACTGAGTGCTAAGGATGATGCTGTTTCCTCCTTTTAAGGCCACAATGCACAACCCTTAGTGAAGATCAGACTTAATCCTTTGGCCCTAGACTTTCTTTGTTAAAGAATGATAATCTCCCCAGACTTCAGTGTGTGCGTGTGTGTGTGTGTGTGTGTGTGTGAGAGAGAGAGACAGACAGACAGAGACAGAGACAGAAACAGAGACAGAGAGACAGAGATAGGCAGAGAAGAAACAGAAAGAGAAGGAGGAGGAAGAAGAGAGAGAGAGAAAGGGAAATAGAGACAGGGAAGGAGGAAAACGAAAGGTGGAGGGAGAGGAGAAGGGGGAGGGCAAGGAAGAGAAGAAGAAGAAAAAAAGGGAGTGGGAGAGAGAGAGAAAAGGAGAGGGAAAGGGAGAGAGAAGTTAATATTAAACAGAGCAGAGATAGTGAGTTTTTTATTTTCAATAGTATTTTGTTTTCCCCCAATTATATGTCAAGAAAATTTTTAGCATTCAGTTTTTACAAGATTTTGTGTTCCAAATTTTTCTCTCTTCCTCCCTCCCCTCTCCTCATCTTAAAATGGTAGGCAATTTAATATGAGTTATAAATGTTAAATATATTTCCATATTACTCAAAATTGTGAAAGAAAAACAGATCAAAAGAAAAAGAAACAAAAAAATAAAATGAAAAAAAGTATGCTTCAATCTGCATCTAAAGTCTGTCAGTTCTTTTTCTGGATGTGGACAACATTTTCCTTCACGAGTCTTGTCTTGAATCATCGTGTTGCTGAGAAGAGCTGAGTTATCCATAGCTGATCATCACACAACATTGCTGATACTGTGTACATTCTCTTGGTTCTGCTCATTTTATTTTGCATCAGTTCGTACAAATCTTTCCAGGTTTTTCTGAAATCTGACTGTTCATCATTAATTATTGCATAATAATATTACATTACATTCATATATCACAACTTGTTCAGCCATTCCCAATTGATGGGCATCCTCTTGATTTCCAATATTTTGCCACCCTGAAAAGAGTTGCGATAAACATTTTTGCATATATAAGGTCTTTCTCCCATTTTTGATCTTCTTAGAATACAGACCTAGTAGTGATATTGCTATAGTAAAAGGTATGCACAGTTTGGTTGCCTTTTGGGCATAGTTCCAAATCACTCTCCAGAATGTTAGATCAGCTCATAACTTCATCAACAATGCATTAGAGTTCCAATTTTCCCACCTTCTCTCCAAAATTCATAATTTCCCTTTTTTTGTCATGTTAACTAATCTGATAGGGTGAGGTGGTACCTCAGAGTTGTTTTAATGTGCATTTCTCTACTCAAAAGTGATATAAAGCACTTCATATACCTACAGATAGCTTTGATTTCTTCATATGAAAACTGCCTGTTCATATTCTTTGATCATTTATCATTTGGGAAATTATCTGTATTCTCATAAATTTGCCTTAGTTCTCCATCTATTTGAGAATGAGGCCTTTATCATAGATACTTGCTGTAAAGATTGTTTCCCAGCTTCCTGCTTTCCTTCTAATTTTGCTTGCATTGGTTTTGTTTGTGTAAAAGCTTTCTAATTTAGTGCAATCAAAATGATCTATTTTACATTTTGTAATGCTCTCTTATCTCTTCTTTGGTCATGAATTCTTCCCTTCTCCATTGATGACTGGTAGACTATTCCTTGCTCTTCTAATTTGCTTATGGTGTCACTCTTTATGTCTAAATAATGCACCTATTTTGACTTTATCTTGCTATATGTTGTGAGATGTTCTATATGAGATGTTCTACCTAGTTTGTGCCCTATTGCTTTCCAGTTTCTCCAGCAGTTTTTGTCAAATAGTGAGTTCTTATCCCAAAAGGTGGGGTCTTTGAGTATATCAAACAGGTTACTATGATAACTTGCTACTGTGTCTGGAGTACCTAATCTATTCCACTGATGCATCACTCTATTTATCAGCCAGTACCAGATAGTTTTGATAATCATTACTTTTTAATATGGTTTGAGATATAGTATTGATAGGTTACCTCTCTTTGTATTTTTTCATTAATTCCCTTGATATTCTTGACCTTTTGTTCTTCCAGATGAATTTTGTTGTTATTTTTTCTAACTCTAATTTTTTTTGGCAGTTTGATTAGTATGGCACTAAATAAGTATATTAACTTTGATAGAATTGTCATTATTGGTTCAGTTAAGACATGAACAATTGATATTTTCCAATGGTTTAGATCTAACATAATTTGTGTGAAAAACTTTTTGTAATTGCGTTCATATAGTTTCTGGGTTTTCCTTGGCTACATATATAGATATAGATATATACATATACACACATAAATATATGTGTACATATATGTGTATATATACATACATGTATGTGTATATGTATATATATATATATATATATATATATATAGTTTACAATTGCTTTCAATGGAATTTCTCTTTTTCTTACTGCTAGGCTTTGTTGGTTATATAAAGAAATACTGATGATTTATGTGGGTTTATCATATATACTACAACTTTGCTTAAGCTGTTAATTGTTTCAAATAGTTTTTTACTTGATTCTCTAGGGTTCTCTAAGTATACCATCGTATCATCTGCAAAGAGTGATAGTTTTGTTTCCTCATTGCCTATCCTAATTTCTTCTATTTAATTTTATTTTCTTATTGCTATATTTAGCATTTCCAGTACTATATTGAATAATAGTAGGGATAATTGGCATCTTTGTTTCACTCCTGCTCTTATTGGGAAAGCTTCTAGCTTATCCCCATTATGGACAATGCTTGCTGATGGTTAGGTAAGTACTGCTTATCATTTTAAGGAATGCTCTCTTTGTTCTTATGTTCACTAGTGTTTTTAATAGGTATAGGTGCGATATTTTGTCAAATACTTTTTTTAGAGTCTAGCAATGATCATATGATTTCTGTTGGTTTTGTTAAAGATATGGTCAATTATGTTGATAGTTTCCTTCATATTGAACCAACCCTACATTACTGGCATAAATCCCTAGTCATAACATATAATCTTTGTGGTGTATTTCTGTAATCACCTTGGTAGTATTTTATTCAAAATTTTTGCATTGATATTCATTAGGGAAATTGATCTATAATTTTGTTTCTCTGTTTTAACTCTTCATTGTTTAGGTATCAGAAATTTGTTATATTTGTGTCATAAAAGGAATTTTGCAGGACTTCTTTCCCCCATATTTTTTCCAAATAGTCTATATAGTATTGTAATTAATTGTTCTTTAAATGTTTGGTAGAATTCACTTGTGAACCCATCTGGTCCTGGGGATTTTTCCTTAAGGAGCTTATTAATAACTTATTCAATTTCTTTTTCTAAAATGGGGTTACATAGGCATTCTATTTCCAGATCTGTTAACTTAGGTAATTTACATTTTAATAAATATTCATTGATTTTGCTTAAGTTGTGAGATTTATTGGTATATAACTGGGCAAAATACTTCCTAATGATCACTTTAATTTCTTCTTCATTGGTGGTAATTGCACCTTTTTCATTTTTGATGCTGAATATTTGGTTTTTTTCTTTCTTTTTTTAAATCAAATTGACCAATGGCTTATCTATGTTATTGTATTTTTCCCCCTTAAAATCAGCTCCTAGTTTTATTTATTAGCTCAATAGTTATTTTATTTTTGATTTTATTAATCTTACCTTTGATTTTCAGGATTTTGAATTTGGTGCTCAATTGGGGATTTTAAATTTGTTCTTTTTTCTAGTTTATTTAGTTGCACTACCAATTCATTGATATGCTCTTTTTCTGTTTTGTTGGCATAAGAATTTAGAGAAAAATTTTTTCCTTTTGTTTTGATTCTTCTTTCCACAACAATGTGGAAACATGTTTAATATGATTTTACATGTGTAGCCTATATCAGATTGTATGCCATTTTGAGGAGCAGGGAGGAGGGGGAGAGTGAAAAATTTGAAACTCAAAATCAAATCAAATTTTAGAACTCAAAATAAAATTTAATATCAAAGACTAAAAATAAATAAATAAAATTTTAAAACAAGGAACTTAAAAAAGATAATGGAACTTTATATAAAAAAATTTCTGAAGTAATTAGAAAAATGAATTTTATTTTAAAAAAGGAATTTAGAGAAATAAATTTTCCCCTAAGTATTGCTTTGACCACATCATATAAATTTTGGGATGTTGTTTCATTTTTGTCATTATCTTTAGTGAAATTATTGATTGTTTCTATGATTTATTCTTTGACCCACTTGTTCTTTAAGGTTAGATTATTTAGTTTCCAATTAATTTTCCAAAAAATCTTTCCACTTCCCTTTGCTGCATGTAATTTTTGTTGCATTATGATCTGGAAAAATACATTTAATATTTCTACCTTTCTACATTTGATTTTGAGATTTTTATGCCCTAACACATGGTCAGTTTTTGCATAGGTACCATGTACTTACTGCTGAGAAAAAAAAAAAACTATATTCCTTTCTATTTCCTTTAGTTTTCTCCAAAGATCTGTCATATCTCACTTTTCTAATACTCTATTCAATTCCTCGGTTTCTTTTTCGGTTGGATGTATCAAGTTCTGAGAGGGTATAGTTGAGGACCCCCACTTGTATAGCTTTGCTATCTATTTCTTCCTGTAACTCATTTAACTTCTCATTTAAGAATCTGGATGTTATATTGCTTAGTGAATATATGGTTAGTATTGATATTACTTCATTGTCTGTGGTACCTTTTGGCAAGATGTAGTTTACTCCTTTATATCTTTTTTTTTTTAAAGCAATTGGGGTTAAGTAACTTGCTCAAGATTACATGGCCAGTTATTTCTGGGTGTGGTGCTAAGTATCAGAGCCCAGATTCGATCCCAGGTCATCCAGACACTGGGGCCGCTGCTCTTACTCTCTGTGCTACCTGGCCGCCCCTCCTTTATATCTTTTAATTAGGTCTCTTTTTGTTTTTGCTTTGTCCGAGATCAGGATTGTTACCCCTGCTTTTTTTCTTTCTGCTTCAGTTGAAGCATAATAGATTCTGCTCCAGTCCCTTACCTTTACTCATGTGTGTGTCTCTACTTCAAGTGTATTTCTTATAAACAACATATTGTAGGATTCTGGTTTTTGATCTCCTCTGCTATCCACTTCCATTTTATGGGACAGTTCATCCCATTCACATTAACAGTAATGATTACTAACTGTGTATTTCCCTCCATCCTATTTTTCCTCCTGCTTGTATTCTCTCTCCTTTCACCCTTTCCTTCCTCAACAAAGTTTTGCTTTTGTCTATCACCTCCCCTGGTCTGCCCTCTCTTCTGTCAGTCCCCTTCCCCTGCTCCCCTCCATGGACCCTTTACTTAATTCCTTCCCCTCTGTAATGGTAATGTAATTTGAATTTGAAGATCCCTTTGTATTGGCAAAGGTAACAGGTACTTAGCACTTAGTAATTAATCAAGCTTCTGTTAAAGAAACAGAAGATATGAATTCCTATTGCTGACATAACAGCAAGAGGTTGGCTGAAACAGGAAGCTAATTCTGTGTGTATATAAGGACAAACCCTGGCTGGGAGAGACAGATCTTCTTGGAGCAAGCTTCATGGAGGCAGAAGCTGTGGCTGCTGCCAAGGAGGCTGAAGAGGAAAGCACTCCCCTCCCACCCCCCAGGCTGGCGAGAATGATTTTTTTGGAGAACCTGGATGAAGTGATTTTGATTCTAGGAATCAGCTGAAACTTCTGCTGAGTCTGAGGGCCAGCCAGAGCTTCTGAGGATTTCCTAGGGCCAGCTGGAGCTGCCAGACTGAGGAAGCATGACAGTGATGCTGGTACTTTGTATGAAGATGTTGGTGGCTTTGTTAAGCCTTGAATTCCCAGGAACAGAGACTGTGAAGGATTTGAGATGGACTGGAATCTGTGAGCTCCAATGTGGAGCAGGAACTGCACAGAGAACTGGACAAGAATCTGGGATCTGTCTGCCTTTGAACCCAGGTGACAGTTTGGTGAATCCAGTTAGGATCTGGGACCGTGGAAGGGGATCGAGGGGATCAGAGAGACCACCCTGAGTCAAGCTGAAAGAAGACTTTACTTGGATACTGTGTACTGACTGAGAAATTGTAATTTACTAGTGACCTAGGGGTGGAGGGTCTGTGTATTTTCTGATGATTGAATAGTGAATGATAAAGAGTGATTGAATGATTGAGTTGATTGAATGATTGATTGACTAAATGATTATAATTATTGATTGATGACTAAATAAATGACTGATTTGTAACTTAGTGTGCCCTATGAATGGAGAACTTTGACTATTGTACTTTGTGTCCCTTGAGGAGACAAACCTCCTTAAGGATTATTGAATGCTTGAGTTACTAAATGATTGTCCTTTGTTGAAAACTTTGTGACCACTATGGTGAAAAATATGTGGCCATCTTAGTGATAAGTTGTTTGAATGCTGTATTTTGATTTTCTGTAATAAGTTGTAACATTGTGAATGCTGTACCTTGATTTACTGTGAATGTTTTGCTCTGATTTGTTATGGAATGGAGTGTCCACTATACTGTGTAATTAGAACCTTAAAAGCTGTTCACAGTAGCATTCTTCTGGAAAGCTGCTCGTGTGTGGCATTACATACTCTTGCTTTCCTGTAGTGTTAGATTTCTATATTCAAATTATTATATATATTATTCCCTCTTTGAGTCAATACTGATGAGATTAAGGTTGAAGTGATGCCCATCACCCACCCTCCCATCCTTCCTTCCACTGTAAGTGGTTTTTCACATCTCTTCATGTGAAATAGTTTACCCCGTTCTGCCTCTCCCTTCTTTCTGCACCCAGTATAATCCTCTTTCTCATCCCTTAATTATTTGTCCTTCCCTAACATTCACCTTATGCCCATATCCTCTGTCTATGTATATTCCTTCTAATTGTACTATTAGTGGTCCAATTTTTAAGAATTACAAGTATCATCTTTCCATGCAAGGATGTAAACATTTCAACTCCATTGAATCTCTTATATTTGGAGAACAAATTTTTGGTTCAATTATGGCCATCTCCTTATGAAAGATTGGAATTCTTCTATCTCACTGAATGACTATTTTCCCCCTTGGAGTACTATGCTTAATTTCTCCAGGTGGTTAATTCTTGGTTTTAGTCCTAGCTCCTTTGCCTTCAGGAATATCATATTCCATGACCCCCAATTCTTTAACATTGCAACTACTAAATCCTATGTAATCCTGATTGTGACTTTTTGATATCTGGACTGCTTGGGTCACTTTTGGGTCACTTGCAGTATTATTTCCTTGATCTGAGAGTCCTGTAATTTGACTATCATGTCTCTTGAGTTTTTTATTTTGGGATCCCTTTCCTGAGGTGATCAGTGGATTCTTTCAAAGCCTATTTTACCCTCTGGTTCCAGGCCATCAGAACAGTTTTCCTTGATAATTTCTTGAAAGATGCTGTCCAGATCCTCCTTTTGATTATGACTTTCAGGTAGTCCAATGATTCTGATATTGTTTCTCCTGTATCTATTTTCCAGGTGAGTTGTTTTTCCAGTGAAGTGTTTTACACTTTCTATTTTTTTTCATTCTTTTGAATTTGTTTGATTGATTCTTGATGTCTCATGGACTCATTAGTTTCCACTTGCCCAATTTTAACTTTGAAGGAAGAGTTTTCTTCAGTTAGCTTTTACAATTTCTTTTCTATTTGGTGAATTTTACTTTTTAAAGAGTTTTTTTCTTCCGTTTTTTTTTTTTTTCTCCTTTTCCTTTTGGCCAATTTTTTTTTTAAGCAGCCCCCCCCCCCCCCACCTCCCCAGGCTGTTGACTCTTTTTTTTCATAATTATCTTACATTACTCTCATTTCATTTCTCAATTTTTCTTCTATGTCTTGTATTTGATTTTTAAATTCCTTTTTGAGTTCTTTTGTGAGTTCTTTCTGGGCTTGAGACCACTTCCCATTTTTGTTTGGGTCCTTGACCATAGATGTTTTGACATTGTTGTCTTTTTCTGAGTTTGTGTCTTGATCTTCTCTGTCACCATAGCTTTCTATGGTCAGATTCTTTGTTTTTGCTGTTGTTTTGTTCATTTTGCTGTTTTTTTAGCTATTCCTCCTTCTTTCAAATTTGAGCTCTGCTCCCAGGATGGAATGGTCACTGTCTCAGACTTCTTGTGCCAAGGGCTGCAGGCCCTGACCATTTACCTGATACTGCAATGATGTTGCTATGAGACCCACAGGAGACTCTCATGTCTGGTGCTGTGTTGAGCAGGGGTAAATTGGGGGATGGTTGGTGCTGCTGAAGGCTGTAGAGGTCTGGCAGCTTGCCTGCTGCTGATATGGGGTCCTAATGTTGTTGTCTGGCATATACGGAGACTGGTGGATCATTTATGCATTTCCCTGGGGCTACACTGAAGCTCTTAGCAGTCTAGCCACTGGAACTTTCATTTATTTTCCCTTTTGTCCTTAAGCACTATCACTACTTTGCATATGCATTTTAAGCTTTTTTTTTTTTTAACTTCTTGACTCATTGCTCTCAGAAATACTGGTAGAGTTTGTGCCCAAGCTGTATTTTCCTTTGAAGCATTGCTCATAGATGTTTTGGAGTCGTTCTCTTGTGTGTTTGTATCTTGTGTCACTATCACCATAATAGCTCAGTTATTTGAGGGCTCTTCTTTTGTTTGCCCATTCTTCCAGCCTATTTCTTCACTCCAGACTAGATGTGAGAACTGGGCTGTGCCACACTCCTGGAGGGAAGCTCTGGGCTTGTCCTATTGCTACTTTCTTTAAGTATTGAGTGTTGTGTTATTCCAGGATCTCAGGGATAGTGTGTACCTGAAAATTTTCCGTATTCCCAAATGAGTCTGATCCAAGGCAATATCTATTTGCTGCCTCCCTTGTCTGTGCTCTGCAAGTTTCTCACCTAAACTTGGATCCGTGCAAGAGCCGATACTGCTAAACTCAGTCCTTATCAACCAGCTGGAAAGCTCTGTTGGTTCAGGCTCCCCTGTGGTTTGGCATTCTTGCCCTGGTTATTCTTCTGTGATCTGGGCTAAATGCTGAAAGTGAGACCCTGCTCTGAGTCTGGGTTCTGAGCCAAACTGAGTCTGCTTGCTTCTGAACTTCCTCTGTTCTCAGCAAACATTCTAGGGCCTCCCCACACAGGCCCCAACCCACCTTACACAGGTTTCCTCCAGTTCACCCTGAATCTGTGATGCAAAACTGGGTGGTGAGTAACAAAGCTGCCAATTCACATATGTCCCCACTGTAGTGACCCAGTATGGGTCTAGGGTGGCCCAGCCTAGGTTTGTGACTTCCTCTTACCCTGGTGCACAGCCCCTCCCTGCGTACTAGAGTGTTCCCAGCCCAGTTTATTCCCAATGTCTGCAGATACCTTGTTTGTCTCCCTAAGCCAAGGTGGGCTGTAGCAAGGACTCGCTGTAACCTTTTCTGGATTCTGCCATCAGGATTTGCTCTGGTACATTTTCTAGATCTTTCTGGAAGAGTTTGTGGCCCTATTACTCCTCCATCTTGGCTCCACCTCCTCTCCATGTCATTTCTTAAGTGAACTAGGTGGCTTAGTTCAGTGAGTGTGCCTGTATCAATGAGTCCCCTAGGCAGGACAACGATTGTCCTTTCACACAAACTTACTTACCAGATCACAGCAATATCATATGCACAAAGCTGAGGAGGGTTTTTTTCATGCACTATATTTGACCTTAAAAAATACTTCATTCTTCCCTGGAAACTCATACACACAAACACATCAACCAACCAACTTGGACAATCTCATTGCCCCGTCATACCTCACCATGATGAGCACTTAAATCAAAGTAAATAAAAACAGTTTTCTCCTGCAGACTCATTGTAACTAGGCCTAGTGGGGCCTCCTTATAATCCCAGGGATTTCTAAAGCTTTTAACTAAGTAATTTGTAAGACTGCCTGAGAGGCTGCCAAATGTGTGGTGACTTGGCTTTGCTAAGTTCCCAACAATCTAATTAAAGCCACAGGCTGGAATGATCAAATTTAGGTGAATGGTTTTGTTGATCAAGAAAATAAACTCCTTTGAACCTTGGGTTCTTGGGGGGAGGTCTCAAAATGGCTCTTGGGAAGATCCAAAGAGGGTGCTATCTCGTCGCTTGGTATGGCAGAAGAGCTCTGGAGTGTTTGTTCATTCATTCATCACGTATTATGTTCCTACTTAGTGTAGGGCATTGTGCTGGATGTTGGGATAAGGCAAAGGGCATAGACCCTGCCCTCATGGAGCTTACAGTCAACTAGGAGGATGTGACCATTTAATAAATAAAATTCAATATGTATTAAGCTCCAAAATGCTGTGCTGAGAGTTTTGCAAAGTATCAAACATACATAAGACATGGCCCCTGCTTTCCTGAAGCTTATAGTATACAGGAGATAAGACATACACACAGATAAAGTCAGGCATGTGATAAGTGTCATCAGACATTTTTTAAAATCCTCTGTGAGGTATGAAAGATAAAGTTATTAAAAATAGCAAAGATAACATAGAGAGATGGCAGTTAAGTTATCCTTTAAGGGAAGGGAAGGGAATCAGACAGAAAAGAGGGAAAAGACAACTCAGGCATGTTGGTCATTAAGTAGCCTTAATATTCTTATCCATAAGATTAATTATACTTGGCTTATATGAGGGATTCTTAACTAAGGATCCATGAATTTAAAGTAAATTTGTAACTATTTTAACACAATTATCTTTTCTTCGTAATTCTCGGTTGTATTTTGTGCATTTTAAAACATCATTCTGAGAAAGGGTCCATGGGCTTCACCAGACCTTACAATGGATGAAAGGGGTCTTGAACACAAGAAAGGTTGAGAACCTAGGCATTAAATGATCTCTAAGGTCCCTTCTCATTTTCGTATTTTATGCTCTAAAGTTGGTACATTAGATTGAAATCAGGGGAACTACATTAAAGTCCTTCTTTTTATTTATTTATTTTTTAAAAGAACTTAGGTGTCCCCTATCATTCTTAGGCTAGAATTACAGCCATGATTCATGGGCCCTACCCCACTGCTGATTGGTGAAGAACCTTGAAGTGTCCCCATTTCCAACTTGGACTGATTCATCCCACCTTGGGCTGGGATGCTCCTCACTCCTGGGGGCTCTCTATCTTGGTACTGGACAGCGTGTGGACACCCAATCAGTTTTAACCTTACTGAAGCTCAGAATTCCTGAATTCAAGTGATAGACCAGTCTCAGGCTTCCTAGTAGCAGAGATTGCCTTCAGTCCCTACCCTGCCCCATCTCTTACCAGCTATGTGACTTTAGGCAAGTCAGTTGACCTCATGGGTCCTAATTTTCTCATCTGTAAAATGAGGGGGATGAATATATTAGATGGCCTCTGAGATTCTTTCAAGCTCTAGACCTGAGGTCCAGTTGACATTTTATAAGGTCCCTCCCAGTTCTGACATTCTATGTTCTAAAGTTCCTCTCAGTTCTGATATTCTATGTCTTAATGTCCTTCCCAACTTTGAGATTCATGTACTAAGGTCCCTCCTACTTCTGACATTCTATAGATAAAAAATTATTATTTCCAGAATAGCTATTTCATTACCAGACCAGGGTTACTAACTGTATTTTGCCTGGAAACTAAGGCAGTCCTTAGTCAGATTAGAAAAGATTTTATTTAATTACCAGAATCAACTGAAAAGGAGCATGCACATGTTTCCTAGGATGAAGGAGATTTCAGGAGGCTGGGAAGTTTGGCAGGCCCTCATCAGGCCCATTAGAAGCTGCACATTTCCTGATATAAGTGCCCTTGATTCCTCTGTAGCAACAGGAAAATTGGAGATAAAATTACCAACTCAAGTCATAAATGCTTACTTTCTCCTTTAACATTTTTATAATGGTATTCCCTCCTTTTACATGTTAAACCAATGTGTTTCCCCCACAGGAAAAAAAATTTTAATCTGACATCTGTTTAAACATCTGGGCAACAGGGAAGAGTAAATCAGACTTCTCTGATTATATATATTTTGTTCGACCATGTATTCCTTCACTCATAGCACTTTGACACATGGATCCAAATACCACAGAAACCAAACTTCATTCTTTGTGTTATCTTGAAGGATGAGATGTAAACTAAAAAAGACCCCAAAAAACTGGCTATGCAGGAAAGCATTCAAAATTCCTTTGAACTGGGCCTAATGACTGCCCTGCATCACCTGGCTTCCCACTCAAGCCATGGTGGTATGGAATACTTGGAGTATGAGAGAGCTGGGTTTGAATCCTGCCTCTCAATGTCAATAATTACATAACTTTCCTTGGTCTGAATTTCCTTACCTGTAAAATAGGGATAATCATATCTCTATCACCTACCTCAAAGAATTGTTGCATGAGTTGAATAGTAGAATGTATAAAGTGTTTTGTTAGCCTTAAAGAGCTACATAAATATCTTCTACCATTATCATGTCACAGCACTACCTTTCTTTACAAATGGGGTCCCTTCCTCTTTTATTATTAATATTTGTCTGATTTTGCTCATTTGACAGTGAGTGCCCACTATGTGCTTGGACATCTTAGTAGGGATGGCAAAAGAAATGTAAAAGAAATGCAGGATATGATGTTATTAGCCTATAGAAGCTTATAGTTTAGGTGCTGAGATAAAACTCACATTTGTCAAACAGTAAAGAAAAAAAGAGGATGTTATAGAAAGAGATCTGGACTTGGAATTTAGACCCCTGAGTTTTGCTGCTCACTAGCTATATGGCCATGATAATTTTATCTTTTCTAGCACCAGCTTCCATGCCTGCAAGATGAAATAATAATAATAATACTGGAACTATTTATTTCATAGGGAAATCTCCAGGGTCAAATGAGAGAATGGTTATGATTATACCTTGTAACTAAATGCTATGAAAGTATCTACCCTTGTGACTCATGCTCTGGGACAGTTAATTTTTTTTTCACTTATTTGCTCTTAGAGAGGATTTAACTCACAATTGTTTGCAAACAAACAACCCAAATCTAATTTGGAGGCTTGTATGAAATCATTGTAAGACTGTTGTCTGGTTCCTTCCTCATAGATTCCATAGCCACATTACAAAATGTGTTACTGATATTTCTAGTTTGAATTTTATGTTCAGGGATATTGTAGAAGAAGGTCATAAAAAAACTTTATTCTTTGCCTTCTGAGATAGCTCTTCTATCAGTCATAGGCCAGTTCTGTGACAAGTGGGCCATTGCTTCCCCCTCCATGAGAGTCTGGTGGGACTTCTCTGATGCTCACAAGACTTCCAGGAGCTAGAAAGGACAAGAATATGTATTCTAATCTTTTTATTCTACTGATGAGGTTGCCTGAGGTCACACAGAGATTTCAATCTGGGTCTTTTGATTCCAAAGTCAATAGCTTTCTTTCCCTAGTGCTCATTAACCAATCAATCAACATGCCATGCATCTATTAACTGATTACTAGTTCTGTGCAAAGCACTGCAGACACAAGAAAAAAAAAGCAAGCACAGTCCCTGCCCTCAAGGAACTTATATCCTGATGAGAGAGACAATATGTAGTATATAGGTACATACAAGATACTTACATGCATATGGAAAGGAACTTTAGAGCAGAAAGCATGAGAAGATGGGGGGGGATCATAAACATGATCA
Source organism: Petaurus breviceps papuanus (assembly GCF_028583685.1). Taxonomy (NCBI): domain Eukaryota; kingdom Metazoa; phylum Chordata; class Mammalia; order Diprotodontia; family Petauridae; genus Petaurus; species Petaurus breviceps. Next base: position 10,554,462 of record NW_027185771.1, read on the forward strand.
TAGATATACATCTTAGAAACCATCTAGTTCAACTCTCATATTTTATAGATGAAGAAACTGAGACCCAGAGGAGAAACAGGTCTTGTCCAAGGTCATAAAGGTAATAACAGAAACGCATTTTGAATTTGGGTCTTTTATTTCCAAACTCAATACTCTTTCTACCACACAATAGCTTCCTTTCCCAAGTACATCAGAAAGTCAAAGGCATATTATACTTCATAGCTAAGCTCCATGCCTTCTTCCTTGCCGGGCATGCCAGTCAGAAGAAATTGGGAATTTTGACTCTGCTCCCAAAACGCTGCCAATTCCTTCTTTAGCCATGTGGTGCAGTGGACAAAGGGTGGAGTATAAAGTCATGAAGTTATGAATTAAAATATGACTTCAGGAGCTAAGTGGCTATGTGATTGTGGACAAGTCACTTAATCTTTTCTTGCCTCAGTTTCCTTATTGGTAAAATGAGGATAATAATAGCACCTACCTACCAGGGTTGTGAGGCTCAAATTAGATACTAATTATAAAGCACTTGGCACAGTGCCTGGCATACAGTAGGCACTATGTAAATGTGATCATCATCATCATCACCATCATCATCACCATCACCATCATCATCATCACCATCTTGGGTGTCCTTAGTCAGTCAATAATAATTTATTAAGCTCCTATCATGTGCCCAGCACCTTTCTAAGTTTATACAAGTCTGGGAGTTTGGCTGTGGGCACAGTAGAAGGCATTGTAAAGTAAAATATATTGGTAATATGGAAGACAGTTTATTAATTTCAGTAATCTCCAACTTAACCAAAACACCATCTCCTCAGTTAGTCATTAGCTTTTAATGCAAGACTGGGGGTGGATTTATAGCAAATTTCTTTGGAAATGGTTCCTTTTATGACAGTGTAATGAAAGTCAATAGGGAAAGTTTCCATATCGAGTACATCCACTTATTTGCCAATGCTCGTTGACGATTGCCCTGTGATGTGGCTATGCTAATGCCATCTGGCAATGTAAGAGAAGCCGCATGCATTCATTCTTTGCAATAACAAACGATTCCACAGCAGAGCGAACAAATTCAAACCATACTTTGTCAAGCTTCAATAGCTAGCAGTTCACAGTCTCAGAAAGAGAGGCTGCCCCATTGCTTTGAAATCTGTCTTTATTTTGTATTCTGCATAATTGAGGGTTATTTTCTATTAGCCAATTTGGCTGCCATTTCCACCGATTTCAGGTGATGCTCTGGCTGGAGAGGAAACAGTGTCAGTCTGCTTAGGATGATTGAAGGCATGCTTAGGAAACTGTGCTGGCCAGCAGGCATGGGGCAGTATTCATGGAAGGCCTGTGGTCTGCTTATATACAAATTAACTTCCCAATGCAAATACAAACTGGAGACATGATCCTGACCCATGAATAGTTCCCCATTAGGGAGTCAGGAATGGAAAATCCAAATCCAGAAGCATGTTACTCTGCCTCCGTAATCCATGCCCATCTGATTCCCCCACCATCTTAAAATCCTGAAATTGCATTATCCTGAAGGAAATGTAAGCAAGCTGAGGAGTGGATCCTCACTAGCACACGTGCACACACACAATGATGAGATGCATATACACACACAGAAAAGAATTGTATTCTAATGTAAGGAGCTTTTGGCTTGCTGCCAGAAGACCACCATTGAGGCTCTGACTGCCAGTTAGTAATTGTGACTTTGGACAGTTCCTTTCAATTTCTGGAGTATCAATTTTCTCATCTGTAAAGTGGGAACAATGAAACCTTCCCTTCCTATCTCACTGGGAATAAAATGCTTTGTAAAATAAATGTATTGCTATTGTGTGTGTGTGTGTGTTTACATAGATGCTTATGAGGTGTGATGTAAGTATAGCAACAAGGATTGGATGTATGATTTCTTACATGCAGGGTATTCCCAGATGAGGGAACTCCCTCTACCAAGGCAAGTCTGTGCCTTCTCTTTTACTTATAATCTTAATGAGTTACCCAGAAGAGAGGGGATAAGTGACATCATCACCATCATCACCATCCTCATCCTCATGACTAACACTTATAAACTCTTGCTATGTGCCAGGCACTGTGCTAAGCGCTTTACAGTTATGATTTCATTTGATTCTCTCACCAACTCTAGCAGGAAGGAGCTAATATTACCCCCATTTTATAGATGAGAAACTGAAGGAAATGGAGGTTAAGTGACTTGCCCAAGGTCATATGTGTCACAGACAAGACTTGAATCCAGGCTTTTCTGCCTCCAAGGTCAATTCTATACTCTACACCATGCGAGGACTCCTAAGGAGATAGCACTAGTCTACGCATAATTGAGTCTACACACATACTGCATTTCCAAAGTAATCTCCTTGGGAGACTATTTCATTGGTTCTATCTGGAATACTTCTTTGGGAAATGACTTGACAGTCAATCCAAGTTGAATACATTCAGCTCAACTGAGGTGAAGTGAACAAATATTTATTTTTATTGACATCCTAAATGGTTGCAAAGTTGGTTCTCCAAATCAAATCCACCCTCAAAGGACAGTCACATGTCCCTGGAAGCCAAGCTTGGTGAATTCGATGCCAATCAAGCCTGGAATAGAGAATAGTGCTAGATTGGAAATGAGGCATATAATATTGATTTCTTCATGTAGTTTGAGGAAGTCCAGACATGAGTAGCTTCCTTGGAATGAGTGCATTGCCACTCCAGGAGACTATTTTGAAGGATAACACTCATTTAGATGGATAAATCTGACCTGTTACCTCTAGGTTAATGCACCAACTACTTTCCCTGGAAATGGAAGCTTTTAACAGTCTCTCTCTAACTGGTTTTCCCAGATTGATTTCGCATGATCTCCTCATGCACATTATGTTCCAATCAAGAGATCCCACTTTAAATCCATATTAAACAGCATTCTACTTCCTGTGGCTTATATCTGAAATACACCCCCTTTACCTTTATCTCTGGCTTTTAGAATTCCTGGATCTTCAGGGCCTTTAAAAGTGCATCTCCAGGGTCTTCAACTACAAGAGATTTCCCCTGATTACTCTAGTTCTGAATATAATGCAAGTTCCAAAGCCCGTTAGGATGGGACCCTCTCCTCATTGATCAAGATCAATGCTCTGCACCTCTGCTATGGTCAAGGTGGAGTTGTTAAGAACCAAAGAGAAAAGAGTGCCAGTCTCTCAAGGTTCTTTTGGCACTGCAGTTACTTTGGGTGCTTCTGGCTTCAGCTCTGAGAGAGAAGATGCAAAATACCAACCTCACTTCAGGTCACAGAAAGAAAAGTCTGGAAAGAAACTGGCATGAGAAGAGCTGGCAGTCTCTATCATGTCCCAGTTCCTAGGGTGTTATACTAGAGACTTTGGGGGACTTCGCCATGAGTGAAATCCTTTCTATAATTTCTAGTTTTCCTATCAACTTGGGTAATTTTTTTGTAGCTTCCTACTAAGTATGCAACTGGTGTTTGGTGGGAAGGAGGTCAAGTCTTGGATATAAAGTTTGGGGTCTTGTTCATTACCCCCCCATTAATGCAGCAGCAATCAAAAGTTAGTTTGAATCTGAAAACGACATTACCTAGGTTAATAACATTTAAGGAAGGAGAAAGATCTAATTCTAGGCTGGCACCCTCTTTCTGAGGAGAGTATAATGGTATATGAGGAGAGTATAACAAACTCCCAGTCAGAATCCCACTTTCTACAGGAAGCCTTTCTCAAACCCATTTAATTTCAGTGCTTTTCATCTCAATTAATTCCTCTTTATCCTGCTTTGTATAAATTTGTTCATATTTATATATATTATATGTATGTATATATACACACATGCACACACACACACACACATATATATATATATAATCTTGTTTAGTACATATTTGTTTGCATGTTGTCTCTCCCATTATAGTATAAGCTCCTTGAGGGCAAGGAACTGTATTTTTCCTCTTTTTGTATCCCTAGCACTTAGCACAGTGCCTAACACATAGTAGGTATTTAATAATTGTTAATTGATTGAAATTGTTTTGTCTTTTTATTTCCTTTCTATGTATCTCCAGCACTGAGCACAGTGTCTGGAACTTAGGTACTTGAAAAAAAAAACTTACCGAATTGAAGAAATTCCAGTTTTTGTATGTGTTTAAAAAAACAATGTGGATTCTCTTTATGTAGTCACATTTTCCACATACACACAAATATACTCACTTATGTATTCATACAATAAAGGTATAGACATATACACACAACACACATACAATACACACATAACGCACATGCACAGACCCACATACACACATATACATATGCAGAGAAATTTAAAATCAATTTTTAAAGTGGAGTAATATTCTGCCACAGAAAGTGCTGAATTTGGAAGCTTAAATCCTGACTTCAGTTTATTAGCTGGGTGACCTTAGACAAGTGCCTTGAACTTTCTGGACCTCAGTTTCATCAGCTGTCGAATGAAGGAATTCTTTCCTAGAATACAGATTCCAGAGGGTGGGGGGCACACTATTGTCCCAGTGGATTTTTGCAGACTTTACTATGGGGAATTTTAGTATTTCCTTGTATGCTATGTTTGAAAAATTCTGTAAGTATTTTGAAGAAAGGCTTCATGAGTAAAAGTGTCAATGTTAAGTTTATTTTCAGTTTTCCATTCGATTTTCAAGAGTCAGCCAGGGCTGGTTGCTATCAATTTCGGCTTGTTTTTTGCTTGGGGGCCCTCTAGTCAGGTTTTCCTGGTCACTGTGAGACACACACTGATTATTTTAATTTTTCCCAAAGCTTGAAGCAAAATTCTTGCACTTGAAGTGCCCAGGCCTTAAAGGTGTGATGAAAGCAAACTCCTGTGCACAGGCCTCAGTTCTGCTGCCTAAAATAATACTCCAGGATGCTGGCAGGGGAATAGGACACTTCCTGTGAGTGTTTCAATTCACATTCTCCCAAAAATAACAGCAAGACTGTTAACACCTGCACTTTCCAACATTTCCTTGCTAACAACAGGGAGATTGATGGGGTCCATTCAACATGGACCTTTTTGACCTCATTTATGAAGTTGAGAAATGCAGGAAATTGCTTGCTAATCCAAATCTTGATAATACCAGAATCTTCATCTTTCTTTCCTTCTTTCCTTCTCTCTCTCTCTCTCTCTCTCTCTCTCTCTCTCTCT
>NW_027185771.1:10559706-10559956 GCF_028583685.1 Petaurus breviceps papuanus
CTCTCTTCCTTTCTCTTTTTCTCTTTCCTTATTTCTCTCTTCTATCCCTTCTCTCTCTTCCTTCCTTCCTTTGTTTCTTTGTTTCTTTCTTTCTCTCTCTCTTTCTCTCTCTCTTTCTTTCTCTCTTCCTTCCTTCCTTCCTTCCTTCCTTCCTTCCTTCCTTCCTTCCTTCCTTTCTTCCTTTCTTCCTTCCTTTCTTCCTTCCTTCCTTCCTTCCTTTCTTTCTTCTTTCTTTCTTTCTTTCTTTCTT
>NW_027185771.1:10560356-10623704 GCF_028583685.1 Petaurus breviceps papuanus
CTTTCTTTCTTTCTTTCTTTCTTTCTTTCTTTCTTTCTTTCTTTCTCCTTCCTTCCTCCTTTCCCTAGAGGAGGCTCCTCAGAGCAGTTAAAATATATACTAACATATACCCATAGTAGCTGCCCAGGCATCACCAACAAAATTTTTATTTTACTCCCTGACTCCAGATCACCTCATGGCTATAGCATGGGCCCCTCTGAGGACAAGTTCTGTATTTGGGAGCAGTGACCAATGAGTAGAATGGCCCTGTTTCCCCCTTTCTCATTTTAAGTGGGACAGAGTGAGTCATACAGGATGAGCAGATAGAATTACGCTATTTCTCCCCAACCCTCAAAACCCACATATCTTCCAAATTTCCCTATTATTGAGGGAAATTCCCTATTGTTACAAAATTCCTTATTGTTTCCATCTTTTTAGTCATCCAGGTTTTCACAACTTTATTGTTACATCTGACGCCTTACTTTCTCTTACTCATCTAATATGTTTTCAAATTTTGTCCTTTCTCTTTACACATCTCTCAAATCTGTCCTCTACTACCCTACTTCATGACCTTATCATTTACCTTCTAGACTTTAGGAAAAGCCTCCTAGTTGGTTTCCAGTCTTCCCTGGTCAATCCATTCTCCATGCAGCTGGCAAAGTGATTTTCCTATAGTTCAATTCTAACTACATCAACCACCTACTCAATAAACTCTAGTGATTCCTTATTGACTCTAGAAACAAATATTTTTCCATCTCCATCTCATCCTTTAAAAAGTATCTATTTTTGGCACAAATATGACTATATGTATTATCATATATTGATATATAATGAATGATATCTAATATAATGTGATAAAATATATACTTTATTAATTAAAATAATATAATACAAATCGTATGTTAACACATTAATTATGTATTATTAAATATATTTCATTATAGAGATGATTTGGTGCATAATTTTAATGGATTAGTAAATACATGTAATTTATAAGTAAATTATAATTATATAGTTAAGCACATATCCATGATATGTGCTCAATAGTTTTAAAAATGTATAGGAGTGTGTGATCACAAAGTTTTTAAACCCCCAGTTCAAAGGTTGGGTGGGAATCCAGAAATCAAATAGTAGAGTAAAGGACATATGTTTCAGGCATGGGAAATAACATGAGGCATGTTATCAGGGAGTGAGACAATTGGGGGCATTGCTTAAGGGACAGAGAGAGAATAGTCTGGTCTGGAGGGTCTGGAATTGAATGGATGGAGGGGATTACTATGAGATAATGAGTCATCATTTCTATAAGTGCTTTAAGGTTAGCAAAGTATTTTAAAAATATTATCTCATTTGACCCTCACAACAACCTGGTTGGGCAGACATCACATATCCCATTTTACAATTGTCAGCCCAATGTTCTTTCCACTGTAGTCAGGAGGCCCAGGCTCTCATCTTATTCTTGGGCAATTCATCAGTCAAATCAACAAGTATTTATTAAATATCAAGAGGTGGTATATAGAAGAGTGAGCCTGGAGTCAAGAAAACTAGAGTTCGAATTGGGCTCAGGCAGTGATTAGTTATGTGATCCTGGGCAAGTCACTTAATCCTGTTTGCCTCAGTTCCCTAAACTGCAAAATGAGGATTATAAAAGCATCTACCTCCCAGAGTTGTTGTGAGGGTTAAATGAGATGATAATTGTAAAGTACACGTCTGGCACATGGAAGACTTTACATAAATGTTAGTTATTATTTGCAGCACAAGCCTTTTCTTTCTTTGAGCTAGATGATCTCCAACGTCCTTTCCAGCTCTAATTTCTGTGATAGGTTGATCAAATGATCTCTAATTTCCCTTCCAGCTCTTTGGTTCTGTCTGTGTTTCCATGGAAATGCAATGGAGACTCAGAGAGCCACGTGAGGCTGGGCTTCTTCCCAGATCCCTTCTGTCCAACAATGTCCCAGAACATCACCATCCTTGCACTCCCTGGTTTGAGGCAGCTCATCAAATGCCCCCACTGATTTGGCAAATGGCTTTGCAAGTACCCCTATTTGCTTAATAGGAAGCTTTAAATTAATAAAAAAAATAATTAGGCTGAGAAAGATCAGTCGACCTTCTCTGTGGTAATTTAAAGGAGCAAGGAATGAAGTTATACCACTGAAAGCCTCTAGAAGGAGGCATTTTTTATAATTTCAAATTCCCTGGTACTCATCACAGGAAGTACACAGCCCAGGTGGACTCACTCGTCAATATTTTGAAAATAGTTTTTGTTGCCAGACTACTGGCTATTTGCAAAATGGCACAGTAAATATAATTTCCTTGAGCAGTGCATCTTTTCATGGGTATACAAACACACACACACACACACACATACAGAGTCTTTGTACAAAGCATTGGGGTTGGTTGATGATCTTCAATGAGCTTGAAGAGAAAAATATCATTTTTACAACACCTTTCATCTATGTTCTTTTCTCTCCACTCATTAATCACCTTTCAAGTCTACATCTTTCTTACTTCTTACTTAGATTATTACAGCAGCTTTCTGATTAGTCTCCTTGCCTCACTTCCTAACTCTGATCCATCTTCCACTCAGATGCTAAAAAGATTTTCTTAAAACTTAAGTCTGACCATGCCACCCTTCTATTAATTCACTTCCCACTACCTCTGTGACCAAATACAAATTCTTCTGTTTGGCATTTAGAGAGTTTCCAAAACTGATTGATTCTTTTCAGTCTTACCATTTTTCTTAAACATTGCTTGTCTCCACACACCCTGTAATTCAGTCATAGTACCCTTATGGCTATTCCTCATACATGATTCTCTATTTCCCATCTTTGTTCCTTTGCACTGGGTGTTCCCCATACTTGGAAGAATCTCCTTCCTCACCTCCACTTTTTGACATCTCTGACTTCCTTCAAGATTCTTTTTTTTTTTTTGCTTTTTGGAGGGGGGAAGGTAGGACAATTAGGGTTAAGTGACTTGCCCAAGGTCACATGGCTAGTTTTGTGTTGAGTATCTGAGGCCAGATTTGAACTCAGGTCCTCCTGATTCCAGGGCCAGTGCTCTATTCACTGCACCACCTAGCCACCCCCAAGATTCATCTTAAATACAAGTGTCACAGAAGACCTTTTCTGGTCTTCTAGCTGCTATCAGCTTCCCCTTTAGTTACCTTGTATATATGTATGTATATATCTTGAATATAACTACATGTGTCATGTTTCTCCCATTAGAATATAAGCTACTTGAGAGTGGGGGCTGTTTTCTTTTAAAATTTGTATCTGTGGTGTTAGCATAGTGTTAAGTGCTTAATAAATTCTTTTGGATAGATTGATTAACAAACAATGCACTTTTGGTGGAACTGTGAATTGATCCAGCCATTCTGGAGAGCAGTTTGGAGCTATGCCCCAAAGTCACTAGACTGTCAACTCACCCTTGGATGCAGTGGTACATCCTGATCTATTACCAAGCCATCTTGACCTTTGTCTTGCCACTGGACTTTGGGGACTTTGGAGGAGAGAGTAAGACTGATGACTGCACACAATCATATCCAATTCAAGCACAAGTCAAGATGTCACCTCCATGGTATCATTGATCCTTTTCAAGAATGAAGGACAAAGAACAACAACAAAAACAATTCTTTCTAGGTCTATACCTATATCAAAGAAAGAGGGGAAAGGTCTTATATGTGTGTGTGTGTGTGTGTATTTAAATTAATAATAGTTTTTTGTAATGGCAAAGATTGGGAAACTAAGGGGGTGGCCACACATTGTAGTATGATTGAAAAATTACAGTATATGAATGTAATATAATATTAATCTAATGGAACATATTATTTTGTAAGAAATGATGAAAGAGAAGGTTTCAAAGAAACCTGGGTAATGTTGTATGAACTGCTGTTATCACCACACCTTAAGAAGGGACACTTTTGAAAGACTTAAAACTCTGATCACTGCAATGATCTGCCATTATTCTAGAAGATTAATTCCGAACCATAGCACTGACATATTGATAGGCAGGTAATGGAATAACATACAGAAAGAAAATACTTTTTGGACATAAATAATGTGGGAATTTGCTTTGCTTGACCACATGTATTTGTTTCATGGATTTTGTTTTTCTTTCTTTTTTCCCAATAAGAAGGGGGAAGTGGGAGGGAAAAATAATTGCTTGATAGTTGAAAAAGATAAAATATAATTTAAAAAACACAGTTGGCTGCGAACTTATCCACTCTGAGTCTCCATTTCCTCAGGTGTTAACCATTCCAAAGAATAAGCATCTGGAAAGAAAGTGCTGGCAAAGTATCTAGATGTCCTTTCTTTACACTTAATAATTGTTCATTAAACTGAATTCCATATGGAGTCAGGGAAATGATCCAGTTTAACAATTTAAAAAACGAAAACATTTTCAAAGCTATGAAAAGAGCACTGAATGTGTGTGGGGAGGAACTTGATCCTCTTGGGAAAGAGTCCCTCCCTTTGCCCCCCAGTTTAGGTAAGTTTAAGCCTTGAAGGAAAGCTGAATTTAAGAGATTTCCTCATTTCTGATTCCTCAGCCAAGAATGTTTTTCATTCCTGAACTGCACACAGGGATGTGCAACATTGAGTAGTTATTGTGTAGTAAAGTAAACCCTGCATTTAGAGTTAGAAGATTTATGTTTGAATCTCAGCTCTGGTACTTGCCACCCATGTCATCCTGAGCAAATCATAGCCTTCTCTGTGCCTCAGTTTCCCCCTTTTAAAATGAGGAGGTGGGACTAATCTATAAGGTTCCATCAATTATCTTCTTGTGAAGAATATTTAAGAATTGTTTTATTTGTCCATATGATTCAAGGAGATACTAGAGCCCTGGAGGGAACAGAATTCATTGTTTTCACAGACTTTCTTATTATGAAGTGTTTTCTTTGAGAAATAGGTCCACAAATTTCAAGGTTGGGACAGTGGGAATCCCCCATGAACACCTTCTTTCTAAAGTTGACCCTCAAGTCACAAACCTCAGGTGTCTTCACTCCAAGGTAGATGAAATGGTCTAGTTCATCTTGCCCTTATCTCTTCTTTGATAGAGAACATATTTGAGTTTTGTCGAAACAGAGGAGCTAATTAACAAAATGTGTTGTTAACAGGATAAAAATGAGACCAGAGTTGTCAATTATTTTGTCAAGTTTGGAACATTGATCTTAGAACAGAACCAGCTCTGAAAAGTTTTCCTCCTTGTGTGGTAAGAGTCCTAAATCCAGTCAGGGGACCTTAGAGGACTTTGCTAGGGAAGGTATAGGTCCAATATAAATGATATCCAAATGAATTCCTTAAAGAGAGCTGAACAAAAATGACTTACCATGGAGACCTAAAGCCGCTGATCTTTCGATGGACCAATGTCTACCCCTGTACAAGCAGCAGGATCCCTAGGACTGCCATTTGCAGTGTACTAACCCAAGGATTTAGTAAACTTCTTTCCACTGATGGTGGGATCTTAAGCCAATAGTTTCCTTTCTTCAGATCTCAGTTTCTTCATCTGTGTAATGGAAGAGATTGAACTACATAAACTCTGAAGTCGATCCCAGATCTGAAGTTATGAAGGTCTGATGAGAAAGGCGAGTAAGTATGTTGTGACCTGATTCAGATGAGGCTGGGAGCTAGGAGCCTCGGGTCCTAGTCCTGGCTCTGCCATTTATTCCCAGTGGGATTGGGTAAATCCTCCTACTCCTTTGAGGTTTGGTTTCTTAATTTGTAAAGTAGGGATGCTAATCCTTCCACTTTTTAAACCATAGGATTTTGGTGATAATCAAATGATTCAATTAATGGCCATAATGAACTTTGTAACCAGAAATTGCTACATATGGACCAGAAATCTTTTCATTCTGTATCATTGTATTTCCCAGTGCCAAGAATAGTTCCTTGTACATAGCAGTTGCTTAAGAAATGCTTTAAAATAATAAATGAATAAATAACAAAATTTAAAAAATTATTCTAAAATTGACAAACACCAAATGCAGTGGGTATTTTCATACACATAGTTCAGAACAGGAAGATTGTATATGGAACTCCAGGTCTGTATAACTTGCTTTTAAGATAGGCTGGTTGAATTGAACTCATTTAGAACTGTAAAACCAGGTAAGGAAATGTAATCAGAAAGGCCTGCTACCTTTGGAGGAAGAAAACCTATATCCTAAGGCTAGCTCTGTTCCTGATTACCTGTGTGACTTTGAGTCACTTAATTTTCCAGGGCTTCAGTGTCCTCATTATGTACAATGAGGGGATTAGATTAGGAAATTATCTAGTCCAATCCTACATTTTATAGGTGAGGAAATAGACTTAAGGATGAGTGCTACCTTTGGAAGAGATGTTTGTCACTGACTAACTAGTCAGTAACCTGGGTGACCTGGACTGAGAGTGACTTCACTTTTCTGGGCCTCAGTGTCCTCACTATGCAAAATGAGGAAATTGGAGTAGGTACCTTTTAAGGTTCCTTATAACTCTGAGCCTACGAAACTCTGGGTCTGAGTGATTTGCTCAAAATCACCCAACTGAGATAATCAAGGCAATACAATGCAATGGATAGAGTGCTTGGTCTGTCAAAAATTTGTGTTCACATCCCACCTTAGACACTTATTAGTCTGTGTGATGCATGTAAGAAGTCACTTAAATTCTCTATATTCATCTCAGTTTCCTTATCTGTTGTTGTTCAGTCACATCCAAATCTTTGTGACCCCATTCAGGCTGAGATACTAGAGTTATTTGCCATTTCCTTCTCCAGCTCATTTTACAGATGAGGAAACTGAGGTGAAAAGGGCTAAATGACTTTCCCAGGATCACACACTAGTAAGTGCCTGAGGATGGATTTGAACTCAGATCTTCCTGACTCTGGGCCTGGCATTCTATCCATCTAGTAGCTGCCCTGATATCTTTGCCTCATCTGCAGAATGTGGTAATTAATAACCTTTACATCACAGAGTAGTTTCAAGGCTCAAATGAGCATTGTATGTAAAATTTCTGTTTTGCAAAACTTAAAATACTCTACCAATGTCTGCCATTGTTATAGAAATGTGAATCGTTATTATTGATAAGAGGGATGACAATCTCTTATTGCTTGTATGTTATGTTATTTACATGGAATATATGGTGAAAATGAATGAAATGAAGCCAATATCCCTCAGGGACCGAATTCCAATATCCAGAGAAGAATAAGCCTTCTTTTCAAGTCCAACACATAGAGAAGTTCATTTGTAGGGAGGTGAATTTTTAAGAAATAAGCCAAAAGCTGTCTCTTTAGTTGCTCCAAATTTCTCCACGACTACCCTTGGCCTCTTCCATGGTTCTCATGCCAAGCTAAACATGTGTATGTATAAGGTGAATATGCACCTAGGCCTACATGTGTGTGTAAAAATAGAAAGAAAGAAGGAAAAAAGTCAGGTCGGTTTCAGGCCGAATAAAGTCACACTATTCCCAGGCAGGCAATGGTGATTTCGTGCTAATCAGAGGGGCCAACAAGTCCCCTCTCTGGTCTGAACATTGGCCAGTTTGGGGAATATTCTTGGAGCTCAGGGATAAATGGCTGCACAGTGCCTGCTGTGGATGGGAAGAGAGGGTCCCACCTTTCCCAGTTAATGGGATTTCACACTCTGCTCCATGAAATGCCCTGAGGATCTCATACAGAATGCAGCTAATGTGCCAGGCCTGCCAGGAAAACAGCCCCCATAGAACCTGGCAGCTATATGCAGCTGATTTTGTTGGACTTTTTGTGCCTTACCTCACTGACTCTAAAACTAGAAGGCCTTTTTTAGTTTACAGAAAATAAAACTGAGACCTGACCAAGGCCACATAGGTAAATACAAATCAAAGTCAGGATTTGAACCCAGGGCCTCTGATCAGCCTTATCTCTCACTATGATCTTTCTATAAGCTTCTTCTCAGATCTAACCAGTCTCCTGACTTTTCCAAGCAGTCTTCTGCCTTCCTGTCTTTATTCATTTGCTTTGAGCCCCCTAGCCTCCTCAATTCCTATTCAAAAGGCTGGGTCAGGTCCTATATTTTTTTTCACGAGAAACCTTTCCTTTAGTGCAAGAAGACCTGAGTTCAAATCCAACACTTTCCAGTTGTGTGACCTTGGGAGAGTCATTTAACCTGTTTGATTCCATTTTCTCTTCTGTAAAAAGGGGGTTAATAATAGCTTTTATTTCACAGAGTTATTGTAAGCATCAAATGAGATAATATGAATAGCATTTTACTTAAAGTATTATTAAAAGTGAAAACAGCTTCAGAAAAGAAGATAACATTTCCCTAAAAAGAGAAAAGAAAAAGTAAGATTGAGTTAAGAGACTTGTCCAGGGTCACGACTTCAGCCCATGGCAAGTGATTAAGAGGATTTAGAGGAGGAGGAAAACTTAGAAGTCATTTGCTTCAATCCTCCTATTTAGTAGATGAGGAAAATTAGGCTCACAGAGGTTGAGACTTGCTAAAGTCGTAGAGGTGGAATTATTATAGATTTAAAGCTGAAAGAAACCTTAGAGATGTGCTAGTCCAACCTCATCCTGGATTTTATTAATTTTAATGACTTTATTAATTTATTTAATTAACTTCATTATAATAGGATTTCTTAGAGTTTTCTTAATAGATATTCTATTAATTTGATTATTTATTAAATGCATATTGGTTATTCATATCACATTTTATTAATAGAGTTTTGGACTTAAACTCAGACCCTCTGACTCTGAGCATACCATTCCTTTCAATATGCCATGCTGCCTTCTTCCTCTGTGTTCCTAGGGCATTTACCTCAGGCACCACTTTCTCTTAGCTTTCATGGATTTTAGAGATAATTTAGGTTTGGAGCCAAAGATCTGAGTTTAAAATAGAGCTTTCTTGTTTTCCACTTGTGCAATTTGAGAAATATAGTTAACCTTTCTGGGCTTCAGCTTTCTCATCTATAAAATAAAGGATTAGACTAGGTGCTTTCTTAGATAGATTTCAGGATTTGATTCTATAAAAACTATGCTGTCCAGCCCTCTGTTTTACAGACCCAGACAAAGTAAAATCTTTTTCTAGGCTTCTTTTTCTTTTTGGAGGGTGGAAAGTAACTTGCCCAAGGTCACACAGTTAGTAAATGTCAAGAGTCTGCTTCCAGAGTGGAGAGCTTTGTCCCAAATCACTGGGCTTTTAGCAAATATTGTCAGAGCTATGAGGAGGGCACCCTCTCTACAGACACCCCAAGCTCTGGCACACTGGGCACATACCCCAGGACCACCGCCCAAGACTGTCACCCAGATCCAAGCAGGTCGAAGCAAGAGTGATTACCCTCTGAATGGTCACTTGGTTCCCCTACAATCTACAGGCCAGGAGCTCTGGAGGCAGCCACGTGGCAGTAGCTGCAACACTTTTGCCAGCTCTTGCCCCGGAGACAGGGGCCCAACCATGCTATTCTCTCATCCAGTTCCAACAGAGATCCCCACTGACCTTTTACCTTCTCTTTGGCGTTTATGGGTTGAGAAGTCTGGAAACCACCACAGTTCCTGGTGATTCACTCTCCTGAAGGCTGCTCTGGCCAGTCTGTGCTTCTGGTCGGGCTACCCTGGGTGTGGAACCATGTGGCTCACCCGGGACTCCACCTGGCTTCAAGTCTGGTGAGACAGAACCTTCCTGTTGGCCTGCCAGGCTGCCTTCAGCAGGAGATTTGTTTCTCTCTGTCACTTTGTAGGTTTCTGTAGCTCTAAAATTTGTTTAGAGTCATATTTTACAGGTATTAGAGGTGGTTGGAGCAGGAGCTCAGACAAGTTTCTGCTTTTACTCCATCATCTTGGCTCCCCCTTTGCCCCTCCAAGTCTTAAAGACCTAAGGTCAATTCCAATCTTTGACATATATAAACCGAGTGACCATAGTTAAGTCACTTGTCTGTCCCCTAGGTAACTAGGAAACACAAATGAGTGGATGACTTGATTTGATGGAGGGGATTTCCACACCAGAATTTTCCCCACAATGATGGCCCCCTCAATACAAAATAATACTAATAGTAATAATAATTTTTAAAAATTTTAAAATTAAAAAATTTAAAATTTAATTTAAGAAATTTTTTAAAATTTTAAAAACAATTTTAAATAAAAAAGTACACGTGAATGCCAGCAGCTAAGTGATCATCTCATTACATAGTAAGAGATACCAGTAATATTTCTAGAAAGTCTTCTCACATTATCAAGAGGCAGTAGTATCCATGTGATTCTAATTAGGTCCTCTTTAGAATGGTACAGATTAGTACTAGAAGCCCCAGTACACTGAAGCAGCAATGGCATAGGTGAGTAGCAGAAAAATATGAGATCAATATATTGGTTTGGCTGCAAGAGTGGATAGAGCACAGGACCTGGAGTTAGGAAGACCTGAGTTCAAATTTGACCTCAGATATTTACTGGCTATATGACCATGGATATTTAATGACCTCTCTTTTTTTTTTTTTTTTGACTTTTGGAGGGCAATTGGGGTTAAGTAACTTGCCCAAGGTTACAAAGCTAGTTTTTGTGTGTGTGTGTGGGTGTTAAGTATTTGAGGCTGGAACCGAACTTGGGTCCTCCTGACTCCAGAGCCGACGCTTTACTCACTGCACCACCTAGCCACCCCAAAGGATTTTTTTTTTGCTTCTTGGAGGGCAATTAGGGCTAAGTGACTTGCCCAAGGTCACACGGATAGTAAGTGTTAAATGTCTGAGGCCTGATTTGAACTCAGGTCCTCCTGACTCCAGGGCCGTTACTCTATTCACTGCACCACCTAGCCTCCCCCTCTCATTTTTTTAAACTGTGAAGTGGGGAATAATAATAGTGCCCACATTCTAGGGTTGTTGTGAAAATAAAATGAGATAGTATTTGTAAATTGTTTAGCATGGTCTCTGTCCCATAATTTTATTATGTTGTTCAGTTGTTTCCATCATGTCCAACTCTTTACGATCCCATTAAGGGTTTTTTTTTGGCAAAGATCCTGAAATGGTTTGACTTTTTCTTCTCCAACTCTTGACAGATAAGGAAACTGAGGCAAACAGAGTTAAGTGACTTGCCCAGGGTCACACAGATAGTGTCTGAGGATGGATTTGAACTCAGAAAGATGAATCTTCCTGACTCCAGGCCTGGAGCTCTATCTACTCACTGTTCCACCTTGCTGGCCCCTGTCACATAGTAGGCACCATATAAATGCTAATGCTAGCTGTCATCTTCATCACCATCTTCATCACCACCATCATCATCACCACCACCACTGCCACCATCATGATCATCATCTGAGTCAAGTTCTTGGAAGTTAACTGTCTTTCAGTATTTTCCAACTATTGACTTTTACTCTTGGAGAAAGCCCTCGTTTGGTTCCCACTGAATCCCAGCTTATCCAGTCCAGGTAGTATTTCTTAGGCTTGACATGGTCTCCAGTGCTAAGCTTCCCCTCATCCATGATGACCCAGCTTGAAGTGTTACCTCCTTTGTGAAGTTTTCCTTGATTACCCTAGCCCACAATAATGTCTCCCTCTTATCTGTAACATTCATTCATTCATAAAACTTTGCCAAACACTTGGAGCTTAAGGTCTGTCATTAATCTGGCATCAGTTTGTATATATAATATCTCATGTCTAGAGGCAACATGTGGAAAGACTAGAAGTCAAGTGATTTGGGTTTTCTGTTCTTACCACTACTAAACAACCTAAGTCATTTCAACAGATTGAAATGGGGCAGAAGGGTCTCTGGACTCTGGATGAAAGTGTGGATATGGGAAACATGTCTAGAAGATAGTGAACCATCTTGTCTGGCTGGTACATAGAGGTGGTGAAGGGGAGATAAGAGTGGAAAGGTTTGAGCCCACTTGTTAAGGGATTTAAATACTAGGCTAAGGAGTTTGGTGTGCGGTGAGAAGCCTTTGAAGGATTCTATTGGGGCAAGATTGCTATGACATGGATGCATTGAAATTTACAATTCCCAAATTATTTATTAAGTTGCCCCTAGAGACTGAATATTGAAGTAGGTATAAAGACAAAAAAGAAACAGTCCTTGATCCCCAAGAGTTCAAATTCTACTAAGATGATGCTACATGTTTACAGATAAACAAATGTAGCATTTATACAAAGCAAATACAAATTTGCTGTTGTTATTGGAGGGCAAGCACTAATGACCAGGGAACATTAGAAGAAACCTAATATAGGAGGTCACACTTGAGATGAATCTTGAGGGCAGCAATCCTTCTCCAAGAGATAGAGGTGAGAATGAAGGGAGATGTGGAAGAGTTCTGGTGTGAAGGCTTGAGTCTGGAGATGCTATATTATGTACAGAGAAAGCCAGGGCAAGTCAGTTGGAAAAGAAAATAGAGGATATGATGGGAAACAAAGTGAAATCAGCATGGAAAAGTAAACCAGAGGCAAACTACAAAGGACTTTAAATGCCAAAGCAAGGAATTTATATTTCATTCTAGAGGTAATGGGGAGCCATAGAAGTTTCATGAATAAAGGGTGGTCAGGCCTGTGCCTGAAAATCAATTGGGCATATTGTGTAGAAGATAGCTTGGGACTGGATCTGGGGAGACCAGTTAGGACTTTTGTTTAGGAAAAGGGTCTAAATCAGGATGGTGGCTATGTGATTGAATGGTGGAAGTATTAGAGACAGAGAGACTAATTAGGAGGCTAAATCAAGGCCAAAAGACTAACCTAGAGCACTTTCATAATGGCTGGATCTAGCCTAGTCAACCCTCTAAAGTTGATCAGATTTATCTACTGTGAAATACATCCTAGGGGTATGGCCCCTCATGTTGTACTAATGTTCAGAGTGACAAAGAGGAAGAACAACCCTACCAGCTCCCCTCCTAAATCAGAGTGATTTTTCCAACATCTCTGAAAGAGTTCTAACTGCTGCTCTTGTGTTGAAGACAAAAAACGGGAATTGGCTAAAAGAAGATGCCATTTTTCTCAAAGACAGTGGAAGGAAGCATAATGACTGTTGTCCAGGATATCCGGAACTTGGCAGATTCCTTTCTCTTCCAGAGCTTGTTCCCCAAAGGTTTGTTTATTTTTCAAAGACCGGTTCCTCTTGGACAGGTGTCCAGGGAGCGGCAAACTCAATCTGGTTATGGACAGAAATGTCTACAGAAGACTCCATGTGCTGTGAATTATTGGAGTTCTTCTAATGGGAACTGGGAGTTTCCCAGCAAAAGGTAATAGTCTGTGGATTATTATGTTCTGAGAAGGGCTGGCTCTTTTCTATATTTAGTTATCTTAGAATGTATATTATTTTAGTTCTTGTAGTTGAAGGCTCAAATTTGGGAGTGCTTAAGTAAGGATGGAAAAACCCTGGTAGGGCCAGACTGCCTAAGAACTTTTGGGTTGGGCATGTGTTTTTATCCTGGTAGAAGACTAGTAGAGTCATAACAAGGGCAGGGTGACTGGGACTTTGTGTCAGGGTGCCCAAATTGATACAACACACCAGAATTTGATACTCTTTCAACATGTAAAAAATGAAATAAGTAAACAATTGAATGTAGCACCTATGTAGCAAGAAACATTTAAGTGAGTAGCACCTCAGTCTAGTCCTTCTTTGCTCCTCACCTTGGCAATGGCCTCTCCAGCAGCAACCTTTTAGTCTCTATTCCCCTTCACCAAGGCATATCCCTGGCTCTGAGGTCTTTCCCCAAGGTATAGTCTCCCCCTTTAACTTAATTCTGTTTCCAAAGTTTCTTTTGCACTACTTGTACTCAGTATATCTCATGGTACTCCCAGGAGCCAGCCAAGTAGTTAGTTGATCACTCAACAGATATTTCTTAAGTATTTACTATATGCCAGGTACTATTCTAAGTGCTGGATGTTCAAAGAAAGGCAAAAAAAAGCAGTCCTTTCCTCCAAGGAGCTCACATTCTAATGGGAGAGACAAAAATTCATAAATAAGTAGGTACATAAAGGTATGTAAAGATAGATGGAAGGAAGTCTGAAAGGAAGGGAGACTGGGAAAGCCTCCTGCAGAAGAGAGGACTAGAGCTGAGTCTTTGAAGGCAGCCAGGGCAGAGTTGAAGGTGGATGGTGCATGGTCCATACAAGGCACGGTGGATGGTCCATACAAGACACAGGGCCCAAAGATGGAGGATGGTGTTCAAGGAAGATTATGTCAGCCAGGATAACTGAATCTTCCTAGAAGGCAATAAAGTGTAAGAAGACTGGAAAGAAAGAAAGAGACCAATTTCTACTCATAGCTTTGAAAACAAGATATTCCCTGATGTCATAAGATATGGTCAAAAAGAACACTGGACATGGATTCAGAAATCCTGGGTTCAAATTCTGACTCCACTATGACTTTGTGACTTTGTTAAGCTCCTTTCCCTTTGTGGGTCTCAAAGTTCATCACCTATAAAGTGTGGGGATTGAACTGCATGGTCCTGCTATACTACTGTCCTGTGGGCTTATGAACTGAGATACAGTAGGAAATTCAGGTTCTGGCACTTGGGAGATCAATCGAGTGAGAGAGAAGTCAAGAATGCTACCTAGGTTGGCACCCTGGGTGACTGGCAGGATAGTGGTTTCTTCAACAGTAATAGAAAGTTAGGAAAAGGGAAGGGTTTAGGGAGAAAAATAATTAATTCTGTTTTGGACATGTTGAGTTTAAGATGACTTTGAGACATCCAGTTTGAGATATCGAAAAGGCAAGTGGAGAGGTGAGATTGGAAGTTAGCAGAGAGATTAGGGCTGGGCAAGTAGTCATCTTCATGAGGTGGTAATCGAAACTATGGGAGCTGATGAGATCACAATTGAAATAGTATAGAGGGAAAAGAGAAGGGGGACCAGGGTAGAGCCTTGGGGGACACCCACCATTAACCATCTACTATCTCTTTTTCTCAATACAGGACCAACTCACTGCTTCTAATTCTCAATTATATATTTGATAACATCTCATGCCAGTTTTTGTAAGCAGTTTGTATTTAATAACATTATGCAAAATAGCCCTTACTTTTTAAAAGGAGATGCTCAATGCTTTAAACAAAAGCAGGTACACACTTCTCCAATATCCTTTGGGTGAACTGAAATTTTGATTCTTTAGAAATTTGATTCAACACAATACAATATCATGGAAAATCTGATGGTTGGGTTTTAGTAGATGGCTAAAATCATAGAACTACCATTCATAGTAGTACTCCCTTCCCTCCCCCCAAGAAATCCTCTACCCTCTTCATCTTGCAGCTAAATTGTTGACTTACATGGTGGGAGGGGCCCGGGGGGGTACATTCCTTCCTGCCGCACTGCAGATCTACTTCAGGCTGGGAAAAGACAATGACCTTGAGTTATCCCTCATTATCAGCTCCTCTGTGGGGTGAAAGCTAGAGAGATCTGAAAGAAGAAGAAAGCCAGCAGAGTATAGGGCCAAAGGGGTATCTGGTGAGTGTCACGGACCAAGAGAAGGACAGAAAACAGCTGTCTGAGCCGGCGCATGTGGACGGCAGCAGCCACCAGCCCCTTTTCCAGTTTAGAAACCAGGGAGAGTTATTTTAACTTTCAACCCAAATCTGATTCTTCCCACAGATGGGGATACAAAGAGCACTGGACTTGTAGTGAGCATGTCTGTCACCAAATAGTTGTGTGGACTTGGGTGAGTCCCTTCCCTTCCCTGGGCCTCAACTGCTCATCTGCAAAATAAGGAGGCTAAACTGGATTATCTCCAAGGTCCTTGTTGTGCCTCTGATGTCAAAGAGCTACATTAGAGACACTCTGCTGATACTGTAGAGAGGGAAGAGGGAAATTGCCCACCAAGTATCCTACCATTCGAATTGTTTTATAAATAATAATATTTGTTTTTGTTTTAATTATAATTATCAGTAGTAATAATTCTTCAAACTTGGGTGGGAGGGGAAAGAACTCAAGAAGATGAGAAAACATGAGGGGACATGATAATTGCCTTCAAAGGGCTTGTAGAGCCCTTTGATCTTTCCTACTGTCCAGTCTTTTTAAGCTTTATTATCCACCCCTACCTCCCTACTCCATCCATGATCTCTGCCCTCTTTGCTGTTCCTTGTACAAGACACAGATTTGAGGGTTTCCATTAATTTGGAAAAAAGTATAATTTTAGTTCAATATAATTGGTTTCCTTTTTAATCCTGTGTATTTAAAAAAATGTATTACCTTGAAACATTATTCTGAGAAGGGGGTCTATGGGCTTCATCAGACTACCAGACTGATACCCCTCAAAGGGCTAAGAATCCCTGATCTAGTCTAAACCCCACCCAGCAGAGGAGGAAATAGAAGTAAATTCACTTCAATGCAATCCATCAACAATTCAACAGTTAATCAATGCATTTGTGTCTGTACCTACTATGGGCCAGGCACTGGGGATATAAAGAAAAAAAAAAAAACCCAACAATCTGTCCCTGCCTTCAAGGAGCTTCTATTCTCCTTGAATATGTCAATGACATTCACATTGCAAACAGAAGAAATGGCATTCAAACCCAATTCCAATGCCCTTGTTCCATCATATTCTTGTTAATAAGGTTTCTCAGAAACTATGCCAGTTTATAGGCTGACTGAATCAGCAGGGGGAAAGCCCAACACTGTTTGCTTGTGGGTCTCCCCAAACCCAACCCTTTGCATCTATTTCACAGGTAGAGTGAGAGAGAGAGAGAGAGAGAGATCCTTTTCTGGTGACCCCCAGTAACAAGGCACTGTCCACCATATAGTAGCATCTGGACAGTCTCCTCTTTCAGTAGAGGTGAAAATTGTGTCCCCAGGATGGATGATTCTACCATGTTCCTAAGATTCTATGGGCCATCTCAAACTGAATTGGTGGATTTCAGTTCAGTTGTGAACATTTGTTCTAAGCAGAGAGGATAATACAGGCTCCTGGCAGATTTCTTTCATTTGATATGGCCTCCTTTCTTTTCAGGGAAACATAAGGGGAAAAAAAGAAGACTGACCCAACAGAAAAGACTTGACAAGAATAAAAAGCAGAGGGAGAGAGGGAGGAGAGACTGCACACTTGTATTTCTGGCTTTGACCCAGTAAATATGACCAGATTCGCTAATAAGGCAATTCATATTATGGACCTGTGCCTACTTCAGAACATGAGTTCAAACATAGCCTTGAGGATGCTGAATGTGAGTAATTTTAAAGCTACTACAATTTGGACAAAGGGCACACTTTAAAAAGCTCCATCCCATAAATCTATAGTCTCTGCGCATTCTTGATAGTGGGGAAGCAAACTCCCCTGTCAGATAACTGGACATGGTTAATGTTCTTAAATCTATAGGCTTCAGCTACTATATCGGAATCAAGCATTTAACTGGAAAGAGGCAAGGTCTTTTCACACACCCCTCCACCCAAATAGTTGAGCTGTCTCGCCTGTGCCTTCTCTTGGGATCCACCTACTGGAGGATTAGACTTGGGAGAAAGGAATAAGTAGGACTTGCTTGTAAGTGTTGAAGTTGGGTTTTTTTTTTTCTTGTTTTTGGAAGAATTTTATGACATTGAGGAAATAATCCCTGCTGAGTGGATTTTCTAGGAACAAGAGGGCTTTGCATTAAGAATGATTCAGCCTGCAACCAGGGAGAGGCCTCTTTTTCTGATTTCTTTTGAGGTTCTGGATTGAACAATAGACCGCAACAAGCCCAGAGAGATATTCGGACCATGTAAGAGTCCTGCAAAGGTGACTAATCCATTTAGCAATTCTATCTCTGTTTCCTTGGATTCAAACAGTAACCAGACTTTGGGGCAAGACTAAGGAGAAGGGACTCTTCCTAGGCTTATTGTAAAGGTAGGGCAAACAGCTGTTTTCAAGAAGGTAGTTAGGCAGACCCCAAAGGTGACAAAAGATGAGAGTTGGACAGAACCTCAGAGTTCTTTGAATCCAATACTCAGTGAAATGGGAATTTCTTCTAGCATTTCCCTAAGCTGTTGGTCATTCAATTTCTATTAAAGAACCCAAAGTGAGGGGCAACCTCTTACCTTTCAAGGTAGTCCATCCCCCCTTTGGATAGCTTCAATCATTAGGAAGTAGTTTTTTTTTCCCAACATTGAGGCCTAATTTTCTTCTGCCACTTCTATGACAAGCCTCAAATACTTGAAAACAATTACTTTGTTCTCTTCCATCTTCTCTTCCTCAGGCTAAATGTGAGTACCTTCAATTGATCTTTGCATGACACATGTAAGGTACTCCAGATATGGTTTGCCTAGTGCAGAGTAGAGAGGGAATATCACCTCCTTATTCCTGGAGGTATTTGTTCTCTTTTGTGGGGGTGGGACGGCAATTGGGGTTAAGCGACTTGCCCGAGGTCACACAGCTAGTTTTTGTGTGTGTGTGTGTGTTAAGTGTCTGAGGCCAGATTTGAACTCGGGTTCTCCTGACTCTAGGACCACCTAGCCACCCCAAGTATTTGATCTCTTAATGCACTCCAGGATTCCATTAGCTTTTCTGGTGACCAAAGCAAAGTGATGATGTGAAGTATTATTTAAATGCTAGCTATTGTCATGATTGTCATTGTCATCATCATCATCATCATCATCAGTAACAATAGCCAGTGTTTACATAGAGCTTTAAAGTTTGTGAAGGACCTTACAAATATTATTTTATTTGATCCTTGAAACAACCTTGGGAGCTAGGTGCTATTTTTAACCTCATTTTACAGTTGGGTGAATTGATGCAAATAGACAATAAGGGACTTGCCCAGAGTTACCCCACTAAAAAGTGCATGAGGCAGGATTTGAACTCAGGTCTTCCTCACTCCAAGTCCAGTGCTCTATCCACTTTGATAGTACTGGTAGTAGAAAGTAGTAGTAGTAGTAGCAGTAGTAGTAGTAGTAGTAGTAGTAGTAATAGTAGGACTAGTACTACCAGCAGCAGCAGCAGTAGTAGTAGTAGCATAAATAGTAGTAGAAATAGTAGCAGTAGCAGCAGCAGAAGTAGTAGTAATAGTAGTAGTAGCAGCAGTACCATAGAAGCAGCAACAGCAATTGTAGTAGGAGTAGTAGCAGCAACAGTAGCTTACTACTGTTACTATATTATAGTAACCCCAGATTTTTTTCATCCATTATGCTATTTAACTATTGTCTCTCCTGTATTCTACTTTGAGATCTGATTGTTTGAACCCATGTGTTATATTTAACATTTCTCCATACTGGATTTTATCTAGTTAGATTCAGTATAGTATTTTGTACTGTCAAGGTATTTTGGATCTTGACTTGGTCATCTGGCTTATCACCTATGTTTCTCAGCTTTGTGTTATCTACAAATGAATGCCATCTATTTCTTTATCTAAGTCATCAATAAAAAACGTTTCATGGCAAAGGTCCAGCTACAGAAGACTGGGGTGTTTTGCTGTTGCCTTTCAGCCAAGATGACATTGAACCATAATCAACAGATCCACAAACATTCATGAAAAGCCCACTTTGTGTTAGGCTCAGAGATACCAATGCAAAGAATAAAACAATTTCTTGTTGAAAGGAATTTACATTCTAATGGGGAAGACAACAGTATATACAGAATAAATATAAACAGAATGAACATGAATAAACATAAATATGATTTAATTTGGGATAAAAGCCTGTAGTAGTTGGGTAATCAAGAAAGGCTTCATGCAGAAGGTGATGATTTAGTTGCATCTTGAAGGAAGAGAAAGATTCTGTGAAGTAAAGGGAAGAGCATAGAGGATTCTAGACATGGGAGATGGCCACTGAAAAGGTATAGACATGTTGTGTATGAGAAAGAGAGAGAAGGAGACTAGTAGGACTAGATCACAGAATATGGAAGGGGGGATAACGTCCAGTGAGGCTAGAAATAAAATTTGCATGTAGATTGCTTTTCTTTGGGTCTACATATTCATGATTTCACCCATGACTTTCCCATCATTCCTGACTGACTTGACCTATAGAATTTTATTCTGTAGGTTCCTACCTATTATTCTTTTTTTTTTTTTAAGCAATTGGGGTTAAGTAACTTGCTCAAGGTTACACGGCCAGTTATTTCTGGGTGTGGTGCTGAGTGTCTGAGCCCGGGATTCGATCTCCAGGTCATCCCAACACTGGAGCCGGTGCTCTTACTCGCTGAGCCACCTGGCCACCCCTAAGCAATTGGGGTTAAGTAACTTGCTCAAGGTTACACAGCCAGGTGTTTCTGGGTGGGTGCTGAGTGTCTGAGCCCGGGATTCAATCTCCAGGTCTTCTCAACACTGGAGCCGGTGCTCTTACTTGCTGTGCTACCTGGCCGCCCCCCTACCTATTATTCTTAACTAGGGATCCATTGACTCCTTAAGGGGTCCTGGGGCAGATTACAGGGGGTTGTGAATTTAGATGAGAAAAAACCCCAATCATATTTGTTTTATCTACTTCTAACTGAAATCTAGCATACTCTTCAATTATTTAAAAATATCACTCTGAGAAGGAGTTCATAGGCTTCACCTATGGGTGACCTAGGTGATATGAGTGACAAAGAGGTGAATAATATAAAATAATATTTAAAATAGTATTAATAATTAGCCTGACTAATAACAATATTTAAAATAAAAATAATATAAAAATATTGGGAACCATTGGTCTAAACCCTTTGAAATCTGCTTTCCTCTACTCCATCTGACTATATTATCATTGTCTCTACCTACCAGTTTGTATATTCCCCTTATCTAACAGTAAGGTAACTCTTCAAAAAAGAAACTAAATTTAGTATGGTATAACATGTTCCTGATGAAGCAAGCCATTTTCTTTCCTAGATATTCACTAGTCATCTAGTATGAGGCATGGTGTACCTGGAGTTAGGAAGACTTGAGTTCAAATTTGATATCAGATACTACCTATATGACTTTGGGCAAGTCATTTAACTTCTGTTTGTCTCAGTTTCCTCACCTGTAAAGTAGAGATCACAATAGCACCCACTTTGCAAGGTTGTTGTGATTATCAGATATCTGTAAATCAGCACAGTGCCTGATGTCTAGCACATACTATATAAATGCTTATTCCCTTCCTTTCCCCATCTTCATCACATCTTAAATTTACATTTTTGGACTTTTTCAGAATTTTGGGTCATATAACCAACAAGACTTTGTCTCCTATGAAAACTTTTTAAGCCTCTTCAAAATAGGAATTGTGCACAGGAGATAAAACAATTTCAGCTGTCTGCACTGTCTAGGGCAGTGGTAACCCTAGTAGAGAAATGGAGAGTTGGGGATTGAAGGCACTAATCTGGGTAAAAGGATCCCTCTGGGTACATAGTGGCTTAGAAAACCACATATTAATATCATCTATGTTTTGCTGAATTTTTATTTCTTTTGTTATATATTTCCCAATTACATTTTTATCTGGGCCACACCGGAGAGTGCTGTGGGCCACATACAGCTCTTATTAGAAGTGTGTTTTATACCTCTGGTCTAATATACTAAGAACTCTAACAAGGTAATAATCCAATGAATTACCAGTAGATTAAACCAATCTCTAGTCCCCAATGTACTCACTCAGCACCCCTCCCCCACCACCTGCCACACTTTAGAAGCATGCAAAAGTCAACCCCAGAGACTTTGAATACTATTCAACTCTTATCCCCTCCCCTGGATCCCCAACCCAAGAAATATGAAAGAACAAATGGCAAGTAGGGAGTACGGAGTAGGGAGGTAGCACTCTGCAGAGCAACAGAACTCCGCCAGAGAAATGAGGAAAAGAGGGAGATGGTGCAGGATGTGTGTGTGTGTGTGTGTGTGTGTGTGTGTGTGTGTGTGTGTGTGAGAGAGAGAGAGAGAGAGACAGACAGACAGACAGACAGACAGACAGAGACAGACAGAGAGACAGAGAAAGAGACAGATAGAGACAGAGACAGAGAGAGACAGATGGAGTGAGAAAGAGAAAGAGACTCTATTGAGGCTAAGGAAAAGATCCTAAAATCTAACTGTGATGATTGTGTCCCCCACATGTTATTTGGGATGGAGATTGGGGCCAGTAAAATGTGAATTGTCCATTGTGGAAGAAAGCAGAGATGGTTTTGATGTCCAGCCTCTAGGAAAACCACCCATCAAAGAGGAAGGAGTCAGAAAGTGAGAAGTAGGGTGGGGGGATAGAGATTGGAAATACCAAAGATTTTAGTAGGAAGAAAACTCAGTTAAAAGCTTTGAGCATAAAGAAATAAATCAACAGTGAAGATATTGATAACAGAAAGGAATATGCCTTCCAGAGCAAGCAAAAGTCCAGATATCTATAAATAAATAATACAAGACAAAGAAAAATGAATCAATTCTTGATGCGATACCTTTGGATCCCTGAAAGATCATGCAACCACAGAAAGATATTTTCAAATGATTTAAAAGAGAAATAAAAATTTAGAAAACATCATTTGTGGTCTACATAGCAGAAATAACTGGAAGAATAAAGAAAATTTTAAAAACTTGAATTCATGATGGCAAAAGTCACCAAAGAAACAAAAGAGAAAGACTGGGAATGCAAAAACACAGAAGTGAAAGACAATAAAGAAAAAGAGACAGAAAGAAATAACATTAAAAAAAAACCATGGTCTCTATTTAGGTGAGGCATATTGATATTGAAGACAAGATGCATAGAGACAGCTTAAGAAAAAAATATGAGGATGGCTAGGTTGCACAGTGAATAGAACACTGGCCCTGGAGTCAGAAGGACCTGAGTTTAAATCTGGCCTCAGACACTTAACAAAAAAACTAGCCGAATGACCTTGGGCAAGTCATTTAACCCCAACTGCCCTCCAAAAATAGAAAAAAAAAAGAAAAAAAACATGAAAAGTCAAAAAACTTAAACAATATAATGCAAGAAATTACACAAGAAAACTTCCCAGAACTTCTGAATGTAGGAAACAAAGGTCCAATCGAAAGAATCTACAGATCACCACTTTGGGACAGGGTAAGGATAAGGAAGAGGATGGGAAGAATGTATGGGTGTGTGTGTGTGTGGGGGGAAGGATGGAGGAAGAGCCCTATGCTGAAAATTCAAAAACATATAGGGGCTGAATCTAATAATTTCAATGACAAATAATAAATCCTGCAACCAACCAGGGGAAAGACTAAAGGTATAAAGGAAAGGAGATTCAAATAACACCCCCCCCCAAAAAAAAACCTCACAAAAATACCCACCAGGAACTGCAGGAAGGAATGGAATAATGTGTTCCACAGAGCAAAGGGAGTTCAAGATGCAACCTAAAGTGACATCCCTGTAAACTCAATCTTAACCATTAATGAAAAAAAGATGGACATTAAAAAGAAAGAGAATTTGAAGCATTTCCAGAAAGAAACCCAGTCCTGAACAGACTATTTGCTTTGCAAACACCTAGAACAACAGAAATATTAGAAAGATTTTTGTAAATGCAACAACCAAGGACAACAAAAAATAACAGACCATTAAGAGATTACTTTCTGAAAGTGCACAAAGAAACAAGGGTGAAAGCAAAAATCAAAGGGAAGAGATGGTGGAAAAATAGACTGGAATTATCAAGGATTAAACCTCATATCACCTGCCAACACCAACCAGGTAATTCATTTTTCTGGGACTAAATTAAAAAATCAGAGGGTGTATAAAAAGAGATGGGGAGAAAGAAAATAGAGAATAAATAATATATTCTAATGAAGTCAAAGATTAACAATGAAGGGAAAATAACTCCTGTAGTATCCCAGTAAGAATATAGCCTATAGGAATGTGAGTGAGGGGACAAAGAAAGGGATGGAAACAAGGGGAAAGAAAGAGGAAAATTTTGTTTTGGGGGTAGGTGTGGTGTGCTACTAATGAATGCTCCCAGGGAAGAGATATTCTAGGGAGAAGGGCACCTTACAATGGGTATAATTTGCTGGGGTTTGGTACTTAGAGAGTTCTCTCATTCTGCCTCAGGAGATGGGGAGTCTAAGATCCCAGGATGCCACTGGCACCTAGAAGTGTGGAAAGGAATGGAATCAGGGAGGAGATTCATGGCAAATGGGAGGAAGGGGGGTAATGATTATAGGGAAGGTAAATGTGACTAATGAAATGCACAGTCAAGGGCATAGGAAAATTCTTGTTGTGGGACAATATCTTTTTCTATCACCTACAGAAACAGGTATTCCTTAGAATGAGGTGTAGCAAAGAAGGAGGGTCAGGGGAAAATTATCACAAGTTAGTAACATAGAAACTGTTTAGAAGAAGGAAATCCAAATAGATATCACAGAAACTTTAATTATATGAGGAATGTAGAGACTGAAGGATTAAATAACTAGAAGGTCCCTAAATCAAAGGATCAAAATCTAGAAGACAGAAAGGGAAATAAATAATGAAGAGAAAGAGGGAAAGAAATTCTTCCTAGGAGAAAAATGTCATGGAAAATGAGATTTAAAAAATAATTAATAAAATAAGTTGACAGCAGTTAGGTGATGTAGTAGATAGAGGGATGGACCTGGAGTCAGCAAGACTCATCATCCTGTATTCAAATCTGGGTCTCAAACACTGGCTGTGTGATCCTGGGCAGGTCATTTAACTTTGTTTGCCTCAGTTTCCTCATCTATCAAATGAGAAGAAAAGGGCAAACCACTCCTGTATTTCTGCCAAGACAACTTCAAATGGGGTTACCAAGAGTTGGACACAAATGAAAATGACTAAAAAAAAAAACCCTAAAAAAGTTGAAGGAGAAGAAAGGAAGGAGGATTTTACTTGACTATTTAATTTAGAGGGGAAAAGAAGGGGGAAAATTAAGTAGCTAACTATAAAGGAAAAAAATGAAACTAAATTAAGCCAAACTCCAAAACCAGGGAAAGGGGTAATAAATGGAGGGAGTTAAGGCTTGAGGGTGAAGGGAAGAAAGACAGTAAAAATAAGGTTGCCTTAAAGTAGATTAAGCTAAAGTACTGAAAAATAAAATTTTGTGTTTATAGAGTAATCCTATAGGGGAGAGGAATCCTAATTAAGAATTTTCCTAGGTATCAAAGTCAAATTTGCTAGACCAGTGACATCCAACTCAAATAGAAATGGGGCCACTAAACCACACTGTAAGGATACTGGTGGATATGTGTTGACTTAGAAAGATATTATTATTAGCATTAGCTTAACAATGAACTAACTGATAAATATTTTAACATAGATATTAACATTTTATTGCATTGTTATCGTATTTTAAAAATATTTTATTGTATTTTTTTGTTTTATCTTTATTTTATTAAGTATTTCCCAATTACCTTTTAATGTGGCACAGCTGCACTTGAGAGTGTTGTAGGCTGTGTGGTTGACACCTCTGTATAAGACTAGATTTGGAAAATTCCTCCCTTTCCTTTCTAGAACATTAAACATCAGACCTCATCTAGGCCTACAGAACCTCTCCCTTTTCTTAAAGATCATTCAGATGTCATTGACAATGTCTCATCAATTACATTCATTTGAACTAGGTGACTTAAATTCATTAAGGGCAGCTAGGGACCCCTTTACTATCTCCTTAATAGGAGATTTGGGTATCAAATCCTTGATAAATAGCCATTTCCAGCATAAAGATCAGTATCCTTGGCAGGGAAAAGAAAGTAAAAAATAAGAATAAGAGTTAGGTCTTTTATTTGTTGTAAATTGGCACTATCCCACCTTCTCTTCTTTTTTGTCTAGCTTTTCACAACTGCTCATCATGAGCTTTTGACAATTAATCAGTCAATGAATATTTATTAAACATTTACTCCTGATATTTTTACAAGACTGCACAACACTTACATTCACTGTTACTGCTACTGCTTCCAAATTCTGTATGTGTATATATATAAGCATAAATATTTAAAATATATAGCAAATATATATTAATATATACATATATTTAAAATGTAAGTTCTTTGAAATAAGATTCCGATAACTCCTATATTTTTTCTCATCACAATTGTTTCCCTTCATGTAATACAGGATTCCAGTCATTCATTATTAGTTGCCATCTCCATCTAGATATCCCATGGGTATCTCAAATTCAGTATGTTTAAAATATAATTCATTCAATCTTTCCTCAAACTCATACTTCCTCCAAGTTCTGTCCTTAGAATTTAATCTATTAATTTTCCATCTTTCCTGAGCTGTGCACTTTTAGTCCATGGGATCTTATCAATTCTTCCTCTGGACCCTTTGAAATATGCTTTCCCCAAATCAAGGATGCATGTGAGATTATATAGTAGCTGACTTTCTTCTTTTTCTCCTTCACAGACTCTAGAAAGGAGTGTTCACTCCTCTACCTTCAATATTGCTATCACAATACACAACAGCTTCTGTGGGAGTTCGTGAAGGAAACAGTAGAAGAACAAAGATCTTGAACAAAATCAAGAGACGGAAACTTTGGAGGTGATTGTCAGGGGGTTGGATTTGTATTTGAACTTAGGAGAGGAGAAATTCAGGAGAATGTGATGATAAAAATGGAAAAGAACATGAACTGAAGGAAGAGAAGAGATATATTTGTAGAAGAAAAGGAGTAAGGAATAAGGGAATGAAGAGATCTCAATGGGAACGAAAAGGAGAACGTAGTTGGCAAGAAAGGTCAGTAAGGAAAAGTAACCGGTAAGTAAAACAAATTGTCTAAAATTAGAAGTTATTGAGAAAAGTCAGTCAATGAGCATTTAACATTCACCTACCGTGTACTAGGTGCTTTGCTAAGTGCTGGAGATAGAAAGGCAAAAAACAGTTCCCTCTGTCAAGAAAGTCAGAGTCTACTCAGGGAGACAAGGTGCAGACAGTTATGTTTAAACAAGACGTATATAGGATAAAAGAGAGGTAATCGACAGGGAGAAAAGAAACTGGGCATTGCTGTTAAACAGTTAAGATTCACCACTGTTGAAGTTTCAAGGAGGTGATTAGGATGTGAGGGGTGTAAACAGTCTCACTTTTTTTTTTTTTTGCTTTTTGGAGGGCAATTGGGGTTAAGTGACTTGTCCAAGGTCACAGGCTAGTTTTTGTGTTAAGTGTCTGAGGTTGGATTTGAACTCAGGTCCTCCTGACTCCAGGGCCAGTGCTCTATTCACTGTGCCACCTAGCCACCCCCACTCACTTTCTAAAAAAAAAATGTTTTATTTTTCCCAATTACATGTAAAGAGAGTTTTCAACGTCCACTTTTATAAGATTTTGAGTTCCAAATCTCCCCACTCCCTCCCCTCCTCCCTCCCCAAGATGGCATGATATCTGATATAGTCTACACACATAAGTCATATTAAACATTTCAAAATTATTCATGTTGGGAAAGAAGGATCAGAACAATAGGGAAAAACGAAAATAAAAGTGAAAATAGTCTTCTTCGATCTGCATTCAGACCCTATAGTTCTTTCTCTCTATGTGGATAGCATTTTCCATCATGAATCTTTTGGAATTCTCAGATGATTGCATTGCTGAGAAGAGCTCAGTCTACCAAAGCTGGTCATCACACAATGTGGTTGTTACTGGGTACAATGTTCTCCTGGTTCTGCTCACTTTGTTCAGCATCAATTCATGTAAGTCTTTCCAGGTTTCCCTTTTGTTTAATTAGAAGATCAGAGGATTTAGGATTTAGAGATCATTTAGTAAGACTCCCTAACCTCACAGATGATGAAACTGAGACCCAGAGAAGGAAAATGACTTACCTAGGGTCACATGTAAGGTATCAATTGATTCAGCTGAGATTCAAACTAAATTTTTCTGACTCCAAATTCTATGTTCTTCCCATTATACCATAGGAAATAACAAAACTGAGATTAGAACTCGGGTTCAATACTCTACTATTCAACACATGTTCATAATCTGCCTCAGGTTCAGGAAGCACTCAGTACTTCCAAAAAACGATTGTAGAACACTCAGCAATATTATTATGAAATATAATAAATATGGAACCAGTATTCTGGTGTTGTATAATGGGGAGTGAGGAAATAAGTCCCAGATCTACCATTTACCAACTGTGGGACCCTGGATAAATCACTTCACATCCTTTGGTCTAAAGGTACCTCAGATTGTAAAGAAAATGTAAAGAAAATGAATGCATTAGGCCTCTAAGTTCCTGCCAACAAAGCAACGATTCTAATGACCTCAGTGGTCTCCAGAGTCACTTCTGGCTCTCCCAGGATGCTTTGGTCACTAAGTGATCTGGACAAATTACTTCCCTTTTCTGGGCCTCAGTTTTCCTATCTGTAAAAATCAAAGGGGCACACCTGGAAAATGGCAATTCCTTTCTAGCTCCAAAGTTCTTTGATTTTGGATTAAAAATTTCTGTGTAGAGATCAAAATAGAGAATATTAGAGATTCTGTTTGTCTTCTTTTTTGAATAGGAATGAATTTTTAAAGACGGGATAAGATTCGAGATTTAGAGCTAGATGCTATCAAGTGCCCTCATTTTACAGTTAAGGAAACTGAGGCAGACAGAGGCTAAAGGTCTTGCCCAGGGTCACACAGCTAGTAAGTGTAATAGGTATAACTATTGGTGGAAATCAATAGGATTGAATCTCCTGCAGGTATGGCTGCCCATAAAAGAAACTTTACAGGCTATAGGAAACTATGTTAGTATCCCAAAGGCTAAACAATCAGGGAGCAATGAATCTCTCATTAGTCCAGAGTTGGAGCTGGGTCCATGGCTTACCTGCCCATTCTGAGGGAACAGGAACATGTCTGTTTCTCTTTACTCTCCAATTATCCTCAATGACCACACAACGGGCTGGCTGGATCAGCCTTTGCCTAGCTAGTTGTAATTATCCAGCATTCCTTTAACAGATCATTATAAACACAGAGAGTTCACTGGCTTCGGGTTTTCGCTCTGCTAACGTGCTTACCCTTTCCCCAGGACTTCCTGTTTGGCACTTGTCTATCCTTCCCAAGTCACAGCTTCATCATGGTATTTCATCTGGCCATTCCAATATGTCATAGTCAATCTTAATTGGTAGAGGAGTCAGCAAGCAACATCAGGCCTATTAAAATTCCACTCCTGTGCTTGTGATTTTCATTCATTTTCTCACACTCTGCATGCCCTCTCCTTCCAAAGAATTAGAGCATCCTCCCACAAGTTGGGTTCATATGAAGAGGCGGAACTGGGACTAGGCAGCTGCAGCTTTGCCCCAGGGTGCCATATTTAGAGGGTGATGAATTTAGAGAGCACCAAATATACAAGCCCCTGTCAGTACTAACAGCTAATCATAGCACTTCTGCAACTTAGAAACAGAGAGTTTAGCCCTGGGTTAATATGAATGGCAAGAATGGAATGGTGCCACATGGTGAGTGGGATTGAGTTTCCCAGCCTGCCCTACTTCCCAGAAATCCTCTTCCTTCCCTGCCAACTAAATGTGCCATTTGCCCCAGAAGTGGTTTGTGGCACTTTCCTGGGCTGCAGAGAATCCCAGCCACAAATCTGCACGTGAGACTGTGTCTCTTTAGTCTCTTTCTGATTGGTACTATCTTTAGGGGTTGCTCACATATGGGAGATCTCCATTCTAGGGAGGATTAGTACCTAACTACTGGAGATTGTCAGGCAGAAGACTTTAGCCGAAGTAGATTTATTCTTGTAGACAGGTAGGTTGGATAGTGGATAATGCGCAAGGCCTGGAATTAGGATGACCTGAGTTAAAATCTGTCCTCAGACACTTACTAGCTGTGTGACCCTGGACAAGTCACTTAACCCTGCTTGCATCAATTTCCTCATCTGTAAAATGAGTTAGAGAAAGAAATAGCAAACCACTCTAGTATCATTGCTAAGAAAACCCCAAATGGGATCACAGAGAGTTGGACATGACTGAAAGGAATCAACAACAACAAAAAAAGATTGATTCTTGGGTTCTTCTCTGTCAGGCAGTCTTCATCATCAGTCCTCTGATATCTTCATTCGTCATTACACTGATCATAGTTCTAAAGTCCTTCATAGTTGTTCATCTTTGCAATGTTATTGTTCCTATATAAATTTTTCTTCCTACTGCTTTCCAGTCTGATCAGTTCTTACAGCTCTTCTCATTTTTCTCTGAAAAATCTTACATCTTACAGCACAATAATATTGTTTCATCCATATGCTATAATTTGTTCAGCTATTTCCCAATTGTGGGGCAACCTTCCCTTGATCTCCAGTTCTTTGCCACCACAAGAAAAAAAGAGTTGCTATAAATACTTGTGTATATATGAACCCTTTCCTCCTTTCTTTGTTCGCTTTGGGGATAGACTATAATATATTTAGCCATTCTTCAGTTAATGGGCACTCCCTTAGTTTCCAGTTTTTAGCCACCAAAAAGGAGCTCTTTTAAATATTTTTATCTACTATGAACCTTTTCGTCTTATCGTATCTTTTTGGAGAAGAGGCCTAGCCATAGTGGTGTGGCTAGGTCAAAGGCTGAACCCAGTTTAGTAACTTTTTGAGTATTGATCTCAATTGTCTTCCAGGATGACTGAAACAATTCACAATCTCACCAACAACATCTGTTCTTCTGCAGCCCTTCCCATGATTGCCATGTTCTTTTTTTAAATCATCTTTGCAAAACTAATGGCTGGGAAATAGAACCTCACAGTTGCTTTCATTTGCATTTCTCTAATTATTAGGGAGGCAACTAGGTGGCAAAATGGATGAAGTGCTTTTAGGCCTAGAGTCGGAAAGACTCCTCTTCCTGAGTTCAAATCCAGCCTCAGAAACTAGATGAGACCAAGTCACAACACTGTTTGCCTCTGGTTTCTCATCTGTAAAATGAGCTGGAGAAGAAAATGGCAAAACCACAAGAAAACCCTAAATGGGGTCACATAGAGTCAGATACGACTGAAAAATGACTAAACAAGCTTTTCTAATGATTTGGAGTAATTTTTATGGTTGCAGATAACTTGGATTTCTTTCTATGAAAACTACCTGTTCAAAACTACTTGATCATGTATCATTTGAGACATGGCTCTTATTCTTATTAATTTGTAATCAATTTCTTATATATCTTTGAAAATGAGACATTTATCAGAGAAACTAGCTGAAAAGATTTTTTCTCCAGTTAGCTGTTTCTCTTCTAATTTTTGCTGCCTCTCCTGACCTTTCAAAGTTCCCAAGGTCATGGCCCTCTCCAAATCTCCTTTACCTAAAACAGGAAAGAACAGAGACAAAGTGGCAAAGTACAGAGTCACATGTTGGCCTTGAATGGGGAGAGCCTAAGGACCCTCCCCTTTGTAGCATTGTCTCTTCACTCCGAGGAATGCAGCCTGGCAGGAAAGAGGCAGAGGTCCTCCCCTTGCCTCCCCTTCCCCCCATTCCAATGTTTCTTTAATTTTTCTTAGTAGTTAGTCTTGGAGATCCTACTTTATTATTGGTCTACCCTATCCACAACCCAGTTCATTTCAGTTAGAAGGGATTCCTCTTACTCTGCACCAGACCTCTCTTAAACACAACAAAGGGATTTCTGATTCTTCTTCTTTTTTTATTCTGGTCTAAACTGAAAATGATAAACGTTGGAGGGACTATGGGAAAAGAGGCACATTGATGTATTGTGGTTGGCGGACCCATAAATGGATACAACCATTCTGGAAAGCAATTTGGAATTACACACAAAAAGTTAATTGTTTTTTCTATGTTCCAGGGAATCTCTCAAAAAGTGGAGTCATTCACAAATACTTGCAACATAAAAACAAAACACATAAACTAATGCTTCAAAAAAGAAAATTTTAAAAGAAAAAAAAAGACTGGAAAGATGGGGGGACAGGTTGCGAAAAGCTTTAAATACAAAATAGAAGATTTATATTTGATACTTGAGGTGATAAGAAGCCACTGGAGTTCATGGAATGGGGATACGGGTGTGAATTGTGTATGTAACATAGACCTGTCTGTGCCTTAGAAAAATCAATTTGACAGTTATATTTACACTATTCTGATCTACTAGCCTAGTTATATGTCAAAAGGCGGGGGCTGGGGGGGGTGGAATTGTTCCATATGTGTGAGTTCTGTATCTTTAGCCTATAACACCCTAAGGGCAAATTCCTTGCCATATTCTTTTTTTTTGGAGGAGGGGGTTACTTCAAAATGCCTTGTATAGTGCTGGGAACACAATAAATTCTTGTTGATTAATGCAAGTTACTTAGCTTAGTAAAGTTATTTATTTCCCCCATATTATTTCTTGGGTCATCCCATACACACTAATAATAAATTTATATTTATACATGGTTTCACAGTTTTTATGGGCTTATAATAAAGCTTTGACACATAGGAAATAAGGAATTAAGAAAGATTGGAATAAGTTATAATCTAAGAAATGCATGATCAAAAAATATTGACTTGACTGATCAACCAGAATTACTTTGATTTGCATTTCTCTATGGTGAGAGCGAAGGATGTAAGATGAACCACCCCCGTGCTCTTGTGGTTTCTTCTAGATATTTCTTGAAGAGAAATTGAGGAAGGCCCCCCCCCCAACATGGTGAGTGGGCCCCCCAGAGCATGTTCAAGAGCCCTACAGGATAAGCAGGAATGGGTTATGATCTGTGTCATGGGACAGACACAGATGGATTATGATTGGTATCATGGGAAGGCATGGCATAAAAAATCAAAGAGTCATTTGAGTAGCTGAATATTTAATTCATTTTAATCATGTACAACTCTTTGTGACCTCATTTGGGGTTGTCTTGGCAGAGTCTGCCTTTTCTTTTTCCTTCTTTAGCTCATTTTAGAGATGAGAAAACCTAGGCAAAAAAGGTTAAGTGACTTGTCCAGGGTCACATTGCTAGTAAATGTTTGAGACCAGATTTGAATTTAGTCCTTATTCTAAACCTGGCACTCTAGCTATTGTGCCACCTAGCTGCATTATTAATAATAAAGTGTACAAAGCACTTTCCTCACAAAACCCTAAGAAGGTAGGATGTGCAAGTATTGTTATCCTTAATTTATAAATGAAGGTATTGGGCCCAGAGGGGAAGTGACTTTTCCACAGTCATGTGGTCTCCTGACTCTCACAAGCTGGATCCTCTAGAGGTCAGATGGACTCTTTGTTTGGTTCAAGCAGCTACTTCATGTGAGAATTATTTCTTCTGTTAGACAAGTTGAGTTCCTTGTAATTGTAGGAATGAGAGCTTTGGGTTTGTTTTTAAGGCAGGAGGAGTGGCAAAAGGTAGAATGTGGAGGTTCTCTCAAAGGTCATAGAATGTAAAAACTAGCAAGAACCTTAGAAATCAAAGTTCCCTCATTCTCTAGATGAGGAAGAAAGTGAGGTCCAGAGTGAGAGAAGTCACTCATTTAGTCATCTTGTGAGTTGGCAGTAGAAGTAAGATCAGAAGAATCGAATCCACTGTGGGTCAGGAAATCCAAATGCTGACTCTCTGGGCAAGGCAAGAGATAGAGGATTGGACATCTGAAAGGCTCCCTCCTAACAAAGAGAGAATTGTATTACTTCCTCTCCTGGTTCTCACATCTGCTTGTCCACCCCTGACCTCTCTGCTGACCTCCAGTAGCTCAGCTCTAACTGTTAAGAGAGTTGTCTTTAGTTCAACACATCCAAAACGGAACTCTCTATATTTTCCCCCAAACCCTTCCCTCTTCTCAATTTACTTATTACTATTGAGGGTGCCACCACCTTCCTAGTCACCCAGGCTTGCAACCTGTGTCATCTCCACTCTTCCTCATCAACCAGAGCCAATCTGTTGCCAAGGCCTGTTGATTTTACCTCCATAATATTACTCCAACATTCTCCCTTCTCTCTTCTGATGCTAGTAGCACCCTGGTACAGGCTCTCATCACTTTATTCCTGGACTTTTGCAATTTCCCGCTTGTTGGTCCACCTTCCACAAGTCTCTCCCCACTTCAGTCCATCCTTCACTCAGCTACCCAAGTGATGTTCCTAAAATGCTGGTCTTGCACGTCCCTCAAACAACTCCAGCGACTTCTTATCATATCCAGTATTAAATATAAAATTTGCTGTTTGCCGTTCAAAGCTCTTTGTAATCTGTTTCCCAGTCCCCTAGCTTTTCCAGTTTTCTTATAACCTAAAATTCCTTTCCCCTCCCCACTCTATACTTTATGAGTTAGTGATACCAGCATCCTTGTTGTCACTGGAACAAAATGTTCCATCTATGTGTGTGGCACATAGTAGGAGTTTAATAAATAATCCTTAACTGACTGCCTTTCTCGACTCCTGACCCTTGCCAACTGTATTCCATACACATGTATAACCTGACATTTTATCCCTGAAATACACCAGACTTGGCCATCTGCATGCCTTTCTTCTGGATCATAGCAGCCCCAAATAGACTCAGCCCTTGGATTGAGGAGTACTTACAGAAACAATCACAAATAGTCTCATGTCGAATCCATACCACACTTAGACATTTGAGGCATCATGGTATAGTGGGAAGAACAGAGTGTAGTGGACTTAGAGAGACAGGAGATCTGGGTTCAAATTCGGACTCAGATACTATTTGTGTGATCTTGGGAAGGTCATTTAGCATCTCTGTGCCTCCGTTTCTCCATCTGTAAAATCTTGATGGCTTGTAAGGTACCTTTCAAGCTTTAAATCTATGACCCTACAATCTAGTTTCCAAGCTTAATCTCAGAACCTCTGTAGCTCTGTAACCCTAGG
Source organism: Petaurus breviceps papuanus (assembly GCF_028583685.1). NCBI lineage: Eukaryota > Metazoa > Chordata > Mammalia > Diprotodontia > Petauridae > Petaurus > Petaurus breviceps. The sequence goes on from NW_027185771.1 coordinate 10,594,741, forward strand.
TTAATCTCTCAATCTTTCTGAAGTTAGTTTTTCTAGTGTATAAGATGGGGATAATAATATTTATTGTGAGGAAAGTGCTTTGTAAATTTTAAAATACTCAAGGAATGGGAGGTACTTTTGTTCTCCTTGGATTTTCCTTCTTACTGGGGTTGAAAAGGGAAACCCAAGCACCTAATCATAATGATCACTTTGTTTTTTTTTTTTTTTAGCATTTTCAGGGCTGGGTTTTGGTCCAAATGGAAGGAGGATGCTATCCTTTCCTCCAGCTCCTCCCTGTTCCCTGAATAGGGATCAGTCTGATTGACTCCAGGAGAAGAGTAAGAGCTCTGGAGAGAAATCACCATTAACCTCCTTGAGTTTTCACCCTCCTCTTTCCTCATATTTTTTTTCCACATGAGGTGGATTTAATGAACTATCTGGTTACTTGGGGATTTCAGGGTTCTTGAGTTAGTCTGCAGCCCCAATCCCAAACCTCTTGTCCTTTCATTGGTTTAGAACTCTGGCCTGGAAGCAGCATGCTCTATTGGCCTGCAAAAGTTCAGTGTCCTGAGATCTAGTCCTGCTTCTGACATGAACTCACCCATTGACCTTGAGCAAGCCCTCCCTTCTCCAGGCTTCAGTTTTCTTCATTACAAGAAAGAGGGGGCAGGGCTCGATTAAATTCATTTGACAAAATACCAAATTTTGATAAAACATGGTCCTTGCCTTCAAGGAGCTTAACATTTACTCAGATGGAGAAATCACAAAGGAATATGATTCAGATACAGAATATATATGTATGACCTTGGGCAACCTCATTAAATTCTTAATTTACTTCTCTGCCAAATCTGGAAAATGGGCTAGATCAATGGCTCCTAGTGTCTTTTGTCCATTGAACGCCTTTCAATCAACAACAAAAGATTGTATTGTGAGCTCCCAGGGTAATTTAATATACAACTCATAACATTCTTTTAGATTTATTCATTAAGTGATTAGAGTAAGTAAAATGTCAACTTTCCCCCACAAAAATCTTCAAGTTAGAATTTTAATATATATACTATACTATACTATTTATTTATTTATGTAACATATAATAAAATATGTATCTAATATAATATATATTAAATATATTAGCACAAACCCCTTGAACAACATTGTGAGGGATTACAAATGACAAAATGGCAGCCATTGGACCAGATGATCTCTACAGGCCCTTTGAAATCTAAAATCACATGATAACAGCAGCTCACATTTCTATAGTGCTTTCATGCGTGCAAAATATGTTGTATGAACTGTATCTCATCTAGAATTTACAATAATCCTGCTATTAGTATTTTCATTTTACAGGTGAAGAAACTGAGACTGAAAAAAGTTAAATGTCTTTCCCAGGGCCTCACAACTTGAGTCTTCCTTAAAGAAAATTCAATTCAAGTCTTCCTGATTGTAGGTCTGGCACTTTATCCACTAAGCTACAAGTTGCCCTTTGGTAAATGTCACAGAGGTATATGAGGCCTAGGTGGGAAAAGGTTTTGACTGGGGGAGAATCAAAGACATCTTATTCTATGAATCTTCCTCCCAAAGATCCACACTGGATATGATAGAAAAGGATCGACTTAGGCCTTGAGCATTTAGCAAACATTTCCCTAATTAAGTCAAAGTAAGATCACAGGACTTTAGAATTAGAATGGGCCTTGGAGCTCACCTCATTCAATTCCCTCGTTTGGTAGAGGAGGAGAGTAAAGCTCAGTGAGGTTAACGAACATGCTTCTGGTCTGTACTAGTCAGCGTGCTAGGTTCTTGGAGTGAAAAGAAGAAAATAACAATCACATGTTAAGTTAGATGACATTGATAACTTTTTTCAGGAAATAGTGTTGGAGGGCTTGTGGAAAGGCAGGCTTTCTAATTTACTGTTGGCACTGTCATTGAGTACAACTATTCTGGAAAGCAATTTGGAATAATACAAATAAAATGACTAGGCAACAAGAAGGTCATTGAGAAAAAGTAAGTCCTCATATACACCAAAATCCTTATAGCAGCCCTTTTTTTGGTAGCAAAATCTTGGAACAAAGTAGACATTCATCAGTTGAGGAATAGCTAAAATATTTGTGGTACATGAATATAATGGAATATGACTGTGCCATAAAATGATGAGCACATGTGTCCTGAGAACCGTGGAAAGACTTACATGAACTGATGCAAAGTTGTCGACATGTTGTCTCCCCTATTAGACTGTGGGCTCCTGGAAAGGAGGGACTGGTCAGTTGGCTTGTTTTCTTTCTTTTCTTTGCATCTCTTGGGCTTAGCACATTGCCTGGAACATCATAGGTTTGATGCCTGATGACTGAGTGACTGGCTGGATGGGTGCCTCGTGCAAATGAGTCACCAAAGCATCCCAGATTCCAATGAAACAATAAGGCAGCCAAAGGTGACTCAGGCCTTTTGGAAGACACCAGGAGTTCCAGTTACCCAGCTAATTGAGAAAAGTTCCTCCCAACCACATAGTTAGAGAACTGGAATCAGCGACAAAATGTTTATACCTGCTCCTTAGCCTCTCCAATGTATTTTCCTTACATGTCAACATGATTCTCCTGGAAGCATGCTTCCCAGGATCTCCATATGGGGAAGTTACATCAGCTGAGTAAGCTGCTTATGCCATATCCCCATTGCACACTCCCCCATTTAAAATTTTTTCTGTCCTAGGTAAATGAAGTGGGAGAGGGGAAAGAAGGAAAGTGCATTCTGAACACATTATCCATGTCCCCCAATCCAGAACAGTCCTCTGGATTCTCAGAGGAGGTATATTGTATTTTCACTAGCTTTCCCATTACCATACTGGAAAGAGTCTCAGGATAGTCAATACATTACAGCCTTACACACGAACAGGCCAACATCACAATTATGCCCAAACATAAAAATCTCTTAAGATTCAACAGAATAAGAATATTTCACAATATTTATCCAAGGTCATTGCTTGCTTAATACTCAACAAGTATTTAACTTCATTCTGGAACAGCCTTTCTGCACCCAAGAGCAAAGAAAATGGATTGCCTATTTTGGAAGGAAACCTGGTCCTTACAGGGCTTCCCAGACCATGTGGAGCTCTTCCTCAAGGGCCTTAGTACCTGGGGTTGACCAGGTATTATCCCCTCACTCTCAGAAGACAAACCACATTGACTTGGCTTGGTGCCTACAGACTGCTCTGAGTCTCAGGCAGGGATGGGACCTGCAACCCTAGCACTCTGGACTCACATTCAGCAAGCAGTTTAATCTCTGGGAAACTCCTAAAGAAAGAAAAAAATAAAGTTATGATAATAAAAAAAATAATTATCATGAGTATATCGTTACAGTATATTATTATTACTATAATTCTTAAAGGAAAGACAACAAATATATTAGTACAGACGAATGTAAAGAGAATGAAAACAAAGTATAATAATAGCTATAGTTGTTACTATTATTGTTAATATCATTACATTCTTCCAGGAGAGACGACTAGCACAAATAGAAATGCATGCAGAATAAATATAATGATAACAAAAACAAGGCATTATAGTTGACAGGGGCAGCTAGGTAGTACAGTGTATAGAATGTGACCCTGGGCAAGTCACTTCATCCTGTTTGCCTCAGTTTCCTCATCTGTAAAATGAGCTGGAAAAGGAAGTGGCAAACAACTCCAGTATCTTTGTCAAGAAAACCCCAAATGGGACCACAGAGAGTCAGACACAACTGAAAAACATAATAGATAATAACTATTATTATTATGATTATATTCTTACAGAAGATATAATCAGCAGAAATAGAAATACATGCAGAATAAATACAAAGACAACAAGTGCAAAGTAGTTGAAGGAAGCAGAGGGGTAATGTCTATGGGCAGACAAAGAGTTCATGTCCCTTCAGTGTTGATCATTTGTGATTTAGGCGACTTGGAACAGGATGCATGAGTCAAAAGTCATTTTATTATATAAAGTGAATCATAAACTTAACATTCTATGAAATAGCCTATCATCATCACATCATCACATCATCATCATCCTATGAATATCTGGATTGAGAGCCAGTAAGGATCTATGGGACCAGCTAGTTGACACATAATGAAATCCTGGTCCCTAGAGGAAAAAAGACTTGTTTAGGGTCATACAATGAGTCCCATAATGGGGATTCCCAACCGCAGAGAGTAAGGCCTCCAAATCCTCTACAGCCACCACAGGCCCTCATAAGATGAGTCGAGAAGATTGTGGCCAGAGACCCCAAAGGAGCAGAACTGGTGTTTCCCTACTTGTGTGCTCATTTTAGGGACAAGCATAAAAGATGGCTTGGCAAACGGCAAGCGATAAATTAAATTAATCAGTGCATACATAGACCGTGCAATCAAAGGCATTGTCTTGGAGACCAAGAGCAATATCCTTTCCAGCTCTGGGGTGGATTTCAAGGGACAGTAAGGCAGACTGCACTAGATCTGGGCTTTAATCAGCCAATAATCACTTTGCTTTATCCCTCCCCTTTCCCAATGTCTTCTGGCTTCTCTTTCCCCACATATACATCCCCAGAAGGACCATGCCCATGTACATACTCAGTGCCAGTGAGCCCCTTGGAAGACTTGCTAATCTTGCCTGCTGGCCTTGCTGGGAGAACAGTTCAAACAGCATTCTGTCTCCAGACCACAAGTTTATGGATCTCAGAAGTTGCATTTGCTCAGGCCAGGCTGAGAGCCTGGCGGACACTGCAGGAGACATTTTTCTCTGTCAGGCAACAGAAAGCAGTACAAAGAACCCAGCTGTTAGGCTTCATAGACTAGGCCTCTAATTAAAACAGTGGAAAATTAGATAACTTCACAAATTCATCACTGCTGCCACTGGCTGTCAAAAAGAAGAAAAAAATAGAAAAACTTCAGAGCCTGCCACCCATCCTTTGTTTATATGGCTAACCGGTGTCTCCAGTGACCATGTTTTACCGTGTCCATGAATATAGTTTTATTCACTTTTTTGATATCCCAGTTAGCTGTAAAGATTTTTATTAAATGGGGAGCAAACCTAGAGACAGAGAACTTACTAATACAATTATTTTCACGTGAGCATTAGAGTAGGCAGCTGTAACATTACGTCAGGACACTGGGCTGGTCTCTTGGAATAGCAGGATTAAAAAATAGGGCCATAGATTTAGAGATACAAGACACTTCAGAGGCCATATACTCCAATTGTTTCATTTTACAGACAAGGAACCTAAGGTCCAAGGAGATAAAATCTTTCCTACAGACACACAGGTGGTAAGTAGGCAGAACCAGTATGGAACATAGTGTTCTAACTAACCAATTTGGCCTTTTACTAACTATATGACCTTGGGCAGATCAATTTACCTTTTTCAATCAAGTCAATTAATCTAAAAGTTGAAATTCCCTTATATGAACATGTCAAGCTATTTTTCTTTACTTTGTATTTCTAGCTCTTAATACAGCCTGATACATAGTGTTTAATAAATATTTTTGGTTGAGCATCTATAAAATGATCATAATAGAATTGAAGATGGAAAGTCCCCATATGTAACAAAATATTAGTACTTTTTGTGGTAGCAAGGAAATAGCTGAAAAAGTAAATATCCGCAGAATAGGGAATGACTAAACATATTGTGGTACAGGAGCGTAATAGAATATTACTATGCTTTAGGAAACAATGAAGATGAAGATTTTTGAGAAGAACGAAGAGTCTTAGGTGAATTGATACAGATTGAAGCAAGAAGAATGAGGGAAACAATACATAACAATGATCAAAACAAGGTAAATGGAAAAAAAAAACATTTTAATGAACCTGAATGACCAAGTGTAGTTCTGGAGAAGAATTGAGACAATGCACTTCCTTCCTCTTTGAAAAGGTGTGTGGGTGGGTGGGAAGGTTGCCTGCTACAGGTGTGGAACATTGGATGTATTTTCAGATATGGTTGATGTGCTGCCTGCTGTTGTCAAACTGCTTTTTTTCTCCTCTTTTTAAAAATCTCTGTTCTAAGCACAGCTGGATAAGGGAGGAGAGGTGTTACACTAATAAATGAAGGTGAAATAAAGGCAAAAGATAACAATAAAATAATAGTAAATTAGCACAACACAATTCTATTGTGCTGTACAACACAGCAAACATGAGTAGTTAAGAGAAACATGAGATGATTTATATGAACTGACATAGTATAACATAAGCAGAGAACCAAGAGAAAATGACTACAATTATAAAAATGAAAAGAACCCTAACAAACAGCTGAACTCGAATTATGTACAATAACTAATCATAGTTCCAGCTTTAAATGTATGATCCTATGGATTATATGGAGATGAGAAACTATAGGAGTTGCATGTTTTATCTGCTTTTGTTGATCAGTTTTGTCTAACTATTTTTTTGTTTTTTCAAGGAAGGGTTTAATAAAAAAGTGGGCATAGAAGAAAATAAATGTGATGGAAACCACGCCCCCCTCAAATTCATCCATATAAAATTGGGAAGAAGTAGCATGCGATAAAATGGGCAAAATGATGCTTGTAGCAATTACTTCCAAAGATTATTGTGGAGGAAGCACTTTTTAAAGAAATGTGAATTATTTTATAATCTCTGAACCTTAGTTTTTTTCATCTGTAAAATGAAGGGGTGTTGGACTAGATGTCCTTTCCAGTTTTGGGAGGTCAATTCAGGGTCATAGAGTTAGGGCTAGAGTCCAGCTCTCCTAACTTCCAGTCCAAATGCTTTCTCTTTTATACTACGGTGATCATATATCTTAGGTTAAGAAATGACTCTGGCACTTACTGTATATGTGTGAGCTTGGATAGTTCCTTACCTTCCTTACCTTCTATAGCTCTGAGTTTCTTCACCTATAAGATGAGGAGAATGGACTGCATGGGCTATAGTGTCTTGGTAAATTTGTATCTACTATATCAAGGAAGAAAAACAAGATGGAGTCACAGTGTGTCTTTGGAAATTGACCTCTTGTCATACTGTTTAGGGATGGAATTGCTGATACGACCCAGCTTGCTCAGGACTCAGGCAGGGATTCAGCATGTTTCTGAAACTGACCACTGGCTCCGGCCTGAATTTTTTATTATGTCCTGGAAACCACTGGCCCAGCTTCAGTCCTAAGTCTCTTAACAGAAAAAAACAATGCGGCTACATGTCAGTTGTCAAGTAACCATCAGCCCATTTTTATTCTCAGAGACAGAAGAAAAGGAGAAAATAAGTCAATCCTATGGTCCAGGACTTCACCTCCAACAGTCAAGGGGACATTAGAGAGAGTGTGTTTTCCTTCCATGATATTAATCTTCAAAGACCAGAGGTCTCCAATCTTTCATTCCTTGGTAGACAGATTCATAATAGGTTATCTAACCCCTTCTTGAAGAGACATTTACTGTCTGTGACTGAATCAGGCCAGTATAGAAAAAAATGACAGTACTACGCAGATTACTTCATAGACAGTGATTTGGCCAGTCTGATTCCTGGAGAAATGCTTTATAAAGTTAGACAAAATAATAACAATATTGGTGTGGAAGAATAAAAAGTCAAGAGTATCAAGGAATATCATGAAAAAATAAGAAGAGGTAGAACTTGGCACAAGCTGCTGTCAAAACTGTAGTTCAAAGCAATAATTATTAAAAACTGTCTGGCACCAGATAAAAATGGAGAATAGACAAGATAAGAAAAATGTAAAAACAAATAAACATAGCAGCTTGGCGTTAAGTAAAACCCAGAATGCAAATATTGTGGAAGGAGCTCTTTATTCAATAGACTTCTAAAAAAAACCGGAAAGGCTGTCCGGCGAAGTAACTCAACTCAGTTGGACACAGTACAATGTGGAGACCTAGAGCCTTATGACAGGAGTTCCAATCCTCCCTTTGCTTCTTACTGCATGACTTTGGCAAGTCACTGTCTCGGGGGAGGGGATGTTGGGCTGCTCAGGAGGTAGTGAGCTCCCTTTCACTTCAGGCCGCCTCAGCAGAGGCTGGATGGTCCCTCATCAGGGACATTGTAAAGAGGACCCCCTGTTCAGATGCAGTGTGGTAGTTTCTGAGGTACCTTTCAACCCCCAAATTCTGTGATTGGAAGAGGATGATTCCTAGATAATAAGGAGGTGGTGACATGGAGAGAAGGGGAAGGGTGACCAGAAGAGGACCTGGAGAGGGCCTAGGAAAGAGGTCGTAAGGTTGAGCCAAGACATTAGTCAGCCTTACCCCAGGGAGTGACAGGATGAGGAGCAGGGGAAATCAGTTTTGGCCCTCAAAAACCTCAAACATATCAAAATCTCCAACTAACACGATAAATTGTTAGTGCAAATTGAATTAAAAAGACATTACCTCCAAATAAAACCCAAACCTTATCTCAAAAAATGTCATTATTATTATTAGACAAGCAAAGAGATATTACTAATGATCTCTATTCAAACACTTTAGGAATTTTAATAATACAATTTCATTGGATTTTTAAAAGTCATAGGGAAGGGCTAGTCTTAGAGTCCAGAAGCCCTAGGTTCAAGTCCAGAACCCAAGCATATCAGAAATGTGACCTTGGGCAAGCCACTTATTGTCTTAGTACCTGGGACAACTTTCTAAGGCTAAAAGTTAAGAGACAAGTTGCAGATGTGTATTGGCAAGAAGTTTCCTCATCAGAACTTCCCTCATATCTATGAAGTCACAGGTCTGTGTCCTTCCCATGCCTTCCCCCACCCAACACATACCACCCTTAATTGAATCTACCACTGACACTAGGTGTGTGACTTGGGGCAAATCATTCAGTCTCACTAATCCTTAGTTTCCCCAACTGTAAAATGAGAATAGTAATGGGGTCATAGACTTAGAGATGGAAGAGACTCTTCATGTCATATAGGTCACACACATCCCTCTCTAATTTTGCAGATGAAGAAACGGATACTTCTAAGGTAAATTATCTTGTCCTTCATCACACCTGTAGTCAGTGGCAGAATCAAAGCTTAAACCCATGTCTTCTTACTCAAAATTCAGTGCTCCCTCCAATGCACCACTCTACCCTTCTGAAGTAGCCTGGTCAAGAGACTCAAATGAGATGAACGTAAAATATTTTACATGGTTTCAAGTACCATGTGCATAGTTATCATTATCACAAGATCATGTTATTAGATGAAATGACATTATGGATGTGTGTGTATGGTGGAATAAGGGGCTAATTCCATGGAAACAATAAAAGTCCCTAAGCTCCCAAAGTCACGTTGAGTTGTTTGTTGATTTATAAAGTATTAAGGAGGCTGAAAAGTCAACAGGATCTCCCAGCAGCCAGGAAGCCAGACACAGAACATACCCTCTGCCATCTCCATACAAAAGATGATTTATTCACAAATTTTCAGGAGTAACAGTTGATGCAAATTGGACCATGTTTTAAATGCACTGGGAGAGCTCACTTATTGAAAGGGATTAATATGGTAAATCTTTTCTAGAGAACAATTATTTCACAAAGTGAATAATCATCTATTTACTTCATTTATTGTGAAATAAAATTCTCATTTATTTGCTTAAAACAGAATGTACCTGCCCTTAGAAACAAGCACAGATTCTAAGGGATAACCAGAAGGGCTTTGAAATGTAGGGGTGAGGAGATTTGAATTACTACCCTCCCCCACCTTGATGTAGTGATAGAATCTGGTCACAGAAGACAGAGGTGTTAATGTAATAGAAGGTGTTAACACTCAGTGATCCCTTTATGAAGTGTGAACACCTTTCTCAGATGGAATTAAAGGGAGCTGGTCATTGAAGAGGAAAAAAATATTGGCCAAGCTCCAGTGATTTTAAATTGATAAGCCCTGGAGACAGTCAGGCAGTGCCACTGGGGAAGAACTCAGCTTTTTACCTCTGTTGGGGAAGGGCTTTTCTCTCTTCTCCCTGACCCCATTAGCCATGTCATCTAGCAGCAGAACTATTTGTCTAAAAAGAGACATTATATCCGGCATTTGGAGTATCAATTTGAGACAGTTCAAGCTGTAGTGAGAAAGAAGAGATACACACTCCAGACAGGCAAGGATACAGAGAGAGGCAGTCATTTAAGGGAGGATGTAACTGCAAGGAGCAGGACCTTTGGCAGCAGAAAAGAGAGCTGGCTATAGACTCACTGAGAGCCCCCAATCTCGAATGGGGCTAAAGAGAGGACTACTTGAGGAGAAAAAGGACATAAGAGGTTTGGTGAGTAGAGAGTGGAACCGTATGAGTAGATCAAAGGGGATGGATGGAAGAGATTTTACATAGATAGAATTAACAAAATTTGACCAAAAAAACCAATGAACTGTTCACACTCTTTGTTCCAGAGACCTCACTGCCAACCATGTACCACGAAGAGTTCAAAAATAGAAAAGTCCCCTGTGTACTTAACTATTCATGAAAATCCTTTTGGGAGGAGTTAAAAAAAACCTGGGGAAAAAAATTAGTGTCCATGAACTGAAGAATTACCAAACACAATATGGCATATGACTATAATGGAGTCTTATTGTACCATAAAAAATAGTGACTAAGAATTTTTCAGAAAAGCAAGGGAAGATTTGTCTGAACTGATAACAAGAGTGAATTAAACAGAACCAGGAAAACAATGTATACAATGACTACAATGATGAAAACAAAAAAATACTAAATTATACATGTATAATTGTAATAACCAAACTTGGTCCTGGAAAAGAGATGAGTCAATGTTCCTCTCTCTTTTTATGGGGATAGAAGTGTCATTGGAACACAAATGCAGCATGTTATATATATTGTTAAACCTGGTCATAGTGAGTTTTTTTTTAATTGTTTTTCTTTGTTATAAAGAAGAGCTTACTTTGTACTAAGGATGGCTATATCCAGATAAAAAAAAGGAATTGATTTTTTAAAAAAAGATATGTATATATGGTTGTAATGAGTAAAATACAAATTATTTTAAAATCATTAACTCTAAAGTGATATTTATGTCCTCATGTACTTTCAGTTCAATAATTCTATTTATTGTACTGTAAATTGTACTATTTAATGTACTGTACTATTTAATCAGCATGTTTTTTTATTGCTAAGTATTGGGTATACAACAACAAAAATGAACAGATACCCTCAAGGATCTTACTGCAACTATAAAAATGTAGTGGGGGGGGGTTGGTTATTTTTGTTTGTTTTTTTACATTTTAAAAGGATTCTTATCTTCAAAAAGCTTGGGAACCAAGAGGCCAGCCAATCTAGCTAAGCTCCTTTCCAGGTCAAAGTAGTAAGATCTATGAAACATTCAATTCAATAAGTGAGAATTTATTAAATTCCTACTGTCAGCTACTGCTATATGACTACGAAGACAAAAGACAGTTCCTGACCTCAGGGAGCTTACCCTCCACTTATGGCGTATAATATATACAGAATAAGTAAATACAAGAAAAAATGCCATATAATTTTTGGATGAAATCAAGAACAACTGGGCATATTGGAAAAAGTGTCAGAGGCACAGAGACAGAGGAGAGAATGACATGTATACAGACCAGCAAGGAAGCCCACTGGTTGGCTGGAATGTAGACAGTGTGAAGGTCATTTATGGGAGCCAGACTATACAGGGTTTTAAATACCAAATAAAGGACCACAGATTTCATTCTAAGGGCAATAAAGAGCCATTAGAGCTTCTTGAACAAGAGAGTGACATGGTTGGATCAGTGCTTTTGCGATATCAATTGGGCAGCAATGTGGATTCTATTGAGTAATGCAGGATATTTCATAAGAATGTATATGTGTGTGTGTGCATGTGTGTGTGTGAGAGAGAGAGAGACAGACAGAAACAGAGAGAGAGAGAAACTACAACAATTCTTAATAGGTTTAGGGATTGATTGGTTGTGAATTTGGGGGGGATGGGATGGGAAAATTTGGGTGTGATTCTATCTAGAGAAGGAACTATTTAGTTGAGTGGGCTAGATTATCTCATAAGGTCGATGTTTCCTTTTCAATATTAAGATCTCATTGACTTATTTTTGATAACTGAGAACTAAGTCTACTTTCTGAATTTAAAAGAGAATAGGGATAAGGACTAGATTTGTGATTTTCATTGTTATAGGACCCTTTTAAGATAGGAAATTCCTTCTGTTGATGTAGGATTATTTAGCTTCTAGTTTCAATAAAGCTTCAGCTTCTGCAAGAAACCTTTACTTTCCCCCTTAATGCTACTATGTTTTCTCTAACTGGATTATCAAGACCTGAGTTCAAATCTGGCCTCAGATACTTACTAGATATGTGATCTTTGACAAGTCACTTAACCTCCATCTGCCTCAGTTTTGTCAGCTGTAAAATGGGAATAACAGCACCTATCTCCGAGAATTGTTGTAAGGATCAAATGAGATATGATTGTGAAGCACTTAGCACAGTGCTTGGTACAGAGTAAGCACTATATAAATGCTAGTTATTATTATTTATCCTGTAAATATTTTGTTTGTATGTCATTGTTTACATGTTGTCTCCCCATTAGACTGTGAGCTCCTTGAGAACAGGAATTTTTCTTCTGTCCTTTCTTTCTCTCTCTTTTTCTTTCTTCTTTCCTTCCTTCCTTCTTCCCTCCTTCCCTCCTTCCTTCCCTCCTTCCCTCCTTCCCTCCTTCCTTCCTTCCTTCCTTCTTCCTTCCTTTCTTTCTTTCTTCCTTCCTTTCTTTCCCCAACACTTTGCACAATGTCTGACCCATAGTAGTCATTTAATAAATGCTTGCTGACTTGATTTGATTTGGAGAACAAGTTGATGAGAGGGGAGGCTTGAGACAGGGAGATCAAATAGTGAGTTATAGCAATAGTCCAGCTGAAAGGTGTTGAAAACATAGAGTGGTTGTGTGAGGGAAGAGAAATAACTGAAAACAAGAAATGCAGGAGCCTTTAAATAGGCAGGACTTGATCGGATATGGAGGGGTGAGTAAGAGGGCAGAGTTGGAAATTCCAACTTGGGTGCCTAGAAGAAGGGTGATTAGAAGTTGTTCTGCTTGAACATGAATGATCTTATTCTCAGGGAAAGGATTTGGGGGTAGATGTCCTGAAATCTGGAGGTCACCATCATTGTCTACCTTTGGGACTAGTCCACATGAGAGGTAAGTGGAAGGCTCACTGAAACACAGGGAGCTAGGGAAAGCCCAGATCAGGACTTCCTTTTTTATTTTTTTGCTTTTTGGAGGGCAATTGGGGTTGTGACTTGCCCAAGGTCACATGGCTAGTTTTTTTATGTTAAGTGTCTGAGGCTGGATTTAAACTCAGGTCCTCCTGACTTCAGGGCTGGTGCTCTATTCACTGCGCCACCTAGCCACCCCCAGGACTTCCTTTTTAAACATCCTATAAACTCCTTGAGAACTTGTGGGAATTACATTTTTCTCTGTCCATCTCAACTATACTTTCTTAGCCCCTTCTCCAGTGCTCTGAATACTGTTGTGTAGAGGAATTATTTTAATGTTGACCCAGAAGTAGTTCTGGGGCACATGCTCAGGTTGGGGTAGAGGAGAAGCCTACCGGTGCCTTGGAATTTTTCACATGAGTGAACCAATGGCAAAATTGTCAATCAGCATCAGCTTTCTGGAATTTAAGAATATTTTAAATGACCAAGATACAGTATGTAATCATTTGTACTTAAAGTGCATTTGCACATACTGAGAAAATTATAGCAAAATTTTGAAAAGTTGTATCTTTTTTGCATTAATTGACATACCTGGTCCTTCTATTATTTGCTTATGAAGCCAATAATGGATTTAGGAAATAATCTGAGTTAAAACAAATGGATCTATTTTTGAAGATAAGCAAAGAACAATGTGGAAGCCGAGTATTTAAGCCCTGAGAGAGGCAACAGCAAAACAGAAAATGCCCTGGATTTGGACTCAAAGGGCCCATGGGTGGAATTTTGGTTTTGTTACTGGCCTACCTTGGGCAAGTCACATAACCTCATTGGGTTTCTCTTTCTTCATCCATAAAATAAAGGATTTAGGTGAGGTTAGGTGTTCTTAACATTTTTTAATATGAGACTCCTTTAACAGTCTGATGAAGCTAACAGTCTCCCTTATAAAAATATTTTTTTGAAAAAATGCATAATTGAAGGACATGCTAAATTTTGCTTAAAGTTTAATAAAAATAAAGATGTCACTTTTTTCTCTCCATTCAAGTTCATGGATCCCTCAAAAGTTCTCCACAGACCCATTGTTTCTGCACCCTGGGTTAACAACTCTGGACAAGATATTTTCTGGAGTCCCTTGCAAATCTCACATTCTGTGTTCTAAATTCCTTCCCAGCTTTGACATTCTATGGTCTAAGGGCCCTTCCAGCCCTGACAAATCCATGCTTTAATTTCTGGTGTTGTTTGTTCTAAGAGCTTTTCTAAATCTTATAATCCTGAGATTGATTCTATAATCTTTACCTGGTCAACACAGGGCCTCCCATCCCTTCCCTTGGAAAATCTATTTGCAAAGCAGGAAGCCTGTGGCTCCGACCCTCAGCCTGATATGTCACTGATGGCTTTTGGAGTAGCCTTGTCACCAAAAGGTAAAGGCATTAGGAGAGTTGATGTGACTTCTCCATACCTTCTAAATCTCGGGCCTCCCTTTGAACTCTGACAGTCACTTTGCATAGAGCCATGACTGCCAAAAGAGGTTGTTTGAAGTGTTTTCCTGCCTTTGTAATGTTGTTTCCTTTAGGGGAGGGGGAGATGGGTGATTGATGTGGAAGCTTCACTTTTTGACAAAAAAAAAATTCTTCCCACATGGAGAAAATCAACCAGTATAGTCTTTCTGATTTCGATGGTGTATTTGTGTGTGTGTGTGTGGTCTTGTCTTTTTGTTGTTATTTTTTTCTAAAGTATACAATAATTCCTAACAACAACAACATCACAATATCTCACATTTTCATAGCTAATTAAGTCCTTTAAGGTATGTTCTAGAAGGCAGATAAGAGGCTCCGTGGATAGAGCACTGGCCTAATGTCAGAAAGACCTAAATTCAAATCTGGCCTCAGATACCTACTAGCTGTGTGACCTTGGGCAACTCACTCACTTCTCTGGAGAAGGAAATGGCAAACCACTCCAAAAACTTTGTGGAGAAAACCCTATGGATAGTATGGTCCACAGGGTCACAAAGAGCTGGCCCTTAGAACTGAATGACTCAACAACAACAAAGCTGGAATCTCAGCCCTGGCTTGGGCAAGCCACATAATTGCTATAATCCTCAGTTTCCTCATCTGTAAAATAATGATGATAATTAGTATTGCCAACATTTATAGAGCGCCTACTTTGTGCCAGGCACTGTATTAAGCACTGCACAATTGTTATCCCCCTTAATCCTTACAATAATCCTGGGAGGTAAGTGTTATTATTATCCCCATTTTACTATTGAAGAAACTGTGGCAGAGAGAGGTTAGGTGACTTGCCCAAAGTCACACAGCTAGTAAATAAAAATGAAGGAATTAGACTCATTGATTTTTAAGGTCCCTCCCAGTGCGAATATTTTCTAAGCTCCTGGATTTGGACCTGAAATTGGTTCTGCATGGTACATTGTACAAATATTATTTCTTCATTTGCCTAATGGGGAAAATTAATTAAGTTTACAGCAGTTAAATGACAATGATATAGTAGAAAGCACTCTGGATTTTGGAGGCCATGACTTTCAGACTGAATCTATTTCTCTCTCTCTCTCTCTCTCTCTCTCTCTCTCTCACTTTGGCAAACTCCTTAATCTTTTTCTTTCCTAATCTGTAAAAAGGAAGGGTTGGACTAGATGACCTTTAACCCTTTCTGTTCTAATGTTCTAAATCCACTCACTTGGCCATGGTCAGCTAGTTAATCAATATCAGACATGGGATCTGAACCCAACATTCTCCACCACACCATTGAAAGGCCTCTTTAAAAGAACTGGCTCTTTCTCATTGTTTTTTTCCTTAGGAAATGCCTCCCAGTATGTATGTATGTATGCATGTATGTATGTATGTATGTGTGTATATGTGTATATATATCCATACATCCATCCATCTACCTTCTATCTATTTATTTCATTTGTTTATTCATTTATCTATCCATATATCTATCTACTTATTTTCTTATTTATCTATCCATTAATTTATTGGCTTCCTTATTCATCTATTTACCTCTCTACTTATTTATTCACTCACTCATTTATTTACTTTTACATCTGCTTTTCAAATGAGAGTGCAAGCTCAGGGTTATAAACAGTTGAAATACAACAGATAACCCCATGATGTGATTCTGAGCAGCTCAGAGCCAAGTGGGAACATTTTGGAATGAAAACAGTGGCAGTGTAAAAGTCACTGTATGACCTTGGACAAGCCCCTTCCTTTCTGTTTCTGTATCTGTAAGATGAGAGGGTTAGTCTAGATGACTGCTAAGGACCATTACAGCTCCGTGTGCCCCAATTAAGATTCCAAATCACTTTTTTGTGCATCAACTGGAGATAAAATATTGTTATGGGCATTTTGCAGATAGGAATCAATCAATCAATCAAAAAGCATTTATTAAGGGCCTACTATGTGCCAGACTATTCATGGCCCAGGATACAGAGGACAACCCTGACCTTGCTAAATTAAGGTCTTTCCCAGACCTCAGTCTGTCTGAGGCAGCTTCCAAAGTGATATCCCTAAAAGTACTTCCCTCCCTTGTACCCCTGTCAAGAACTCTAGTGGTTCCCTATTGTCTCTATAATAAAATATTATTTAATCTTCATTTTGCACTTTTAAAATTTCTGTGTGTTATACTGTATGTATTACATACAGTGGT
Organism: Petaurus breviceps papuanus; assembly: GCF_028583685.1. Taxonomy (NCBI): domain Eukaryota; kingdom Metazoa; phylum Chordata; class Mammalia; order Diprotodontia; family Petauridae; genus Petaurus; species Petaurus breviceps. The sequence continues at coordinate 10,611,440 of NW_027185771.1, forward strand.
ATAGATATATAACTTATAAATAAACACAAATATACAGATTGAGAGTATATGTTCAAAAGGTTGACTCTGGAGGAGAGCAGGGGCTGAAGACTTTGAGCAGCTCTGCATCCCTTTAATTCAATTCATGCACAAATCAAGATATCACCTTCTTAATGCCATTGTTCCTCCTCAGGAACAAAGGACCAATGACATCAACAACAACTATGCACCAGTAACTAGAGACACAATGATGGAAGTAAAACACCCTGTCCTCAAAGAGTTTACACTCTAGGAGCAGATGGGCACAAAACCAGTAAGTTTCGATGAGGTCAAAAAGAAACCCAAACTACATGTTTACAGTTTGTTGTTGTTTTGCTTTGTTGTTATTTTTCTTCTAAGGTTTAGGGTAGCTGCTAATAAAAATAATAATATCTCACATTTATATAGCAAATCGTCTTATAAGGTGTTTTCTGTGGTATAGTGGAAAGAACCCTGCATGGGGAGGGAGGAAAACTGAGCTCAAATCCCAGTCCTGGCTCAGCTACTTATGACCTCGGGCAAGTTACTTAACTGCTATGACACTCAATTTCCTCACTTGTAAAATAATAATACTAGACATGGTACTTACACAAAAATTTGAGAAGGGGTAAGAAGATCAAAGGGTTATAGATTTAGAGCCAGAGGGCACCTTAGATGTCAGAAAGAGTGAGGAAGGGCTTCATATAGAAGGTGGCCTTAAACTTCACTTTGAAGGAAAAAAGTCATCATAGAAGATGGAGTGCATTCCAGGCATGAGGCATAGCCAGCAGTAAAGGCACAGAGGTGCATGTGTGAGGAAGGTCAGTTTTACTGACTGGACTGTAAAGTGTGGGATGGGTAAATGAGAATCCCTCCCTTCTATATTTGAAGCAGACATCATTCTGGTGCTTGGTACCCATCAATCGATCACTCAGTCAAGATCTATTAAGCAATATACATATGTACACACATACATTCAAACAAAATATAGTATATTGAAAATAAATACAAGATATTTTGGGGAGATGGGAGAGGTGCTATCTGACTTTGTGTAAACACCCAATGGTTCTTTTATTTGGCCCATGTTTTTTTTTCTTAATAATATTTTTTCAAATTATATGTAAAGATAGTTTTCAACATTTATCTATGTAAAATTCTGAGTTTCAAATTTTTCTTTCTTTCCCCTTACCCAAGACAGCACTATCTGATATAGGCTATATGTGTACAATCATGTTAAACATATATCCACATTAGTCATGTTGTAAAAGAAGAATCAGAACAAAAGGGAAAAACCATGAGAAAGAAAAAAACAAAAAATTTCAAAAGTGACAATAGTATGCTTTGATCTTCGTTCAGACTCCATAGTTCTTTTTCTGGGTGTGAATAGCATTTTCCTTCATGAGTTCTTTGGAATCATCTTGGATCTTTGTATTGCTGAGAAGAGCTAAGTCTATCAGAGTTGATTATTGCACAATGTTCTAGTTCTGTTCACTTCACTCAGCATCAGTAAGTCTAGGTTTTTCTGAAATCCACATTTGGCTCATGTTCACCTGGTTCTTTCTGAAATATGTGTATGGCCCATTCAAGCATTACCTCAACCAATGCAACAGTGTGGTCCCCAACTCTTCTGTGGCCTTGATTACCAGACAATTTGAGTCTCCTGGTGACCAGTGCTGGTTGGAGGGGAAGTGATATGGGGTGCTCGTGTTTGATGACTTCCTTCATAACTGACATCTGCTGACTTGCTCTGGTGACCTGATTTCTCTTTAAAAAAAAAATAGCTCCAAACATGTCAATAGTTTGCTTCAAAATCTTCCATTGTTCCCTAGTGCCATTAAGACCAGATATAAGTGTCTCAACCTGGCATTGGGTTCCTCTGAAGTCTGGTTTCTGGTTACCTTTCCAGCTGTATTATCTGCCATTGCCCTTCCTGTGCTCTATGCCCCTCAGATTGAAATCAGGACTGTTTCTCAAACTCAGCCTTTCATTTCCTACCTCTATGCATCCATTCCTAAGACCGAGATACATTTGCTCTCCTCACATTACTAGCAATTGAAATCTGGCTTTCTCCTGAAGGCTCAGCTCAGGGACCAACATCCTCTGAGGGGCGTTGTCCATTCCAACTCAGAATGACCTTTCTGACTTCCAAAGGCCCTTCTAGCTCGAAACCTATGACTCTTTGGTCTCCTGACCTCTTCTCCAATCTTTTTTTTTTTTTTTAAAGCAATTGGGATTAAATAACTTGCTCGAGGTTACACAGCCAGTTATTTCTGGGTGTGGTGCTGAGTATCTGAGCCCGGATTCAATCCCAGGTCACCCGACTTTGGGGCCGGTGCTCTTACTCGCTGTGCTACCTAGCCGCCCCTTCTCCAATCTTTTTAAAGTACCTTGTCTGAGTTTCTATTTTGTCCCCATCAACCCTTATATTTTGTTATATTTACCTTTTGTGTCTATTAAATCCTTCCCAGTAGGACTGAATGCTCTTGAGGTCCAGGACTAACTTTTAAAAACCTCTGTGTGCTCAGCCCTTAAAGCAATGCCTCACAGCTCAATGGGATTTTATAAACATTTTTTCAATCAAATTGAAATCACATATTATCTGCCCCTCACATAAAATAAACAGTAACAAGAGGAAAACCTGATTTACTTGGCTGGGGTCAAGCTATGTCCTTATTCACACATTTATGGTGTCAAAAGGAGGCTAGAGGAAATGCTTAAGAGTGAAGGTCCTTTGACCGGGGTGCAAACATCCACGGCAGCGTGCTTGGGGGAATAACACTAAAATCCAAACACTTATGGATTTAAATCTGGCAGGGACTCTGGAGGTCATTCAGTCCAACTCCCTTATTTTACGGGGATGTGAACTGACTTGTCCAGGGTCACATTAGTAGTAAGAGGCAAAGAGAGGAAAGGAACTGAGGTCTGACTTCAAGTCCAGTTTGTTTTTGAGTCAGAATTGGGTTTGGATTTTGACTGTTGCTCAATTAAGCATGGAACCCCAAGTAAGACACTTAACATTTCTGACCCTTAGTTTCCTCCTCTGTGAAATGGGCACAATCATTTTTTCCTGCAGGTAGGAGATAACAAAGGGAAATGGGGTTTTGAGGAAGTCTGAGATGTTGCTAATAATACCTTGTCTCTCTACAGCACTCTTCTCTTCCCAGGCCCAGGAACCAGCCAAGGTATAAATAAGTCAGTACAACTCGAGAGAGTGACTATTGCATCAACACAGCAGATCCTTTCCGAAGAAAAGAGCCAAGAAATTTTTTTTTGAGTTCAGGATTTGGCCTTAGATTGCCTCATGGATTTCTCAGCTGGGGAGGCTGTTTCTTCTCATGGAAGGACTTGACAAGAGATGATACAACACGGTATGATGTGGTGGGCAAAGAAAGAAGACAAAAACCCCAGTGGAGTGTCAAGGGAGAATTGAAATCCCTGATGAGGGGAGGACTGGCCAGCTGTGGGGTGGATGCTTGTATGGTGAGGCCACACTTATTCACATGATCTACCCCACCCACCCTCATCCCCTCTAAGCATCTCCCTATCTCCCAAGCAACTGAGAAGGTTCTAATCATGTACTCAAATCAATTAGTGATTTCTTCTTTACCTTCTACATGTCCAATTTATACTCCTAAGGGAGTGATGAGGTTAGAAAAATCAATTTTGATATGTTTATTGTATATAAATTAAAATATGACATATAAGTAAGATATTTACATTTAAATATGTATAAAATAAATATTTGATAAACCTGATATAATAGAAGATATTTTCTTCTGTTGATCCATAGTTAGAGGATGTCATGAACATTTTATTTAGTCCTGGGTATTTCATTTAGGGAGGGATGGTGGTAAGCTAGAAGAACATTACCATTCACTCATTCCTTCTCTCAACAAGCATTTATGATCAGTAGAGGTTGGTCATCATGGCCTCCATTACAATTAAGCTTCCACTATGTTCTAGGTCTTGGAACTTCAGAGATAAAAAACAGAGTCCTTGTCCTTAAGGAACTTATATTCTAAAGGATGAAATCAACACATGGACAGATAACTAAAATATATACAAGATAAATACAAAGTAATATTGGGAGGCACCTAACAGAAAAAATAGAGAAAGGTCTTCTGGAAAGAGGTAGTTCATGGTGTGGTGGACAGAGTACTGGGGCTGGAACAGGAAGATCTGAGTTTAAATTTGGCCTCAGATACTTCCTGACTGTGTGACCCTAGGAAAGTCACATAATCTCTATATGCCTTAGTTTCCTCAACTGTAAAATGGGGAGAGCAATAGGATCTACCTCACAGGATTGTTGTAAGTATCAAAAGAGACAATATTTGGAAAAAGTGCTTAGCATAGTGCCCATTACATAGTAATTATTATAGAAATGCGTATGCCCTTCCTATAAGAAGTGAAGGAGTTTTTAAGTGATGTTGTATGAGGCACCATTGAAGGGAATGGAGATTTTTAATTTGGAGAGGACAAAACTTAGAAGAAGCATCAAAGTCCTTCAGATATCTGAAAATGGCTGTCATCTGAAGGAGGAATATGTTTATTTGATTGTACTCTTGGCCCTAGACTTTTAATCAGATAAAACTGAAATTCTGCTCATTCTTACCTGTTCACCAATGGTCAGGCCATCACATCTGTAGGCCTTTGGTTCCTCATCTATAAAGTGTAATTAGATTAGATCATCTCTAAATTCTCTTCTTGCTTGAAATCCCGTGATCCTAATCTCATGAGATCTCTAAGGAAGCAGATGTGAATCAATCATAAAATCGTAGAGTTTCTAGTTCATCTAGTCCTTTGCTCCCTGTCAGCTGGGTGAATCCCGTCTGCAACATTCCCAACAAATTATTATCTCACTTTCTCTCACTCACCTCTGGTGGCCAAGTTAGCTCATTATCAAAAAGGCAACTAATGGTCAGGGAGTTCTTTACATTGAGTTGAAATCACCACCTTATCTATACTGGTTGTTACCACTGGTCAACTTTCATTGAGTACTAACTAGGTGAAGAACACATGTTAAGTATTCATTTTTATGGGGAATAAAAAATTAAATAAGACCTGAAAACTTTCCCCAATGATTTGATGGTTTGGTTGGGGGAGATAAGCCATACACTTGAAAAGATTGGTACGTTTTGTGCTGGTCACTAATAAGAGATGGATAATAAGTGCTATTGGGGGCCACTGAAGAGAAGGGTCCCTGAAGACTGTCATGGCTTCACTATGATGATCCAAAAGTCTAAAAGATCGGAGGGAGGTGGCTTCAATGCATCAGTGAATCTGTGACTTAATTGGCACAAGCCGTCTTTGCATCTGTGCAGATCACAGCCCATCTAAACAAGAGATGATAAAGCCAGGGCCAAAATGGACATTAGAGACTGTTGAGTCTTTCTCCCAAGGCCCCAAGAAGTTAAGTGACTTGCCTAAGGTCTCATGGCTAGCAAATATCAAATGTGGGATATAAATCACTTGACTCCAAGTCCAGTGCTCTCTCTACCATTCATCCTACTTTTATATTTGTTCATATTCTCTAGTAATTCCTTCCACTGAAACTTCCTATTTCCTTTAAAGTAAAAATAGAAACTCATCCTCAATTGCTGTATTTACATTGTATATGCCCAGTATTTATCCACCTGTGGGCATGCTGCATTGCTTATAGTATAATAGAAACTTCTTGAGGACAGGTACTGTATAACTTTTTATATTATTGTTCTTAGCAACTAGCATAGTATCTGGCATACAGTAGGCACTTAATAAATGCTTGACTGATTTGTTGAAGGTAAGTAACATTGCCCAGGATCACACAGCTAGTAATTACTAGCTCTTCCTTAGATAAATACAGCATGTTTCCTTCCATACCCATTGCCCATTTGGCAGATGACACGATGCTATATCAATTGATTAGAGGGTATTTGATCCCTTCAGTTTCATACTTTCCCCATAAATATAACAAGGAATTCCTTCATGCCTTAGGAAATGGTTCTTTATCAGTCTCTTTAACATCATGAGCATCATTACACCGAGCCAGTCACCAGTCTTCTGGTGGTGAACCTCTATAGATCTATCTAGGTTGGTCCTTGGATGACATGTGCAGTCCAAAGTCCAGCTCCCACTCAGAATCTCAGAGTTGGAAGGGACCTCTGAGTTCCTCTAATACACCCTAGATCCAGACAAGAATCGTCTCTACGGCATCCCCTAAAGATTTCAGTTAAGAAGTCACTGGAAGACTTTTTATTCTGTTGGCATAGCTTACAGGAAGCCAAAGTCACCTCCACACTATAGGGATGAATCAGAGTGGGGAATTTAGTGGCGTCTATAGCCAAAAAGACCAACAGGATAATGGACATCCTCAGGAAAGGCCTTGGAAATGAGAACAAAAAACCCCCTTTTCCCATAGAATATTTGATTCAACTCTGTTTTATAGAGGAAGAAATTGAAGCCCAGAGAGAAGGAGCTTGCCCAAGATTGCATAAGAAGGAGACCAGAAGTCAGGGACTGAACTTCTGTCCTCTGTTTCCAAATTTACTGGCCTTTCTACTGTACAACACTGCCTTTTCTATTTCTCTGCATTCTTAAGATTCTTGCAGTTGATAATTCATTCATCATTTCATGGTACAGGCTATTTTGAATTGTTCGCAGTACCCAGGTGTTATAATGGCTAAAGGGCTGTGTTCCCTACCTATAGTCCTCCTCCTCTTAAAAGAAGTGGGGGTAGTAGGGAGGAGTGTGTGTGTGTGTGTGTGTGTGTGTGTGTGTGTGGCTTTCATATATCTACTTTGAGGCCAAATTTGGTCATTATAATTTCACAACTTTGGTTTCTTTTAGTCATATTCTTTCTTTTGTTGTTGTTTTTTTAATTTTTATTTTTTGGTCTTTATTAATTTTATTGTTTACTTTTAGTTTACAAGATTCAATTCCACAATTCCTTGAGTTTCAAATTTTCTCTCTCTCCCTTCCCTCCTGCCGCCATGACGGCATACAAACAAGTATAGGATCTACAAATACTTTCACATTAGACATTAGTAAGGTTATAAAAATGGATTGGGCATATTCTTTCTACTTACATTTTATATTATGTAGTCTTTTCTTGGTCTGTTTACTTCCTCTCGCATTGGTCCATATAAATCTTTCAAGGATTCTCCATATTCCTCACATTCATTCTTTCTTACAGTAGATAATTGTGCCATTATATTCATTCTGTTAGTCGTTCTGCGATGGCTGGGCATCAACCCTGTTATTTCCCAAAGAGTGCTGCTAAAAATAATTTGGTATATAGGAAGCCTCTATTTTTGTCATTACCCTCAATGGGGTCTGTGCTCATAGCATCATTTAAAAAGATCGATGAGAGCTGGGGATGGCCCAATATATGGAGTAGGTAAGTGGGGTGTATTTGTGTCTTTCACCCACCACTGACATAGTTCCAACATCCACATAGTTGATGATTCTTCCCTAAACATTTCCCTTGGTGAAGAAAACCAGATTTGCTGTGTAAGGACAGACAAACAACAGTGGGTAAAGGCAAGACTGTGTCTGTTGGTATCTGTAATTCTCTCTCTCTCTCTCTCTCTCTCTCTCTCTCTCTCTCTCTCTCTCTCTCTCTCTCTGTCTGTCTCTTTCTCTCTCTTTCTCCTGTTTATAAATTCTCAGAGGAGAGGAAGTCAACTTGAACAAGGTAGAAGCTGAGATTCACCAGCGTTATGGACAAAATAGTGTGACATAAAAAATAAAGGCATTGGACTTGAGGAGAGATTTTCTGGCTCTGAGTCTGAATTCTTCTACTGATCCTGACAAGCAACCTTGAGCAAATCACTTAAACTCTAAGTTGAGTTTCCCCAACTATAAGATGGAAAAAATGGTTCAATACCCACCTTGTAAGATTGTTGTAGGTATAGAATGAGAACACATGATTCAGAGAAAAGAACATTTTACTGGGAGACAGAGAACCTGGATTCTCTCATCTCTGTTAGTTATGTGGCCTTGGGAAAGTCACTTAGTGTCTTCAAGACTCATTTTTCTTACCTGTAAATTGGGAATAATAATACTTGCACCACTTACCTACTGCTAAATCCATAGGATTATTGTTAGGAAAGCACTCTATAATCCTGACATTCCTGCATAAATGTGAGCTACTATTGTTTTTAATTGTTGTTGTCATGCAACCCACGTTTTGATGACATTTTATTGGAATTTTTCAAATATTGAAGGCCTAATTATAAAGAGGTAGCTAGGCCGTTCAGTGGATACAGCCCTGAATTTGGAGGCAGGAAGGCCTGAGTTCAAATGTGGCCAAATGCTTTCTGGCTGTGTGACCCCAGGGAAGGCACTTGACCTCTTTTTGCCTTAATCCACTGGAAAAAGAAATGGCAAATCACTGCAATATCCTTGCCAAGAAAACCCCATGGACAGTATTGGTGTGATGTGGTCCAGGAGATCACAGAGTCAGATGTGACTGATCAAGTGATAACAACCAGATTATAAAAAGAGGCCTTGTGGTATAATGGGTAGAAAGCTTGCTCAGTAGTCAGGAAACCTGGGTTCAGGTCTTGCTATGAGACTGTGAACAAGTGACCTACCCCATCTGAGACCCCAGGGAATTCTCTAAGACTTCATGTCGCAGAGCAAATGCAGTCCTGAATCAAAGTTCCCTTCACCACAGAAATCGCAGATTAGGGACCCTCTGCCTACCTCCCCTTCCTAAAAAGCAACATATTCCTCTACTGCTAAATGAATGGCCATATCCATAGTCAACTATGCATTTATTTAATCACCTACTATGTGTCAGGTAGGATAGCTTGATGCCACAGCAGATAGAACACCAGGCCAAGAGTCAGGAAAAACTAAGTTCAAATTCATTTTCAGGCACTTACTAGCTATGTGACCCTGGGCAAATCACTTAACCCTGCTTAACTCAGTTTCCTCATCTGTAAAATGAGCTGGAGAAGGAAAATGGCAAACCACTCCAGTATCTCTGCCAAGAAAACCCCAAATGGTGTCACAAAGAGTTGGACATGACTGAAATGACTGAACAACAATAACATATGTTAGTCACTGTGCTAAATTCTGGAGATACAAAGAAAGATAAAAATTGTCTTGACCCTCATGGAGCTCTCATAGTGTGTGTGCATGTGTGTGTGTGTATATACATATGTAAAACAACAGGAAAACAATTTTATACACACAGGCATGTATATTATGTAGGCATACAGCTGTCTACACACATGTGCATATGACCTGTATTTGCATGTTTATGTGTGCACATATTTGCATGTTTATGTGTGTCACAATAAACATTACATACAAGCTGAATGGGAGGTAATCAACAAAGGGAAGGCACTAGCTAGCGCTGACTTCCCATAGAAGGTAGGATTTTAGGGGGGACTTGAAGGAAACCAGAAGGCACAAAGGAGAACATTCCATGTATGAAGGACAGCTAGTGAAAATGCCAGGAGCAAGGAAAATGGAGTCTATCTTTAGCTCTGTTTTATGACTTCTATTAAGGTATTGATGATATTTTAGAGCCCTTGAAAGAGCTGAAATGATACATATGACCTTTATTAATATTTCTTTTTTTTTCCTGATGTCAGAAGGAATGAAAATTTCCTGAGGACAGGCACCAGGCCTACTTCTTCTATACTTGCAACTGTTGCTGAGAAGAGGAAAGTTTGAGCAGTTAACAAGGTATCAAGACAATAACAATTTTTTTTTGTCCAGCATTTCTGATCCCTGTCAATGAGCATGCTCTATTTTCCAGAGGAGAAAGGGGACAAGATTTGGATTCAAAAGGTTCGAATCCCATCTGTATTGTTTGTAAACTTAGACACACCATTTCTTCCTCTCTGTATGGCCCTCTCTGTCTGTGACCAAGAGGATAATATTAGCTACTCCCTGAGGATCCTTTCAGGTGTAGGTCCTATAATCCATTGTGGAATGGGGGCCATTTTGGGTGAGTCTCTGTGAAACTCTGGGGTTCATACTGGAACTTCCAAATAGACAAATGTCTTAAGCTAAAGACATTGTTGGATTGTTGACCAGGGAATAAACTTGGCCACAAGAATATAAGTGTGTTTTTGTTAGTCAGAATTGCTTCATTCTTTGCATTTATATATCTATATACATGTTCGCAAATATCCTATACATACATATACACATACATGTATTGTGAATCTATTCTGTACATACACATGTATATACATATATACACATATGTGTATCTATACAGCTACATATCTATCTACCTATCATCTATCTATCTATCTATCTATCTATCTATCTATCTATCTATCTATCTATCTATCTATCATCTATCCCTAGCACGTCCCACAGTGCACATCATGTAGCAGGAACTATAAATTTTTACTGATTGATTGATTAAGTTTTCAAATAAAGCACATTACTAAGTAGTTGAGTTTTCTCCTAATAATATATACAATGTCCCAAAGAAAAAGAATCAGCAGGTAAGAAGGGATGGGATAGAATCATAGAGAGACATGTTCAATACTAGAGACTTTGTATGAGATCAGAGAAGCCAGGACAAGAAATACTCCGAATGGGATAAGAAACAAAGAAAACATAGAAACCCCAAGTTAATTCTGCCTTGTCTTTTCTCCAACAGAAAATAGATCCAAAATTAAGGTGTCGAGTTCCTCATACTTGCCAACTTGTCATTTTCCGGAAAACAAGAAAATTACGTTGTTTGTGGATTAAGTAATTGGCATGTGATTTTATCTACCCAAACCACGACTGTTATGGAGCTTGTGATGTTGGCATTCACACGATAAAAATATTCTATCTTTATAACTGTGGTGGAATTGGAAGCGATAGAAAGCCTCACTTGATCCAATTAGCTGTGGCCTGTCTTTCTAGTTTTGCCAGAGGCTAGAAACCCAGAAGTTGAGTTGTGGAGACAAGCTCGGTCCAAGGCTATATAAGCTAGTTGTGTGGCTTTGTGTAGGTGGCTTTACGTGGCTGGATCACCATTTGTAAAATGAGGGAGTTATGGGACAATGGAAAGGTTGCCTGATGTACAGCCAAAGGAGCTGGGTTCAAATCTTGGCTCTTAGCCTTACAACCTTTGCAACCTTGAGTAAGTCAGTTTCCTTTACTGGGCTTCAGTTTCATTTGCAAGATGAGGGCATGAAGACAGGTATTGATTTAATAGATGGAACACTGGCTTTGGATTCAGGAAGACCTGAGTTCAAATCTTGCTTTAGACACTTGCTAGCTGGTGGCACTGGACAAGTCATCTCACCTCTCTGGGAATCAGTTTTCTCGTCTGTAAAATGAAGGACTCAGACTTAATGGCCTTTAAGGGCAGCTAGGTAGTGCACTGGATAGTGCCAGATCTGGAGCGGGGAAGACTCATCTTCATGAGTTCAAACCAGTCCTCAGACATTTACTAGCTGTGTGACCCTGTAAGTCACTTAACTCATTTGCCTCAGTTTCCTCATCTGTAAAGTGAACTGGAGAAATAAATAGTAACAAACTACACCAGTATCTTTGTCAAGAAAACCCCAAATGGCTTTACAAATAGTCAGATATGACTGAAACAAATGAGCAACTAACTCTCCACAGACACATAATTGTATACATGTGTATGTGTATATATGTATACAGGCACACACATATATACAACTTTGTGAGAGAGGTGTTGCTATCATCCTCATTTATATTTGAGGAAATCAAGACTGAAGGAGATTAAATGACTTGCCCAGGGTCACACAGTCAAAATGTGGCTGAAGACTTCCTGACCCCAAGTCCAGTGCTCTGTTTGGCTGCCTCAATGACTTATCCCTTCTGTAAGTATCTTTCACTTCAAGAAAGTGTATGTGTTTATGCACAGAGGTATACATATATATATATACACAGATATAATACATATATATGCACTACATATTTTTCTCTATATAAATTTTAATATATAACCATATATAAAATATTTTAAAGTCTGAAAAGTTTTACATTTATTAATTCTAATTTCATCTTCACAACAAACTGTGAGATAGGCGCTATTATTTTCCCTGTTTTACAGATGAGGAAACTGAGGTCAAACAAGGTTAAATGACCAGCCTAAGACTAGTATACCTAGTAAATGTCTGAGGCAGGATTTGCACTTAGGTCTTCCTGACTTAAAACCTAGTATTCTATTTACTAAATTGTCTAGTTTCATAGAGAGAGAAGTGTTTTACCCAAGGCCACATAGTGAGAGACAAGTCTAGAAGCCTCATCTCCTTCTCTCTCTCTCTCTCTCTCTCTCTCTCTCTCTCTCTCT
>NW_027185771.1:10623804-10640996 GCF_028583685.1 Petaurus breviceps papuanus
TATGACTTTAAAGATCCTACTTTGAAATCTTGCTGTCCCCCCAGGCTGAGTCTGGCCCCAAGCTGAGCGAATCCTGTCCCACTGCCCCAAGAAGACAGATGTAGGCAGTCTCCTTGAGCGGGTGACAGTAATCCGTGGCTGACAGGCTAATTCAGTGAAGCAGCTGTTGGTCCTCTGGGTTTTGAGTCTGGTTGGCGCTTGGACATAGATCTCTCAGCATTTGACAACAGAAATACTTTGTGCTGATTGACAAATGAGCTGGTACCTGAAAGATGCAAGCCAAGTAATGTCACCAAGTGTTAGCCTAAGGGCCCCCCACCAGTGCAGAGGAGATAAAAATAAAAGGAGCAGCCTCCGTCTGGGAGGCAGTGGCAGCCCAGCCAGGGGGGCTTCAGAGAGGCCTGAAAATTAGTCACTCTTCACTTCTAAGCTTAGGCCCATAGTAGTAGCTTGTTGTGTGGTCTTGTGCCAGTCACTTTACAGTTTCCCTTTCCCTCCCCCTCCTCTTCCAACTGCCTTCTTTCTTCTCCCCATTCTGAGGTTTTTGCATTTGGAACAGCATTGACTTTACCCATCTAGACTCAAAACTCTGGCTTGGGCACCTCCTAGGCATATAGTGAGACACACATTCCCTCAAGGAATGAACAGCCTTGAAGGGCTATACAGAAAATAAAAGACATCTTTAGCCTTGTCCCCCCATGCCTAGTACATTTTTATATGGATGAGTGAAGAGTGACCTATGATTTCATTGTACTAAGGATCTCCAGGAGAGGAAAATCCCTCTAATAATACAGATTGGCATCTGCTGGACAACTTATATTAAAATTTCCTGGGGCACAAAGAGGTTAACTGATTCAACCAGGTCCACAGGGACTATATGTCTAGTGTGTGACTTGAACCAATGTCTTCCTAACTTCTGGGCTAGCTCTCTATCCCCCAGTATATTTCACAGTGTTTGGCACAGAATTAAATGCTTAATAAATAATTACAGATTGATTAAATAATTAGATTTGGAAATCTTGGAGGCTCAGACTGTCTTTTGCCTTTCTTCTTTCCTTATATCCCTAGTGTTTATTTCAGTGTCTGGCATTTGGTAGGCACTTAAGAAATGATTATCAATCGACTCACTCTTTCTAAAGGCATCAGGGATTCTTTAGTGCAGAGGTGTCAAATTCATGCTATCTCTTCATCTTGCCTCAGTCCTGTGGTGGTAAAACTCCCAACCAGATTAAATTGTGATTGGGAAATGTTTGACAAAATAAATAAAAACATAATACAACATAGATAATATTCATTTGTGTTTTTCCAAGTAAATATGTCGCTTCTGGAATTGTTTTTATTTAAGTTTGACACTGCTACACTAGTTTGTCTCCCTCATTTATAGATGAAGCAACTAAGACCCAGAATGGAAAGGTGACCTGTCCAAGGTCATATATTAAATGTTCATTTAGTAGTAAAATAAATTTGTTCCCCCTTACATGTGTGGTTAAGAGAGATAACATGATTTAATGGAAAGAAGCCTGGGAATTGAAATACTCCCTTTGGTCACAGGAAAACACTCTAGGGGAGGCCAGGTAGCACAGCGAGGAAGAGCACCGGCCCCAGTGTCTGGATGACCTGGGGATCGAATCCCAGGCTCAGACACTTAGCACCCACCCAGAAACACCTGGCTGTGTAACCTCGAGCAAGTTACTTAACCCCAATTGCTTAGGGGTAGCCAGGTGGCTCAGTGAGTAAGAGCACTGGCCCCAGTATCAGGATGACCTGGGGATCCAATCCGGGCTCAGATACTTAGTACCACACCCAGAAATAACTGGCCATATAACCTTCAGCAAGTTACTTAACCCCAATTGCTTTAAAAAAAGAAAAAAAAAAGAAAATGCTCTACTATTAAGTGTTGTTTGTCCTTTGTTTTTGAAAAAGACCATTGATGGTACAGGGTGATGTCTTGACTCACATGTGAATTGGATTTAAGTGAGACAGAGTTGCACAAAGTCATCAGCCTCACTCTTCCAGAATCATCGAAATCCAGTGGCAAGACAAAAATCAGAATGACTGGCGATGGCCTGTGGTGCAGAGGATGACCTTGTCCTTGATGTCTCTGACCAAGCTCTAAGCACTCTACAGCACCTGCTTCAGTCACCTTTGTGGCAGTTGGAACATACAATTAATTAATTATTTATTATTCATTGACCCGTTTCATCAGAGGAAGTCTTCACATGCTTGGGGTAGACACTAAATTATATTAGACTCAGCTCAGATCTAGTCTTGGGTAAGAGACCTTTCTCAGTCCCCTCAACCACTGCTAGGTTTATTCCTCTAAGATTACCTCCCATTTACACTGTATAAGTCTTGTATGTGCGTAATTGTTTGAATGTAATTTCACCCATTAAAATGTAAGTTATTTGAAGGCAGGGATTCTGTTTTTGTTTTCCTTTGTATTCTTAACTCACTGCCCATTATACAGTAAGCACTTAATAAATGCTTGTTGACTGGTTATTTCTCTTGTGCTTTGAGGATTAGAAATGGTCTTCTTCTCAAAGATTCCTGGAGGGAGGGAGGGGTAAGTTTCATTCATTCCAACTTGACAGAGGAGGAAACATCAGAAGGTGAAGTGATTTGCCAGTGGCCACACAGCTCATAAGCATGGCCATCCAGATGTTTCTGGCCTATGCTTATAAGCACTCGACACCAAACCCCTCTGCTGCCTTTGACAATGTATTTTGAGGAATCCTGGTGAAGAAGGTGGTAGGAGGGAGATCAAGGCTGGATGTGGGTACAGTTGGGTTGATTTGTAATAGAACGGAAGACCATCCCCAAAGAAGGGTGATCACTGGATCTGAGTCAGGAGGTCTCTAATGGATTTCCAGAGGGCTTTGTCCTCGGTCTACTTGGGTAAACATTTTTGTCAATTACTTTCATCAACAAGATATTTGAATGTGCTTTTCCCCCCTTATTGGTCTTTCTCACTATAGACCATTCTCATTTATATTCTAAAGGTTAATTAAGAACATTATACCACTAATAAAGTAAATTCACTTTAAGATTTACAAAGCATTTTCCTCAAAACAATCCTGTGAGATAGATTAGTATTATTATAATTACCACTTTACAGATGATGGAAAGGAGAAAAACATTTAGAAAGTGCCCTACTATGTGCCAGGCATTGTGTTAAACACTTTACAAACATCTCATTTGCTCCTCACAAAAACTGTGGGAAGGAGAGGGCTATTATTATCCCCATTTTACAATTGAGGAAACTCAATTGCAAATGCAGAGTTAAATGACTTGTCCAGGGTCATGCAGATAGGCAGTGTCTGAGAACAAAATTAGAACTCAAGTCTTCCTGACTCTAGGCCCAATGCTTTATCTACTGGGTTACCTAGTTTCCTAGGCCCCTGAAGCCCAGAGAGAATGAATGGGGAAGTGCCTGAGGTAGGGAAGCTTCAGTGATTTAGAACACTGTATTATTAAAATTGGGATAATTGGTTTGATCCCCATATGAACCAGTTAGTTTTCTGGGAAGGCCACAGATTACAAACTTCTTATGAATGTGTTTCTTTTGGTCACAAGAATAATCAACAAGAGACCTCCGGATGGCTACAGGAGGAAGGATTCCTTACTGAGAGCAGGTCATCTTTTTATGAAGGACAACATATATCTTGTACACTTCTATTCAAGAAACATTTATCAAGGGCCTACTAGGTAAAAGGGACTAACTTTGGAGAATCAGAAACAGAAATAAAACTGATCCTATCTTCACAAAACTTACCCTTGACTAGGGGAAGCAGTATGGATTATGGCAATGGTTTTCAAAGTGTGGTCTGGGGATCTCTGGAAATCCACAAAACCCTTTCAGGGGGTCCACGAGGTCAAAACTATTTTAATAATAATGCTAAGAAGTTTTAATTTCTAGTTTGGTAAATAATGATAGCCGTAACCCACATGAACCAAATATTTATCTCATTTGGATGCTGTGTTCTAAATTTTTAAGCATAAGGGGTCTTGACGAATCCAAAAGAGTTTGACAACTGCTATATTATGATATCATATAGCTTTCTGGGGCTTATGCTGTCACAAGTGCAAGAGTAACCAAGATTCTGTTACTGTGTCTAGGTGATGCCAAAGATCCCAATGAAATTCAGATGTTTGCTATCTATACTATCAAACATTTGAAAATTTGGTGTTCTGAAGTTGGTATATTCATCAAAGTGTTCAACCAAGATTTTTTCTTTGTGCTTGGTATGTGGAGTAGTAACTAGGTAGCTCGCTGGATAGATAGACACATAGATCAATATATATAATATACATATATGTATATATATATACATGGAGAAAGGAGAGAGAAGGGAGAAGAAGAAGGAAGAGGAGGAGGATGGGAGGAGGATGGAAAGAGGAGGAGGAAGAGGAGAAGAAAGAGGAGAGAATAAAGAGAGAGAGAGAGATTTGGTTTTAGCAAGATAAATTAAATACTTAGTAAGACAATCCTTGCTTCCAAGGAACTAATAAGGGAATAAGGGAAAGGGAGTGTGAAGAGGGGAATTTGAAATAAGGAAGGGAAAATGAAAGAGAAGTGTGGAATAGCCATCAAAAAGAAGAAGTCAGGAGAATAAATTTAGGTATGAAGAAGGTAGGAGGCTGAGTGGCTGGAGCCTGTCCTAAAATGGTGGTCCAGGAAGGGGTCAGTAACCAGGAGAGTGGGGCATCAGAGGGAAAATTTTGAGGAGGAGAAGGAGAAATTTTAATGATAAACATTCTCTGTGGCCTGGTGGAATGTTACAAATTATATATCCAACAAATATTCCTTAAGCACCTGCTCTGGGGAGAGCACAGTCCTGAACACTTGGGGAGAGAGTTACCAAGTTTAGCTAGAT
Source organism: Petaurus breviceps papuanus (assembly GCF_028583685.1). Taxonomy (NCBI): domain Eukaryota; kingdom Metazoa; phylum Chordata; class Mammalia; order Diprotodontia; family Petauridae; genus Petaurus; species Petaurus breviceps. Next base: position 10,628,679 of record NW_027185771.1, read on the forward strand.
AGGATCTCTCTCTTTCTAGAACTTAACAGAATTAAGTTTAAAAAACTTGATGTCATTTTTTTCTTACCAGTCACAATGCTTTAGACCTTGGGGGCCTTGCTGGAAATCTGACATGTTTCACTTGGCACCAGATATAAAACTCTATCTTTGCCAACAATAAGAAAATAAGATAATGTGGGTTTCAGATCTTGATTCTTAAGAGAAAGCCTCAGGGGTTGCTCTTTCTGTAACATAATGGAGAAAACAGAGGGGCCAATTCCAAGAATTGTTTGCTGGGGTCCATTGGGTGCTTTTATAATGCCTTTATAATGAGATCTAATTAGTCTTCAAAGACATAGTGAACCAGCTGCCTGACACCCTCCTCCCCCAACCAAAAAAAGTAACAACAGTCTTAGAATTTTCCCATAGAGAAAGCTGATTATGTCAGAGAGAAAAGAAAAAAAAATATGGAAGAAAAGTGTTTTCTACCCAAATTTTCATACTATAATATTCCAGTTACAATGCAGGGCACCACTGTAATTCCTCCTTCTCACGTGGGTCAAGACTTTTGAAGACTTTGCAGCTGGTTCCAGTCACCCTTACAAGCTAAAATGAGAATTTGGGGGCAAGTACCACCTATCATGACTTATCAGCCACTAAGTAACCTAAATGAGGAAACAAATACACTTATAAGTGTTTGCAGAATAGATAGAAAGAGAATAAATTCAAGTTACTTGAGGGGAGGAGATGAGGAACACCTATGGGCAGATGAAGAGAGAATCTTTCTCCCTTCATTGCTTGACTCTGCAGTTCTGGTGACCTGAGAAGAAAAGTTAGTCAAAAGCCATCGTTTTGGGGAACTGGGTTCAGATCAGTAGGTCAGAAACAGATGCAGATTATAATGGAATGGAGCATATGGTCTGCTGAAGTGGGAATGGTTAGGGGACACTCAGCACATCTACAATATCTCCATGGCTGAAGGCCTCTGGGAATTTCAGGGGCAAGATCAAAGCTCTCCCACTTTCTTCCTTATCAGAGGGAGGCTTCATCTGGCACCTGAGCTATCAGAACTCGGTGGGGTGGAGCCCCTTTATAGATTAGCAGAGTGGCTAAAAAAGTGCCCACAAGCTGCTGGCCTGGGGCAGTGGAGAGCTGAAGGACCAGGGTCTCAGTGGGGCTTTTTCTTTTTTCCCAATACAAAGTAGTAACTAACTCCCTGGGCCTTCTCTTCTAAGGAAGAGGTAATTTGGGAACATGGAACACCATGGGTGGCAGCATCAACCACAACAGGATGCCAAAGTGAGAGGTGGGGAGGGATTAGACAGCTACAGGATAGAATGAAATCATTGAGCTCCCAGGAGGGGAGCTGGTTAGGGTTAGGGGGAGACCACATTTCTCTGTAGGAAAGGGAAGGTGAGAAAGACAAGCCGTCTACGTTAGGATTTTGTTTCAAGATTGCTATGCCTGCTTACCCTCCAAGAAGAGGCCAAGACACTGATCATTTAAACCTTATCAGGTCCTGTCCTCCTTCATCTTACTCACCCCCTGTTCTTGCTCAGCCTGGAGCAGTAAGGTGAGTGGGTCAGCCATATGCTACAAAAGGGTGACTGTGATGATGTGGACAGAATGCTGGACCTGGCTGGAATCAGGAGAAAACTAGGCTTAATTCCCAGGTCTTTTACTCATTAGCTATAAAAGCCTCAGTTTCTCCATACATGAAATGGGGATAATAGTATCTAAGTCACAGTGTTATTAGGGATCACAGATTTCGAATTGGAAGTTATCTTGGATCCCTTCCAGTTCAGTTTTCCTCATTTTATAGATAAGGAAACTGAGGCAGTTTGGCACCTTGTCAAGTCTCTAACTTGGCAATAAATATCAGAGGTAGAATCTTAACTCAGGCTGCTTTGACTCCAGATACAGTACTCTTTATGTATGTAGAATGCTATAATGAATGTTGGATATATTTAACAAGAGGAGTTTATGTGACTTTTGTGCCCTGCATGGCTTGTGATGTGTTCAGCTTAGCAGTGCCATGGTGATCAAATATACCCACTAGCAACCCTGTACCCCTTGTGATAGCAGCTTTATATGCCAGCTGAGGTGGCTAGAGAAGGGTCCTGCATGAACTCAGCCAGGCTTATACAGAAGGTCAGTCCCTCATCAGCTCCCCAGCTGAAGCACTTGAGTGAGTCCATACCCCACCTCAAACTATCCTGAGAGGACCCTGACAGCATCAGCATCAACCTTATCTGACCTCCCCTGACTTGCCCAGAGCTGTGACCCCAGCAAAACACAGCTCCAAGGAGTGGGTTTGCTGGGATACTGATGGTCACAGAGATTCCCATAAATCATGCTGGTGGGAAGCCTGTGTGTGTGTGTGTGTGTGTGTGTGTGTGTTTTAAGGTGGGAACAATTGAGCGAATGGGGGCACCAGTCTAAGCAGCTTCACTTAAACACTTATTTTGGGGGCTCTTAGCCTGGAGTCTCCGAATTTTTAAAAAATATTTTGGTAACTAAATTTCAATATAATTAGTTTCCCTGGGAACACTATGTATTTATGCATCTGAAAGCATGCTTCTGAGAAGGGGTCTATAAGCTTTTCTTGGTCCTCTTCGTGAATGAAGGACAAACAACAGCCACCACCCCCAAACTGACTAAGGGTCCCATGGCCAAAAAAAAGGTTAAGAACTCAACTGCTGAGTTATTTGAATGCAAATACATGTAATGGGCCCCAAAGAGCATATAATAATATAATAGTTTTGATAAAGAATAGTGTTTTAGTCAAATAGCAGTGAAAATAGTGTTTGTGTTAATACTTGGACTTGACTTTCTCAGAACCCCTAATGTATAGCATTGAGCCCCAGGTATGGTTATTGTTGTTGTAACTGCATCATTTTTCAGTTGTATCTGCCACTTTGTGGCCCCGTTTGAAGTTTTCTTAGCAAAGATACCAGAGCAGTTTGCCATGTTCTTCTCTAGTTCGTTTTACAGATGAGGAAACTGAGGCAAACAGGGAGAACACCAGTTCTAGAGTCAGGAAGACCCAAGTTCAAATCCAGACTCAGACACTTACTAGGAGACAACTGACTTAGTCTGCTTCTGCTTCCTCATTTGTAAATTGAGCTGGAGAAGAAAATGGCAAATCACTCCAATATCTTTACCAAGAATACCCCAAATGGGGTTGTGAAGAGTCAGGCAAGACTGAAAATGACTGAACAACAGAAGGTGTGAAGAACTTTGGAGCTGTGTCAGTGGATGGAGCCCCCATATCAGTGGATCTTTTAAATTATAAAAACAAACGAATTGTTATTTTAATGTGGCCTTTGGGGAGAGATGGACCTAGGAGGTCCCAGTCCTGAGAATGAAGCAGGTTCATCAGCACACAGGATCCCAGGCAGCGCTCACTGACCAGCTCCCCCACCCCCCATTACCAATACACTATTTACAGCTCATCACAGCGCATGGCACATAGCAGGCATTTAATAATGCCAGGCACTGTTCAGCCAAGATGTACACAGACTTCATGGGGGATGATCTCAGAGGGAAGGTGAGAAGGTCTTAGAAAGACTTTGTGTAGAAGATGGATTTCAGATGGGGTCTGAAGGAAGCCAAAGAAGTTGGGGGGCAGAGATGAGGAGGGACAGAACTCTGGACATGGGGACAACCAGCGAACTTGCCCAGAATTAGGCATGTCTTGTGAGAAGGTGAGCAAAGAGGCCAGTGTCACTGGATCACAGATGACAGTCAAATTGTATTCTTTTGTTTGTTTGTTTTTTGCTTTTTGGAGGGGGGTAGGCAGGCCAATTTGGGGTTAAGTGACTTGCCCAAGGTCATATGGCTAGTAAGTGTTAAGTATCAGAGGCTGGATTTGAATTCAGGTCCTCCTGACTCCAGGGCTGGTGCTCTATTCACTGCTCCATCTAGCTGCCCCCAAATTGTATTTTTAAGGTCCAGATCTACGCAGGTCATTCCCCTGCTTCAGAAACTCTAGCGCTTTCCTCTTGCCTCCAGGATCAAATACAAATTTCTCTTTTTTATTTTATTTTATTTTATTTTTTTATATTTAAAGCCTCGTACAGTCAAATTCAAGCCTACATTTCTAGGCTTATTGAACGTTCCTCTGCTTGATGTACTCTTTAGCCAAATTGGCCTCTCTACTATTTCTCCTTTCCCCATGAATGTGCCTTTATTCAGGCTACACACAAGGAATAGGGGAGTTTCTTGTCCAAGGACACACAGGAAATCAGTGGGGAAGTAGCTATCTCTTGTCACATTACTCACACATTCCTCAATGTTCAAAGAGATAACAGGTATAGCAGACTTGTGGGTGTGTCTACACATGAATTTTTTTATGTTTCCAGAAACTTAGAATGTTTTTCCTTCTCTCTTCTGACTATTAAAAATCTCCTCACTCTTCCATGCTCACCTCCAGGCTTACTTCTTCTGTAGAACCTTCCTAAGCCGATACAACAAATACTGGTTGTATGTCCTGGCTTTGATCCTGATCATATACAGTGAGGATTTCTAAGCAATCCATTCTAAAATGATGTTTCCAGGAATAAGTTTCATCCAAAAGCAGAAACTGATTCTACACTGACTACCCTGGAATGGCAGCTTATCAGAAGGCATTTCTGTTGGTCTTTCTAATTACAAAGCATTTTAAATCCATTTTCTCATTCAGTCACAGGAACAACACTATGTGAAGGATGGTTCCAGCAGTTATTTTTTTTAATCAACAGCAATATTGAGTACAGCTAACGCCCATTTCACAGAAGGGGAAACTGAGTCTCTGAGTCATGAAGTGAGTGACCCAGGGTCACACTGGGCTATGATTTGAACCTAGACCTTTTGAGTCTGCTTTTCATTGACTTTTCTAAGTGCTGGTGGAACAACATGGGGCTGGAAGGTGCAGTGGATCATATCCACAGCCCCACAGTAGAATTAAGACTCCAAGCCCAAAGAGCCAAGTGAGGAGCAGAAATTGAGACTCCCCCAGAAAACAAATAAACAAGAGGGCTTTAATGGGACATAATGGGTAGGAGCAGCCTGCTGGAAAGTGAAATGCAGATGGGCCCTTGGACTTGTTAGCCAAATGATTTCTTGTTTGTTTATTTGGTCTCCATTTAGACTTCAGGTCATCAGGGGTTAACAAGCCCAGTATGGGAGGCCCAGCTTAAATGGTTCTTCAACCAGCCTGGAAAAGTCTGCAAACATATTTGAGCAGTTAGAACAGATTTCAAATGCAATATTTTTGATAGTTTGTTATAATTGCATTTGGCTGGCCTGTTTTCAAGAGATCAAGTTTCCTCCCAGGAAATCTCTCTAGTCATGGACACTCTGCAGCCAGCATTTAAGAGTCTAGGATGCTTGCCTCTGGCATACTCTACTTTCTCTACCTTTTCTCTGGTATACTTTAGAGCAGGGTGTGGTGCCCATGACTGATGGGCGGTGGAGAGGTTAGGGTCTCATTGCTGATATTCAAGCACTCTCCTGTCTTTCCTGGGAGGGTCAGTGTGGCTTGGGGCCCTAAAGGTGCTTGGTTTCTGACTTTATGGATTCCCAGTACTCAACCAGATACTTCCTTCCATACCTTAGAACACAGGACCAAAAATGTCAGAGCTAAAATGCACAGTGGTTGGGAACTTAGCATGGTATAAGAGAAAGAGTGCTGATTTAGGAGTCAGAGGACCTGGGTTCAAATCTTGTCATTGATACTTGAACAAAGCACTTGGGTCTCAGTCTGGTCCTATGAAAATGAGGTAATAAGACTAGATGGTAATAGGACCAGAGATGCTATAGTGCTAGGGTAGTAGAGTAGAGAGTGTCAAGTTTAGAGTCGGAGGATAGGGGTCAAATATTGGCTGTACCACTTATTACCTGTGAACCTCAGGTGAGCTGAGTCACAGAACTTCTCTGGGCCTCATCTTTAAAATGACGAACCAAATGACCTCTAAGGTCCCTTTTGGTTTTGAAGCTGTGATCCTACGATGTCTAAGGTCTTCTGAACTCTTAATCCTATGAATCCCATCATCCCATTGGATTCTTGCTATCACATCTGCTTTTTCATGTTTCCATCAACTGGAAATGTCTTTCCTTCTCTCCTCTTTCAATTGAAATTCAAATGAAAATGTCCAAATACTTGGATACTCGGCTCCAGACTCACCTCTTCCATGAAACCTTCCCAGGCAGTACAATAAGCAATGGACAGATGACCTGGGTTCCCATCCTTGCCCCACTAATAGCCACCCATGTGACATTGGACAAGTCCTTTGAGTCTCAGTTTCTTCACCATTAGCAATCCTGTGAAATAGAAATTTTAGATTCAGAAGGTTTAAACCAGTTGGAAAAGCTTCTAGTGTGGGTCCAGAGATGAACCAAGTGTCCTTGTCACCAAACTCAATTTAAGGGGGTCCATTCCTGCACTGTGAGGTTCTTCACTCACTTTGGGTGATCCCTGAGCAGGACAGTGCAGGTAGAGGTCTCTGTGGTGGCGAGAGGAAGGAGGAAGGCTTGGGTGTGTGTGGTGTGCCTAGGGCATGCATATACTAGGAAGGCAGGAGCTGGAGGTGGCCTGTCAGATCTACCAGCTGGGATAAGAAAGAAGCTTCAACCTAAACAGAGGGGTGTGTGTGTGTATGTGTGTGTGTGTGTGTGTGTGTGTGTGTGTGTGTGTGTATGAGTGATAGACCCCTTTGGCAGTTCAGTGAAACCAAAGGCCCTTCTTAGAATAATGTTTTTAAATGCATAAAATAGGAAACAGGATTATAAAGGAAACCAATTATATTCAAATGCAGTTGTCAAAATATTTTTAAAACAAATAAATAGACCCAAGGTTAAGAACTCTTGATGAACGTGAGCTCCTTAAAGGCAAAGATTGGGTCAATTTTGTATTAGTATCTCTAGCACAGGGCCTGGAATACAGTATGTGTTTAATAAATGTTTTTCACTCCATCCATCCATCCATCCATCCATCCATTCATTCATTCATTCATTCTCTTCCACAGTATGTCCCAATATACTCCAACAAATTCAGAGTTACCGTGTAAATGGGAAAAGGGTTAGGAAATGATGTTCCTATAAACCCAAGGTAGTAATTTATAGTCAATATTTTGAAAATGAATATGACACATTCTGAACATACCTCCAACTACTGCTGTATTTCACCTCTGTCTGTCAAAATCCTACTCATCCTTAAGACGCAGCTAATAAGTCACCCTCTCCATAAAGTCTCTTCTGATTTCTCTACCCCTGCCCTTTGCTAGAAAAAAATAGTTCTCATACATTTGTATTTAATAACTATGGGACCTAGGGCAAGTCACTTAATGTCTCTCAGCCTACCTCAATATCCTCATCTGTAAAATGGGTATACTAATAACTTTAATATCTACATCATAAAGTTAGATTTGTCATGTGTATGAATTTTTTTTTGAAAACCTTAAAGTGTTATATAAATGCCAGTTATTATCATAGAAAATTATTTTTCTTATCTTATTTGATGGAATTTAGATAGAAACTGGCCTGGGACAAGTCATTAATGTACTCTTATTCCTTTAAATTCAGCATTTAATTTTTGTAGTTGAATAATTATATTAGAGTATGAGTTCATATACTGTATTTTGTTGTTGTTGAGTCATTTCCAACTCTTTGGGACCCCATTTGGGGTTTTCTTGGCAAAGATACTAGAGCAGTTTGCCATTTCCTTCTCTAGCTCATTTTACAGATGAAGGAACTGAGGCAAACAAGGTTGAGTGACTTGCCAGGGTCACACAGCTAGTAAGTGTTTGAAGCTGGATATTAAACTCAGGTCTTCCTGACTCCAAGTCCAGCACTCTTATCACTCACTCCACCTAGCTTCCCTCTCCCCCATCCTCAACCCCCATACTTACTGAAAGTGTACTTGAAGTAATTCTTGTAGGAGACCGAACAATGGGCATGATATATAAACTTCATTCTGATGGCCAAGGATTTCAATTTCCTCTGGTTATATCTCTGTATTTTGAAAAGGTTTTTTAGGTTCCATGTAGCTTAGAAATTATGAGTATTTGGCATATTAAGATTTATTCAAAATAGTCTTCTTGAGTTTTTATGGATCAATGTTACATCCAGACGACTATCAGAAACAGTTTAGTGTGTGATAACGCTCAGGTTTCAGAAGAGTTTATAGGGTGAATTCTCAAGGATATTTTGAGGTCTATATTTGTAGTGTGAGAACTTGTTTTTCAGTTAGGGATTGAGTTTCTGATGAATCATTCTAGCCACCAGATCTCGTCTTTCCAGGTATTTAGTTGGTGATAAGTTTTTCAGCCTGAAGTAAGAAGTTTATGCATAATCTGCCTGGAGTGCTAAGTCTGGGCTTCTTTAAGAATAATCTTTCTGAGATCCAACCTTGTTCTGAATGACAACCACACATCCCTTCTTTTCTGTAAATAAATCACAACTCTTCCATGTGCTCTAGGCTTCTTCATGCAGCTGTCACCCATCGAGGGCCTTTTGATTCTGTTTCTGGATCAGTATAGTCTCCATCTGGAGGTAAAACACTTTTGGTCACATTTAACAAATCTGGTGGATTATACTTATTGGTGTCACCCTTTTGCCTGGTGAAATGATGCTTGCTTTTTCCAAATGAATCTCTGTAGTTTTTTTTTTTTTTAGCCTATCTTTCATTTGCTCTGAGAAAATCTACCAAATCTCTTTCCTATTCCTCCAATGTCTTAGTCTGATAGTCTCTGTTTTATTAACATGGCACAAGATTTTCTTTGGATATTTTCTACATCAGTTGTGGCCCATTTTAGAGTTCTGAAAGTGTACATTAAGACTGGCATTGCAGTTACTAATTGCTTTAAATATGTTCTTCTCATTGATATTTATGACATTATTAGTACTAGTAGTAGCATTAGTATCAGCACTCTCTTATCCTTGGACTTACCATATTTTAGTGTCTATTTCAGGGTGGCTAGATGGTGTAGTGGATATAGCACTGGGCCTTGTGTCAGGAAGACTCATCTTTTGTGAGTTCAAATCTGGCCTCAGATACTTTCTAGCTGTATAACCCTGAGCAATTCACTTAAACCATGTTTGCCTCAGTTTCTTTATCTGTAAAATGAGCTGCAGAAAGAAATGGCAAATTACTCCAGTCTTTTTGCCAAGAATACCCAAAATGGGGTGACAAAGGGCTGGACACACCTGCAATGACTGAACAATGATAATAAATGTCTATTGTATTTATTTGTGTGTATCTCTTGTTTTACAATCCAGTAAGGATAAATTCTTTGAGAATAGGAGACAGACCTCATTTATTAAGCACTACTAAGTACAATGAGTCATATGAGGCACTAATTGATGCCCCTGGAATGTTTGAAGATGAAGTGTGCATCTACAATATAACTAATGTGATTTTAGGCTGCAATAAGAAGGTGTAGTGTATGGAAAGAACCACGAGATCAGAGTACCATTGCCCTCTGCCTGAATCAGGTTACATCTAGAGTATTGCCTTGAGTTCTGGATACCACATTTTAAGTATGCTAACAACAGGAGGGCTTGACCAGAATGATGAGAGGGTTTGAACCCATGCCATAACAGGAAGAAGGAATGGAGAACATTTAGTCTGCAGGAAAGAACACTGAAGGGGATTGTGAGAATTATCCAATGCGTGGCAACTAATGCAGGAAAGACTTGAGTCTTTGGACTCAAAATTTGAGTTGTTTGGACTCAGAGAACTTAACTAGGACCAATGGCTAGAAGTTGCAAAGGAGTGAATTTCAGTGCAACATGAGGAAGAAATGTACAAAATATATTTTCTGCCTTTATATCACCTACACTCTCCCTGTATTCTTCCTCCTCTCCTGCCCCAGGGAATAGTCCTTAATTTAAAAAAAAAGATTATTTCAAAAAAGGGGGGGGATCAATGAAGTCAATAAATATATCAAAAAAGTCTGGCATCATATATGAGGTACCATACCCAAGGCTCCACCTCCCTGCAAAAGAGCAGGGAGGACATATCTTCTCATATCTCTTCTTTGGGATCAAGATTGTTCTTTAGAAGTTGGCGATATTGTTTTGATTTTTTTGTGATTGTTGTCCTTTCCATTTATATTGTTGTAATTATTGTACATATTGTTCTTCTGGCTCTACTTACTTCACTTTGTATCAGTTCATGACTGTCTATGCTTCTCTGAATTCATCTTTTTTATTATATTGTACAGCATAGTGATATTCTATTACCATAATTATCATTTATATATCACAATTTGTTTAGCCTTCTTCAGTCAATGGGCATCTACTTTGTTTCTTTTTGTTTTCTAACACACACACAATATTTTGGTCTATATTAAGCCGTTCTTTTTGTCAATGACCTCCTTTGAGTATATATCTACCAGTGGAATCTCTAGGTCAAAGGGTATGGATGTTTTAGCTACCTTCCTTTCGTAATTCCAAAGTGATTTCTCGAATGATTGTACTGATTCTTAACTCCACAAGCAATACCTGTCTTTCTGCAACCTTCCAACATATTTTTAGGTTGTGAGGTTAAACCTCAGATTTGTTTTGATTTTTATTTATTTTTAATAGTGATTAGGGGCATTTTCATATATGGTCGTTAATAGCTTAATATTTTTCTTTTAATAATTTTTTTCATGCATCTTTTGACCCCTTCTCCACTGAGAATGACTTTTGGTTATATATTTCTATAGGTTGTTTTCTAACTTGAGCACCAAGCTTTAACAGAGATATGAGATGCAAAGATTTTTTTCCCAGTCCATTTCTTGCTTTCTTATCATAAATGCATTAATTTTGTTTGTGCAAAAAAAGCTTTTCAATTTCATACAATTAACACTGTCTATTTTATCTTTTATAATTACCTATATACCTTGTTTATTTCAGAATTCATCCTTTATTCAAAACTGCTATATGTATTTTTTTTCTCCCATTTTTGTGATATTTACCTTAATATTCAGGTCACATTATCCATTTTTAATTTATTGTGGAAAATTATGTAAGATATTGGTCTAAGTCTAAGTTTTATTAAACTGACTTTCTGTTTCTCCAGCAGTTCCTACTAAATAGGGAGTTTTTCAAAGGTAATTTGTGTTTTTCAGGTTTATCAAACACTGGGTTATTTATTGAGTTCCATTATTTCTGATTAGGAAGAAGAAACATTTAATAATCATAACTGTCTCAAACACCTGGAGATGCCCCCACCTGCGTAAAGGACCCAACCCTATGTGCAAGGAATTTTTTGGTTCTACATTTCCTTAAATCTGTAGTTTACAAGCCCGCATCACTGTGTATACTTTCATTAGTTATATAGGGGATACAATTATTTTAGAACAAAAGCATACAATGAAGTGGAGCAGTAAGAAAAGTGGTCATGGAATGTTTCTCTCCTAAGCCATGCCCTTAAAGGTAGATGTGTCAGTGGGAAGAGTGGTCCCAACTAGGAAAAACTCATGGGGAAGTAAATACAGAAAACAAGTATGAGATGGACCAGATGACCTTGGGTATCGCCTCCAATTAATTAATTTATTAAATATTCAATCTAAAAAGAGACAATCTGGTTGTGAAATATCACTGCCCGATGAGTAATGTGTTCTCTGTCCCCACCCCCTTGCCTCACTCTCCTGGTATAAAGGTAAAGTTTTGTACTGTAATGCCAAGGAAAGGCAACTTCCCAAGGTTCAGAATACCAGCATAGGTGCTCTCCATTTTATTCAGTAACAAACCAAGAACAGAGAAGATCAAAACATGACATCATTCAAAATACAGCATTTACTAAGTGTGATTAAATAATCTCCAAGTACTACCCCACCCCAGGACCTTCCAATCATTCAATCAATTACAAAGTCCCTGTTCTAAATACTTCTCCACCCCTAGGCTATATCTTCATTTGGTCCACCACAAAACCCCTCTTCTCAAATGGAGATTAGTTTCCAAACATAGGTAAAGTACCTTCATTTGTCAATCACAGAGCACAATAAGGTCAAAAGTTCCCCACCCCTGGATCACAATTGAATCTACCCCAGAGTTACATCAAGTTTAAACACAGCACTTAATACCCAAATGGAGGTCTTTTCTTCATCTTGACAGGAGGCAAGTTCTCAGCAATCTCAGTTCCTGGGGAGACAAGGCTCAGCAAGGCCACAAGATACATTGCCAGTCCCTTCATGAATTTATCCTCTGTCTGTAGAACAGTCCTAGAACCCCTGAACACATTAGCAAAGCCCTCTCCCAGGATTTCTGTAAACATACAACAAGAAAATCCTTCTTCAGGGCTTCTGAACCAACAGAAAGGCTCCCAGACCCCTGCAACAACAGCACTGTCCTTCACCAGTGGACAGTATT
>NW_027185771.1:10641006-10643874 GCF_028583685.1 Petaurus breviceps papuanus
AGACCCCTGCAACAACAGCACTGTCCTTCACCAGTGGACAGTATTCATTCTGTCTGCAGGACAGTCTCCAGACCCCTGCAACAACAGCACTGTCCCTCACCAGTGGACAGTATTCATTCTCTGTCTGCAGGACAGTCTCAGGGCTTCTTAACCAAATGCCAGGTTCCAGGACTTCTTCAACAGGACAGTCTTTCACCAGTGGACAAATCTGGCAAAATAACATCAAAACAGACAGACAAAGTACCAGCAAAACAGCCATGTCTCCTCAGTCCTTGGCAGCTCAGGGGGCAGGTCTCAAAAGTCCAGGGCAATTCAGAGCGGCCACCAGCAATTCTCTTAGCCTCTCTCTCTCCACGAAGTGCTGCTTCCAAAAAAGATCTTCCACCTCTCTCTAGTGTCTCTCCAAATCTACATCACCAGCTCCTCCCAGTTCAGGACTTTCTTTTCACATCAACAAGCCCATCCCACAGGTGGGATTAACAAACTCTGGGTTTTAACACAATCAATTTGAAAACCAAGCCAATACAGGGGAATCTTTAATTGCCATTACTATCACAAGTTTATAGCTCAATTAGGTGAAAATTAGAGGGAGAACATTGTGGAGAGAGGTCAAAGTAAGAAGAAATATATTGATAATTCCAGATCAATGGTATTGGACCTCTGTGATAAACTTCACAGCAGTTCTTTTAGATTCTGTAACATCAAGCACCTTAGCATAACCAGGGTGGCTGCTAGAAAAGGTTCTTTGATCTGCTTTTCTAAAGGAAAGCAACTCAAAAGGGATTAACAATCTTACTTTAATCAAAAATATACATCATCCACTTAGTTCAGGGGGGAAAGTTAGCACCCTGAACTTCAGAAAAAAATACAAATGGAAATTACAAGCAGAAAAAATACAGACAGAAAAATAACACAATTCAGTAGACAAAGAGACAGGGCTTCTAACTGTCTGACCATTGCATACATACATAGTAACTAAAGAGAGAAACATCAATATCTGAGTTTTCAAAGCCAGGGGACTCAAAGGCTATCCAGAGTCTCATCTGACCAAATCACACAACTCTTTCCAAAAATGAACCCCAAAACAAAACCTTGACTCAGAATTTATATAGCCTTCTTCAGGGTCAGAGAACATCACAACCTTCATGACCCACTGCCTAATTACAAAGTAACAAAAGGTGTGGAAAACAAGCCTCCCCTAAGCAAGGTTCTCCTGTTCAACTCTAAGTGAGACCTATTAAGGGGCAGGGAAGATCTTCAAATTCCCTTACCATTACAGACTCTTACCCCCTACTCTGGATGGGGGTATGTTCAAGCATCATTAACAAAGACAACCTCTGGTTTCTTATCAGAGGAAACTAGGCAACTAGGTGGAGCAGTAAAAAGAGCCCTAAGTGGGGAGTCAGGAAGATCTGAGATCAAATCCACTCTCACACACTTACTAGCTATGTGAGTAAGACACTCAACTTCTGTCTATTCCGTTTTCTCATCTGTAAGATGGGGATAACAATGCCTCCCTCTCCAGCCTGTTGTGATGTTTGAATGAGATGATATTTGTGAAGTGCTTTGCAAACCTTAAAGTGAATATAAGTACTCATCATCATCATCATCATCATCATAATCATCATCATCACCATCATCAAAGAACAGTTTCTCAAAGAGCAAAGCTTAAGAGGGATTTGGGTAATAAGAATTCAATAATGCAAACAATTATAATGCTGGACTACTGGCCCTTTCCAGAGGTAGTCTCTGTTTTTCCACCACACCAGACCATAACTTGCCCTCTGGGCTGTAGAATCAATAGCCAACAACCCTCTGGCACTAACCAAGCTTGTTTGGGTGGTCTTCATTCCACCCCTGGTGGGCTTCTTTTCCCATGTCAGTTCATAAAACCCAGCTTCATCTAAAACAATTGGCAATCTCAGCTCAAAGGGTGGCCCAGATCTGTAAATAGCAGGGGCTGTTACGAGGCAGCAGGATTGAAATGCATTGGCAGTCTTGAGTGGGGAAGCTCAAACAAGCGTCTCTCTGGCTCCTTGCCTGACCTCTCCCTGCTAGCATTATCCATCCTGCGCTTTCATAAACGTGGAAAAAAAAATCAGAGCTTTTTCAGTTTTGTTTAAGTCAGAGCTGGGGGAGGAAATGCAAGCTGGGCTCAGGGTCAGGGGTGGGAGTACTGTTTCTCCTGTTTCCTTTCAAAAAGATCCTGGGGCTGGGAGGGGGAAAAGGCGGGGGAAGAGATATGGTAGGTGCACTGGAAGAGAGATGGCAACTAAGCTAGAGAAGCTGAAAAACATGACTGCATCTTTTTCTGAACAATAGGCTCCTTCCAGAGGTGGGCATTGGGAGGGACGGGGCAGACCACGTCTCCCCAGAACCTTCGGATGCTGCATTGGCCTCCCTTGTGGAACTGTTTCCCTGATGAGAAAATTTTATGTCAAGAACAGCTATCAGGACTTCCCATCCTACAAACTATTCTAGAAGCAGCATGTTGTTGTAGACAAAGTGCTAGAGCCAGGAGTTCCAGGTTCAAATCCTGCCTTACTAATCTATTGACTCTGGGACTCTGGGCAAGTCACTCTCTGAGCCTAGGTTTCTAATCTTTAAAATGAAAGGATTGGACTACATGGCCTCTAATGTCCCTTCTAGAGCCAAATCTATGAACTTTTTCTGCTTGTCCCAGTGAGAAATCATAAGTTGGTTTTGCTAGTGATACATGAACCTTCACCTCCCCACTTTCCACTGTAGACAATGACAATTGACTCAATGACACCCACGTCATAATTGGTATCTAACCAATCATATCACTAATATTCCCACATTTCTTGTGCCTTTTTCTAAACATATGTATTGAGTGCAAGGATATTT
>NW_027185771.1:10648874-10649252 GCF_028583685.1 Petaurus breviceps papuanus
TGTATATATATGTGTGTGTGTATATATATATATGTGTGTGTGTGTGTATGTACACACACACACACACACACACACACACACTGTGGCTTCTATTGAGCTTACAGACCCCTAAACTCCCATATGGTTTTTACACAAATTGCTGAGCTCTATCTCTCTCACATTTTACTTGTGAAGTTGATTTTTTTCACCCAAGATTAGCACTGTGTAATTTTTATCATCTCTTAAATTTCACTGCATTAGATTTTGCCCACCATTCTAGTTTGATATATATATAAAGTATATGTGCATATGTGTGTATATGCATGCATGTGTGTATGTATGTATACATGTGTCTATCTATCTATCTATCTATCTATCTATCTATCTATCTATCTATCT
>NW_027185771.1:10649262-10665705 GCF_028583685.1 Petaurus breviceps papuanus
TCTATCTATCTATCTATCTATCTATCTATCTATCTATCTATCTATCTATCATCTCCTGAGCTTTTGCCGGTTTCACAATAAGGTGTCACTGTTTCTGTTCCTTAACCTGGCCTAGGACCACCACTCCTGGGCTCCCTTCTCTGGTGGCTACCTTCATCCGCTGAGGATCCATGTACCCTAATCTGCCATTTCTGCTCTCACCTACCTCCTCCTGGGGGTTGAGGGTTAGGGATAAGAGTTTGCCTCCTCTCTCTGCATGTTTGCATACTCCATATTGTACTTATAGGCCAAGAGAATCAAGAGATAACTTTCATGATAGAAGTCCAAGATTAATGGTGATGCCAGTGCTCTTTGGCCAACCAAAGAAGGATTCCTAGGCTTTCCTGTGTATTGAATTAGTTTTTATTGACTTGGTCTTTCTCTGCTCCATTCATTACCCCTCTAGTCTTTCCTCCAGTAGTGCATGAGATTTTGACCTGTGTGCAAGCCTAAAGTCTCTGTTCAAGCATCAACTCTCAGACATATGAAGTTAGAAAGAAAATGAAAATTCAAAATCCAACCAGGATTACTTTAGCAATTATAGAACAGACTACAGCACGGTATAGCTTCTGAGTCAAAGGACCTGAGTGCAAACATTCTCTTTGCTACTTATGATCTTTAGGAGCTTAGAAAGTAAAGTCAGCAAAGCCACATCTACAAAACATCATTTTAGTCCTTGGTCTCTATCCATCGCCTCCAAAGCTCATGAACTGTCTTATCATATCTTTCCCCTCTCCTTTCTTAAGTTCTGGAATCATGAACCATGAACAAATCAATTCTCCCATTGTTCTTAGATCCCTTCATTTTACAGTTCTGATCCTTGCCAGTTGTGAAGGAAGGAAAGAAGGAAGGAAGGAAGGAAGGAAGGAAGGAAGGAAGGAAGGAAGGAATGAAGGAAGGAAGGAAGGAAGGAAGGAGGGAAGGAGGGAGGCAAGGAGGGAAGGAGGGAGGCAAGGAGGGAAGGAGGGAAGGAGGGAGGGAGGGAGGGAATGAGAGAGGGAAGGAGGGAGGGAGGGAGGAAGGGAGGAAGGAAGGAAGAAAGGGAGGAAGGAAGGGAGGGAGAGAGGGAGGAAGAAAAAAAAGAATGGAAAGAAGGAAGGAAGAAAAAAGGAAGGAAATAAGCATTTATTAAGCATCTATTATGTTCTGGGCACTGTGCGAAACGGTTTCAAATGTGATCTCATTTGATCCTCACCAGAAGCCTATTTTTGTAGTTGAGGAAACCGAAGAAAGCAGAGATTGTGACCAATACCTTCTCTGCTAGTGGCCTTGAATTTTACATCGTATGTATTTTGTGTGTGTGGTGCAGAGGACAAAGCACCAAAACTGGAATCAGGAAGATCTGAGTTCAAATCTGGCCTCAGACACTTACTATCTATTGTACCCTTATCCTTATTTGCCTCAGTTCCTCATCTTTAATTTGGGAACATACTGGAGAAGGAAACAGAAAACCACTCCAGTATCTTTGCCAAGAAAATCCCATGGACAAAAATTCATGGGCTCACAAAGAATCTGACCCAACTGAACAAGTAAAATAAACACACATGTACACATGCATATGTGCATGTGTGCATACATGCATGTACATGTATGGGTGTATATACACTATATGCACACTCTATAGCTAATAGAGATAATGTTGACCACTTAATTTCTGCTTGTCTCTGTATGTGTGTATACCCTCCTCACATATACATACATACACATACACACAATGTGTATATATAATGCATACACATATGCACACATGTATATGCAGGCCTCGATATATATGTACATGTGTGTTCATATGTCTGTATCTATATCTCCTCTGACAGCCTCTTTGAGGGTAGTGACTGTTTCATTATTGTTGTTACTGTTTTTTGTATCTCAAGTACCCTCCTCAATGCCTTGCATATTTTAGCGGCTTATTGAATGAATTGATGGATCACTTAATGAGGAAAGTCAAAAGAAAAGTTACCTGCCCAAGGTAATAAGCAGCTGATCCAGGATCCTAACTCAGGTCTCTGTTTTCAGATTCCTTCCCATTCTGATTCTCTATGACTTTAAACCTCAGGCTCAGCCCAAGTAGCATCATTGTAGACTTGGGAATTTTATGGACATGGAATCCAGTCAGATACATCTATCAGTGCCACCATCAAAAACCTCCATGCCTTTCAAGCCTCAGGACTATGGTTAGCAAAGTCAAGAGATACAAGGCTTTTAAACATTAAGATTAAGCCAAGTTTTTTCTTCACTTATGCCACGTAAAAATTGCCTAGTGTCCCAATTTACCAAGCCCTCCTAAGATTTTAAGCATGATTGAAATATTTTGTCATCCTGGGCAATCCTCCATACTTTGCCTCCAGCCTTGTGGGGGTCCAAGACTTGGGGTTGTGTGTCATGAAGGGATCATATTTTCAAACACAATTAAAAGGTAAAATAAAATCCCTCCAGAGAGGGAGATAACCCCCTGATTGGCACTC
The DNA here is from genome assembly GCF_028583685.1 of Petaurus breviceps papuanus. NCBI lineage: Eukaryota > Metazoa > Chordata > Mammalia > Diprotodontia > Petauridae > Petaurus > Petaurus breviceps. The sequence goes on from NW_027185771.1 coordinate 10,651,767, forward strand.
CAGAAAGGACTGAATTGATCTCTTGGCACACCAATAAAGTGTAACATCTGCTAACAACACTTGCCAGTTGGTTAGAGCTGCAGTTTATCATCTTTTTAAGGAGGGTGGTTGGTTGAGGATTTTATCATGATCACCATCTCTCAACCCTGGGCTAAGTCATCATCCAAAGAGGTGGCCATTTTCTTAGAATCTTGTAGTAAATTGGTGATTTGATTAGAGTATAAGGCATATAACCCAATTATAAAAATCTTGTTCCTTGGTGATTGTGAAAAAAAGTGGGAATCATAAGGCACTCATCTTAGCTTTGCTGCTATCACTCAAACCAATGGGCAATTATTAAATGCCTACCATTGTGCTACAAAGACAGTGAAAGAAGTGATCTCTATTCTCAATAAACACTGGTAATAATGGTAAAAATGGGGGAATAGGGAAAAGCTTTATGTAGATGATGGTTTTTGAACTTTATCTTAAGTGAAGAATGGGACTCTATACAATGGAGGTAAGGAGGGACTGCTTTTTAGGCATGGGGGATGGCCAATGCAAAGGCATGGAGATGGGAGGTGATTATCATGAGTAAGTAACAGAAAAAAGTTCACTTTGGCTGGATAATAGAGTATAAAATGGGGAATAATGTCTAACAAGGTTGAAAAGACAAGTTGGGTCAAAGCTGTGTAGAATTTTGAAAATTAAACATAAGTTTATCTGAGAGATAATAGGGACCTGCTGAAACTAAGACAATTACATGATCAGATTGGTGTTTAAGGAAAATTGCTTTGACAGCCATGGGGTAGATGGGATTCCTTGCTTTGAGTGTTATTTTCATCCTTTGCAAAATGAGATGGTTGGACTAGAGATGGTCTCTAAGGTCTTTCTCAACTACAAAATTCTATGTTTCAAAGAGAATATTTTTCTTTCTAGGTCTGAGGTTTTCTTATGACTTTGGAAAGGACATCAGTTGCAATAATTTAGCAAATGTCACTTTCCTGTTATCCCTTGGTCATTAAGCTACTCAAGCTGTTGGTGAGGTTGATTTTGCCTCTTAGGCTAATTAAGAGGATGAGATGAGATGCTATATGTAAAAGGACTTTGAGACTGGAAAATATGAGTATAAGTTGTTATTATTTCTATGCTCTGCACACAAACCATAAACTTGAGAAATACTCTATTCTTGAGAAAGCTTGCTTTTCAAAACAATACTGAAAGCTTTGGGATGGAGCCCAGGAAAGTTACCCAGCCTGAAGAAAGGATAGCATGGCAAGAGGTTTGCTAAATCCCACATGAAGGTTTTGGATCAGTAGGTCTGAAATTCAGAAATTAAAAAGATTGCCAGTGCAGAAGGAGGTAGCAAGGAAAATTGTCATTCAGAAAGGGAGGTAGTGCCATAGTGCATAGAGTGCCAGACCTGGAATTGTGAATACTCATCTTTCTGAGTTCAAATCCAACCTCAGACACTTGCTAGTTGTGTGACCCTGGGCAAGTCATTTAACTTTGTTTGCCTTCGATCTGTAAAAATGAATTGAAGAAGGAAATGGCAAATCACTCCAGTAGCCTTGCCAAGAAAACCCCAAATAGAGTCACAATGAGTCAGACACAACTGGAAAACAACTAGACAACATTTGTATTAATAAATCATGAAAGATCAAAAAATGCAATAGTTTGAAGGAACTTTAGAACGTGAAGTGTCATAACTGAAAGGAACCTTACAACAAAGAACACCTTAAGACATAGTATTTCAGATTTGAGAATGACATTAGAATGTAAAATGTCAGCTGCTAGTGGTTACCTTCTCTCTTAGAACAGAGAGGGTTAGAAGGGCCCTTACAACATATGTCAGAGTTAGGAGAGACTTTAGAACATAAAATGTCAGAGCTAGAAGGGCCTGAGAAATAGAAGAGACATTAGATCATGGATAGCTGAGCTAGAAAGGACCTGAGAACATGAAATGTCTAAATTGGGCGGGGCTTTTGAATTCCTTTAGGCAACCCTAGGGGCAGCTAAATGGTGCAAGGGGCAGTTAGGTGGTAAAGTAGATACAGTCCCAGGCCTGGAGTCAGGAAGACTCATCTTCCAAAGTTCAAATCTGGCATCAGACACTTCCTAGCTGGGTGACCCTGGACAAGTCAAAAAACCCTATTTGTCTCACCTGTAAAATGAGCTGGAGAGGGAGTTGGTAAACCGTTACTCCAAGATTTTTGCCAAGAAAACCCAAAATGGGGTCACAAAGAGTCAGATATGAATGACACAACTCAACAACAACAGGCATCCCTTTCCTTTTAGAGAGGAGGAAACAAAAATGTCATGGAACAGAATGACTTGCCTACAGTTATGCTTCTAGTATCAGAGATAGATCCCAAACTATTTGCATTCTTAAAGTCATTGGAAATATTGTTTTCCATTTCATACTTACTTTCATCAGTTCATATAACTCTTCTTATGATTCTCTATCCATCATACTAACTTATTCTTACAGCACAGTAATATTCCATTACATTAATGGATCATGATTTGTTTAGCCATTCCCTCAGTTGATGGATAACCACTTTCTTCTAGATCTTTGCAACCTCACAGAAAAAAAATATGCTGGTATAAAGATATTGGTGTATATCAAGGTGTACTTTTTTCTTGATGAAAGAAATCCTCTTTATTTTCCATGGGGAATTATCTGGGGGAAAGTACCAGACCTGGGGGTAGGAGCAGGGATCAGGAAAGGGGGGGTGCTCCCACTCTGTTTGGCCCCAGGGAGCCTACTTTGGTATGTGGTAGAGCTGGAATAGGAGAGCTGCCTTGACTTAGCTGCTCACTGTCCCATGAAGATGCATTTCCCATTTATTTAGAGTTTTCATTTAGCATTTACTGAAACTCTAGTGCTCTTGCATCAACCCTTTCACTGATGCTTCATTTCAATCTTACTCATAAACAGATTGTAAATGAGCAATCAGCATAAACCCCATTTTATTGTGATAATCTGAGGGAAACCAGGCACTGATTTCTACATTTCAGTCCAAACAAACATACCTGTGGACCATCAAACAGGAATCTCTTCCATATTTTTCGATTAGGCATTGAGAAGCATGCTTCATTATTCTTTAGCCAGAGGGATGGAACTGGTTTCTTTGGTGAAAGCAACATTCAGGGGCTGGGTAAAATGATCTGGGAGTGGCTGGCAGAGACTTAGCCTTTACATACAGATGTAAAAAAGTCCAGATATCAGGAAGCCTTTGAACTAGTCAAGCCAAAAGAAGACAGTGATCTCCCCTCCCCCAGACCCCCAAACAGAGAACTGGATACCAGGTTCTCTGTGCCACAAACAATATTCCCTCTCAACCCCATTCACATTAGACATGGGACTTAATTTGCCCTCCTCTGTCCTGGGTCATATTTGCCAAGCTGCCCAGCATCATTTAATCATAATAGCAATAAAAGCTAACATTTATATGTTGCTTTAAAACTTTTTACATATGTTCTATTTTGTTTACATTATATATAAAATTATTTATTATATTATATATTTATTTGTATTATATATAAAATTATATATATTTTACATATAATTAGATTTTATATATATTATATCTCATTTAACCCCCATCACAACCCTGGGAAGTAGCTGCTATATTGTTCCCACTTTATGAATTTGGGAACTGAGACTGAAATGTTAAGTGAATTGCCTAGAGTTACATAGCTAGGCAGGATTGAAACTTAGGACTTCCCAACTCCAAATTCATCAGCTTATCCACTAGGTCACCTGGGTCTCAGTAGTCATCCATGGAGGTCACAAACATGCAGCCACCTTTGTTGAAAACTATCTTTAATAGCCAGTTTTGAGGAACTTGGTATCTTATACTAGGTGGCCTAGATAGGAGGTTGGCCTAGCAATCAGGAAAACCTGAGTTCAAAATCTGCCTGAGACCTTATCTGTGTAGTCCAGCACAAGATATTTCACTTTTTTCAGGCTTAGTTACCTCATCTGTGAAATGTGGATGTTTGAAACATGTGCTTCATAGGGTTGTTGTGAAGCTCAAAGATGAGAGTTCATGTAAAGTATTTTGCAAACCCTAAAGTGCTATAGACATTGCTGTTGTTCAGTCATGTCTCACTCTTCATGACCTGACTTGAGATTTTCTTGGCAAAGATATTGGAGTGGCCGTTTCCTTCTAAAGCTCATTTAACAGATGAGGAAACTGAAGCAAACAGGGTGAAGTGACTTGCCCAGGGTCACACAGCTAATAAGTGTCTGAGGCTGGATTTGATCTCAGGTCTTCCCAACTACAGGTCTAGCACTCTCTCTGCTGTGCCATCTATAAGGCTGTGCCTTATAAAAAATTAAATATCAGTCAAATAAGATTTCAAATGTCAAAAATTAATCATGGAGCAATATCAGTCCCACCATGTTTTGAGACTGTTATGGTTGTTATTGTTATTTTTATAAATTAAATATGAAAATTATGCATTTTTAAGGGGAGAAGGGAACAAACATTTGTTAAGTGCCTATTAGGTACCAGATGCTGCTTTACAAATATTATTGTCATTTAATCCCAACAACAGTCTTGGGAAGTAAGTACTATTATTATCCCCATTTGAGGAAACTATTATTCCCCAGTTAAGGAAACTGAGGCAGGCAGAGGTTAAATGCCTTATCCAAGGTCACATAGTTACTAAGCCATATTTGTGAGCTCATATTTGAACTCTGATCTTCCTGATTCCAGGCCCAGTTCTCTATCCACTTTGCCATTTAGCTACCTCCACAGGGGATGGAATGCTAGACCTGAAATCAGTAAAATTTGAGTTCCAATCCTACCCCTGGAAACTTATTGAATGCAGGAATTTTTGTGGCATGTGAACCTAGCCTTGAAAAAATTTGAGATTTCAAGAAAAGGAGGAGAACATTCCAGGCCTGCATAGAACACCATGTATTGGATGCTATGGTGATGGTGGCAAAATGCCATGTAGGGGAAATAGCAACAAAGCTGATTTGGCTGGAAAACTTTCTATGTTAGAGAGCTAACAACGGAAGGTATCAGCACACTGCAGTGCCTGTTAGTTTAACCCTGACTAAGATGAGGCAGAATCAAAAACATAGTAAACTTTATTTCTTCAGATCCCTACCTAGCAATCCCATTATAAGGCTTTTTCAGTCATGGAATCATTGACTAATACAATGTCAGGTTTAAGAGAGATCTATAGAATAGAATAGAATAGAATAGAATAGAATAGAATAGAATAGAATAGAATAGAATAGAATAGAATAGAATAGAATAGAATAGAATAGAATAGAATAGAATAGAATAGAATAGAATAGAATAAGACAGGACAGTACAGGACAGGACAGGACAGGATAGGATAGGATAGGATAGAACAGCGCTTAGAACACAGAGTGCCAGAGCAGAAAGTCATATTCAAGATCTAGTCCCTCTTAGTTGACACATGGGGAAACTAAAGAAAGCAATGACTTGTACAATGTCCCACAGTGAGGTTTGTTGGTAGATCTAGAACTACAGGCTAATATACTGATTACTATTCCATCATTTGAAGATGAATTGGAGTCCTAGCTCTGCTGTAGTTACTGTACCACTGTGAGTTGTCTTGGGAATTTGGATTGGATCCATCATTGACACCACCCTGTTCAGCCTGTTGTCTGAATATTAGCATAACTCTCCTCTGAAATGGAATAGTTGTTTTAGTTATAGATATAATTGAGCCAGTGTTACCCAATGCTAAGCTGATATATCCATTCCTACTTCTTTTAAAGAGGAAGCATAGATTAAAAGACATCCAGTTGTCATCTTTGGTCCTTCCTGGAGTCAAACTGGAGCTGGATAAGTGATACAAAAGTGAGGGTATTTTATCTTATTTTTAAACATTACCAGAAGAAGGAATAATAAAAGAGCCTAAGAAAAGCAGCTGATTAAGACCTATTGTACATGAAGGATAAGAATGATATATAAAAATAGCTAACATATGTATAGTACTTTAAAGTTCACAAATCACTTTACATAAGTTATTTGATCTTTACAACAGTCATATAAGGTAGATAATAAAGAGGAGATCCACATGGGAGGAGACACAATTGTGGGAGCATTGAAGGATATATTTGTTGTGTATCTGAAGGAAAAGAAAATAACCAAATGGAAAAAAAATTTCAGATCCTATAAATGCAAAAAGTCACTACTGTGGGAACGTCCACCTCTCTATACCTATATGCTTACTTTATCATCTGTATTTAATTTTTATGAGAATCATCCATCCAAGGAATCCTGGAAGAATGTTAATAGGGAACTAATAATTTTTTACAAGAGATATTTCATAGTAGAAAACATAATCCCACATAATTGATGGGAAAATATAGAGAATGTAAAATTGCCGTATTTATACACTTTGACCCAGATCTTCCACTACTGGGCCATTAAGATATCAAAGAAAGAAGAAAAAGATCTATATGTACATGTATATTTATAACATCTCTTTTCATGGTAGCAAAAACAGGAAAATAATCCCAACTATTAGGGATTAGCTAAACAAATTGTGTTATATAAATGCAATGGAATATTATTGTGCCATAAGAAATGATGAAATAGACAATTTCAAAGAAAACTGAGAAGATATCTCAGAAATGGTGCAAAAGTTAAGCGAGCAGAACTAGGAGAACAATTTTTCTAATGACAGCATTATACAGCAGACCTGCATAATTTGGCAGTAGGTAGGGGCCAGAATTAAAATAGGTTAAACTTCTATGGGCTACAGATAGGTTTTTAGCAGCTCATTTTGCAAGTAAAGGTAACTAGAGACAATGGTTGGCTACAGCAAGTCATGTGACAAATAAGAAAGTGTGGGCAGTAGCCAGCAGCTCAGGCCTGTTATAGAGAATATCAGTTCTGAAAGTCTTCAGAACTCTGATCAATGCAACAATAAATCCTGAATCCAGTGAAATGAAGAAAACACACACTACCCACCTCCTACCAGAGAAGTGATGGCCTTAAAATGAAGAATGAGACACATATATTTGAAAATGGCCAATGTGGGAAATTTCTTTGCTGGACTATATGTATTCAGTATGAGAGTTTTGTCTGTTTTTTTTAAAGTTGTTCAATGGGATGGAGCAGTGAGAGGGAAAGATAATAAATACTTATAAAAATAAATCAAAGATTTAAAAAACACTGCTTATAGTCTGTTGAACATATTAATTTTTTTATGTGAATTCATCTTCCTGACTCCAAAACCAACACTCTATCCACTACAATCAAGATCCTTAAGTACTCAAAAGAGTCTGGCCAAATCATCCACATAGGAAAAACTAAGGGGATGAATAATATTCATCGATAATATTATGACATGGAGTTATTTGGACAACTCATAGAACTGATTTATCAGTGTTTGTATTGGTTATAGACAATATAAAAAAAAAACAGCTAATTGGACCTGCCATTAGACAGGAGAAGAAAATGAGTTGAATTGCCTTCAGGAAACTGAAAAATTTAAACTATTACCAGAAAAAGCACATCTTTTAAATAATTTAAATTATTAACTAATTATGTTGATTTTTAATTAAAATTCTGATGATTAAACTAAATCGTTAAAATAATCAAATTATAGTTACTAAATAATAATTTAATTGTTATGTGGTTGTGAGTCACACAAACACAAACACTGAGGAATTTAAAGTGAGCATTCAACGTAGGGGCACAGAGAGGCATGTGGTGCATATGACCAGGCTGAAACACATGAACAAATAAGGAACTTTGAAGAGGAATTTGAGTAAAGGATATTATCAGAGAAATACTGATTGAAAAAGGAGGTGGGTTAGTTCCATGGCAAGAATGAGGAATAGCAAGTATAAAACCAGAGTGCTCCACCAATATCCTTGTGATGTGAGAAAACAAGGAAGGCCACCAGGACATTGGATGATTTCCCTGTGAGGAACTCTTGGCATGACTTGTGAAGGAGTTGCAAAGATAAGCATTTGGGCCATGATTAGCATCATTGGAGGAATGCATAAGAATCAATGTAGTCAGAAAAACACTTAAGTTTTGAGTATGGTGTCCTATACATAGCATGTTCCTAGAAAATATTGGGCTAAATTTTTGCTTAAGTAAACAAGGCATGGTTCTATGGACTTCTAAAGTTATTCCTTATGAAAATTAAGAATATTCTTAACTGTAACCCAATATTTTAATTTTAATATTATTTTTAACTGTGTCACTCAATAAACTCCAGTGTCTCCCGACTACTTCCAGGATCAGATATAAAATCCTCTGTTTCGCATTTACAGCTCTACATACCCTGAGTCCTTCCTACTTTCCCAGTCTTCTTAAACCTTACTCCCCTCCATTAGGTCTATGATCCTGCTTCCTGGACTATAGACTACTTGCTGTCCCATCTCCATGCATATATATTGACTGTCCCTCATGCCTTGAGGGCTTGGCCCCTCCAGCTCCTCCTTCTAGCTTCCCTGGTTTCCTTTAAGACTTAATTCAAATTCCACTCCTGTAGAAGATCTTTCTTAGGTCCTTCCATATACTAGTGCAACAACAACATCTTTTATATATGCAATGCAATATATGTATGTTTTATATATATGTATATATACATGCACATATACACATATAATATATACACATATATAATATGCACACATTTCTCTCTCTATCCATATGAAATTGTCTTCCACTTACAATCTGTACTTTTTCTATATGTAGATTTTGCATGTTACTTCTCTCCCAAGAATGTGAGCTCTTTGAGGACAAGGATCATGTTTTTGCCCTTCTTTGTGTGCTCACTCAGTACTTAACACAGTGCTTGGCACATAGGAAGAACTTAATAAATGCTTGTTGACTGGCTGGCTTTCCTTTAAAACCTGAGTTAATAACTTCAATTTGTCATCAAGGATCCTATCCAGAGGGGAACATCGAGTGCTAAGCTTGCTGTAGATATGAGAGCATGCCTGCAGGGCTTATTAAGATGGATGGTAGGATTTGGAAAACATTTTCCAGCATAGATCTTTGGGTTAGAAGCAGTCAGGGTGAAAAGGAGCAAAGATGGGGGAGTTGGCCATTTACCATGCTTCCTGAGAAATTTCAAAATAAGCTCTGACATCAGGTTGCCATTCCAAGTGAAACTGTGTATGCCTCTTGCTACAGACTGTTCAAAAGACTTAACCACATCTATGAGGAAATGGCTCAGGAAGGTCTCAGTGAAACTCTAAGTATCCGAGATATAATCAGCCAAGATGGAATTCAGGAAAATGTGTGCTCTGAGTTAAAAAAAATCAGAAAGTTTCAAATCGAGATCAGAAGAATCTTTCAATTCAACCAATTCCTCCTTCCACCTGTCAAAGATCCAGCCAAATCCACTTTTCTTCCCTCATCATTAAGGAAAGGAAGTGAAAACCTTCCAGGCTCTGTTAGGAAGCATCTCTGTGGCAGAGGCTGGAACCTTGCTCCATGTCTACATGCATAGCCTATGATCTCTGCTTCCTGCTGCCTATTGGCAATAGTCAGTAATCTTTCAGCTGTGGTCTTCAAAGCCAAACATGAACCAGTATTTTCCATCAGGGTTGTAATTTTGGCCTGTAATTTTATCACCCGAATCTAAATCCACTTCAGAAATACCATAAACTAATTGTCGCTGAATAAACTTAAACTTTTGAGTAGTTTATAAGAGTGATTTAATAAAAAAGGAAAAATAGAAAACAACTGTTGCCCACAGAATTTTTGGCAGAAAGGTAAAACATCTCTGTTTCTTTTGAGAGCCTTCCCTCATTTCAGCGAAAGCAGCACCCACCCTCGGTCTCACAGAGCAGCCTCCATGGCCAGTCATCTCCTCTTTGTTTGTCTTGGAGGATGATGCTAAAGGGTATTTAACATTGGTCCAGCCCAAGTTGATTTTTGAGGGAATCTTAAAAGCAAACAGTCATAAGTCAGATCAGATCTGTATCCAACCAACAGAGATAACCTCATTTCCTATGTTAAGTGGAAAAAAATGCCCCAAAACCAATAACATCTTGTTCAATAACATTCTATTTAATTTGACAAGCACTTAATTAAGTACCTATTTTGTTCTAGGCAATGGGAATATCTAGACAGAGCTGAAATAGTCTCTTGCATTCCAGGGATTGAGTTTACATTCATTTAATGGAGGGAAACTTTACTGTGTAGGGAAACTACCTGTGTAGTCTACAAGAATAGATAATACCAAGCATAGACAAAATAAATATATAAGAATTTCCCCCAAGATTCTGGGGTAAGGAGAGGGGAAGAAAACTACCAAATGGGGGCATCTGAAAGTTCTTCTTGCAGGAAGAGCCACTTAAGGTGAGACTCTAAGGGAGCCAGGGGATGCCAGAGGGTTGGATGTAGGAGCTGGGGGCTCATTCCACAGCTATGAGCCTTTTCACAGTTTGCAAAGCTCAGCCTTTCAGAGTGCATGCTAAGTTTATGTTCTGCCCTAATTTGAATGACTCCTGGTTAGTCTGCTTCAATTCATTCATATTAAGGAACAATATACAGAGGATATAAAGTGATCAGCTCTGTTTATGCTGAAGAAAGAGGGATTGTATAACCAGTAAACAGCAAAGCTGCGTATGAATGTTGACGGTCTCCTGCTAATCATTTATGAATGAGAATCTCCCTTTTTTTTCTTTTACAAAACCTCTGTAGACAATTGAGAAAATGTCAAACAATGCAAAAGTCCATAAACAGCCTTTCTAGTGCAAAACAAAAAGACATTAATAGGCTTCTATTGTGGTAGAGTTCATGTTGACAGGGAGAAGTCTGCAACGCATAAAATTATAAGTGAAGAGACCAGGGTTGGAATACAGTGCTTCTGAAAGTCTGGAATATAAATCTCTCCAGGGCTGACTAATGAGACACACAAGCCTTCTGACATTCTCTTCTCCCTCTTGGGTGGTTGTTGGAAGTTTTTAGCTTCCTTGTCATTCCCTGGTAATGGCTTTGGGCCCATATGGGTCATCACACACACACACACACACACACACACACACGCAGATATTTAAACTCCTGTTGCCATAGAGGGGGAAATCCAAGTTAGAACTTTCTATGTCATATTTGAATTCTTAGCAATCAAAACTCAAAAAGATAATCTTCCATTTCAATGTGGGAAGATAAATGTGGGCATCAAACATTCAAACATCAAAGCCTCTATGCAGGTGGCTTCTTGGTATTTTGCCACAAACTATATGCATATATAAAGGCTCTTTTCATTGACAATGTGTATAGTTTCACTGAAAAAGAGAAAAATAACAAATCCTGCATTTATAGTTTTCTAAGGTTTTTTTTTTCCTTTTCTTTTTGCTTTCAACAACCTTGGGATGTAGGTAGTAGAAAGAGTACTATTCCAATTTTACAGATAAGGAGACTGAGGTTCTGAATGGTACATTGGTTTGCTAAGGTCACGCCATAATTAATGGTTAGAACTAGCATTAATCCTACTATTTATTATATTACTATATAATTTATGTTCATATAAATATATAATATAATAAACATATATTAATATATTATATTAAACATAATGTTATATATAATAAATCTATAGTTTATATAATAAATCTATAATATATTTATTATATTACTATTTATTATTATAGCATTTATCTTACTAATCCTACTATGATTTAAAACAACACCCATACATATGCATAATATAACTATGTTCTAATACTGGGAGTCGCTGATGGACAGTAGAATGTAAAATGGATTTTTGGATAAGGATACCTTGATTTTGATCAGTTTTCTGCCTTAGGTGACTCAACCCTTTTATCCCAGGTGAAAAGAGTGCTGTACCTGGAGTTAGGAAAGCCTGAGTATAAATTTAGCTTCAGAAACTTGCTAGCTGTGTGACCCTGGGCAAGTCATTTAGCCCCTTAGCCTTAGTATCTTCATCTGTAAAGTAGGGATAGTAATAACTCTACTTCCCAGAGCTGTAGTGAGGATCAAATAAAATAATATTTGTAAAGTGCTTTACAAACTTTAAAGTGCTATATAAATAGTGCTTTGTTAACTGTAAATAATAACCATTATTATTGTTGTTGTTAATCATATGACTTTAGAGGAAAAGGGAATCTTTTTTATGTCATCTCATCTGCACATTTCTGCAGATGAGGAAGCAGAGACACAACAAGTAAACCAGGTTGACTGGAATGCTAAATGTGTAATGGGGAGCTATGGAGCCTACCCGAAAAGGTAGGTTGGAGACCATTTATGAAAGGTTTTAAATATCAAATAGAGAGACACTGTATTTTGTTTGTTTTTGAGAAGTAGAATGTCACTTAGACCTGTACTTGAGGAATATGAGTTTAGTGGGTGTGTGGGAGACAAATTAGAAAGGGATGAAATGGCATGCAGAGACACCAAGCCGGAGGTCATCGAAACATCCAGGGGAGAGATGATGAACACCTGAACCAGAATGGTGACCATGTGAGTGGAGAGAAGGAGATGGAGGTGAGAGATGTCCTAGTTGTAGACAAGACTTGACAACTGGTTATATAGGAGAAGGAGGATGAAGAATAAAGGAGAAATCTGAGGTTTCTAACCTGAGTGACAAGAAAGATGGTGGTACCCTCAACAGAAGGAGGGAAATTAGGCAGGGTGATTGATTGGGGGGAGGGAACTTAATGAATTCTGTTTTGATCTCTGTCATTACTCTCTTCTTGACTTTAAGGGTATTCTTGCTTTCTTCCTAATCATCCCCCTGACCCTCAATCAAGGACACTCATCCAAATATTTCAATCTCTATTTTGTAGACCCCTCCAATTTCTCTACAGAATCATATCTTTTCTCCTTTTCTTTCTCAACTATGTTGCCATACTCTTAATGACTATGTACTTCTGTTCTGTAGCTCTTGAGTGGTGATTCAATGGGAAGGAATGAGAGAGAGAGACAGAGAGAGTGAAAGAGAGGAGAGAGAAATTGAGAGACAGAGGAGAGAGAGAGACAGAGAGAGACAGAGACAGAGAGAGGAGGAGAAGGAGAAAGAGGAGGAGGAGGAGGAAAATAAAGAGGAGGAGGAAGAATAGCAGGAGAGGAGAAACAGAGACAGCAATGAAAAGAACTTTGCAAACCGCCCCTTCATCCAATTATTGCAGATAATCCATTACAAAGTCCAAATAATTTCTGATGTCTAAGTCATACATCTTTTTTTTTTTCCTTTTGACCATTCTTTCCTGGAGGTAGTGAGGTTACACGTATGGAAAAATCATGACTCATATTATGCATTCAGTGAGAGCTGAGCAATTTGAGCAGGGATTAAATGAAGGAGACTGTCATGAGATTTCAAACTGAGCACTTCAAAGGTGTCTGAGTTTTCTTTCTCTTTTATGGCGGGCGAGGGAAATGGATCTTTTGGCTACTGTTAGAGAAAAGGCTTTAGAGACATGGTGGTGTGATAGAGAGAGGTGACCCAGATTTGAGTTCTGGCTCTGGCACTCCCTGGCTATGGGACTATGGGTAAATGACTTTCCTTCTCTAAACTTGTTTACTCATCTGCAAAATGGGCTCATCAAGTTTGCACTTGCCTCTAGGCAATGACCTGTGAGGAAAGTCGTTTGTAAGCTTTAAAGAGATCTAGAAATCTTAACTTATTAAGGGTTTCCAGCCCACTCACATCTCACTAATTTGGGACTAACGGTCACAGAAGGTCGTTTTACATTGGTCAAAACTTGAAATTCCAATTTAAAAAGAACAATAACCAGAGCTAAGCATGCTAAATGCTCCTCCTAAAGATCAGGATTGAATTATTAGAGTGGAAGATCCTCAAAAGCAGGGACTCTCTCCTTCCTCTCTCCCTCCCTCCTTTATTTCTCTTTCCTTCCTTCTTTCATTTCCTTCCTTCCTTCCTTTCTTCCTTCCTTTCTCCCTCTCTCCCTCCCTCCTTTATTTCTCTTTCCTTCCTTCCTTCTTTCATTTCCTTCCTTCCTTCCTTCCTT
>NW_027185771.1:10665805-10670739 GCF_028583685.1 Petaurus breviceps papuanus
TTCCTTCCTTCTTTCTTTCCTTCTTTCCTTCCTTCCTTCCTTCCTTCTTTCTTTCTTTCTTTCTTCTTCCTTCCTTCCTTCCTTCCTTCCTTCCTTCCTTCCTTCCTTCTTTCCTTCCTTCCTTCTTTCCTTCCTTCCTTCTTTCTTTCTTTCTTTCTTTCTTTCTTTCTTTCTTTCTTTCTTTCTTTCTTTCTTTCTCATCTCTCTCCAGCACTTAGTACAATGCCTAACACAAAGCAGTCATATAACATACACTTCCTGATTAATCCATAAGATTAATTTACAATTAATACTTCTAACAAGGTGACTAATCAGTGCTGGGCCTGGCTTACGTGTCAACAGTAATACTTGAAATTATATGCAGAATTATAGAACGTTAGGGCAGGAAGTCTACCTCCCTCCTTTTATAGGGACTGAAAATGAGAGCAACAGAGGGACCTCAAATTAGGAAGACTCGAGTTCAAATTCTGCCCCAGACACTTAACTAGTTGCGTGTTCTTGGGCAAGTGACTTCATCTCTGTCTGCCTGTTTCCCAAACTCTGAAATGGGGATAATAAGAACACCTACCTCCCAGGGTCATGGTGAGGATGAAATGAGATAATATTTGTAAAAGTGCTTAACCTAGTGCCTGGCACATAGTGGTACTATATAAATACTAAATATCATCATCATCATCATCACCACCACCACCATCATCATCATCACCATCATTACTAAGTGAGTAGAGCAAAGATAGCTCTTAGTCAGCCTCTACCCAAATGCACATAGTCATCCAACAGATAAATACCAGTCGCTAAGGAGCGATGGCGTGGTATAGTGGACAAGTATTAGAGGATCTGAAGGCAGATGACCATGATTTTCAGCAGCTCCTTTGACCTTTCTGGGCCTTAATTTTCTCCTTTTGTAAAAGAAGGGAGTTGGACTAAGTGATCTCTATAACAGAAAGGCTAATCGGGGTTCCTGGGCTACATGGTTGGTACTATCTCTTAGTGAAATTCGCACCTAGATTTAAACCTCTGGAAGGGATCTAGGAGGCCACGTAATCCCAATCTCCCCATTTTACAGCTGAGGTGACTGAGGCCCAGAGAGGCCAAAGCTGCAGCCCAAGATGCAGAAGAGGGAAGAGAAGAATCACCTTCATCTCAGTATGGCACATCTCAGGTGTTGATGCCCTCCCCAAGTCCTTAGAACTCCTCCTTGAAATGACTGACTTTGTACAGACTTTGCACTTTCTTCTTAGTGTACATGTTGTTTTCCACTACCAAACCCCTTTCCCCACTTCAGGGTCAGAGACTCTTCTCGTGTTTGCATCCTGTGACACCTAACATGAAATCCTGTACATAGTGAGTGCTAAATAAACACGGACTAAATCTGTGCTTTTATACAACACTAGACTTTTCTTTTTTTTTCTTCCTTTCATTTTTTTTTGGAGGGCAGTTGGGGTTAATTGACTTGCTCAAGGTCACATGGCTAGTTTTTGTGTTAAGTGTCTCAGGCCAGATTTGAACTCATGTCCTCCTGATTTCAGGGCTGGTGCTCTATTCACTGCACCACCTAGCCACCCCAACACTAGACTTTTCAAAGCATATGATCTCATTTAATGCTTGCAACAGCTCTATGAGTTCTTTAAGTCAGCCTCATCATCCCTAGGAGAGGCCCAGAGAGGTAATGGGACTCACTCTAGGTCACACAGTCAATGACATACAACTTGGGTAAGATCCCAGATATCCCTCTTGGCTCAGTGCCCTTTCCTGGTCTAAAAACCCAGAACTGTGTCCACACCTGCCTGCAGATTTCTGGCCAATAAGCAGATACCCAACCTGCCTTGTGCAAATATGCCTTGGGTCTGATTACCTTTAATGGCCAGATGCTTTTAATAATGGGCGGCCAACCCTGACTGGTAGTACAACAAACACCATTGGAATTAGAGAAAGAAAAAGAAAGAACCGAGAGAAGAAAAAACAGAACAGATAATTCTGCAATTTAATTTTCCATATTCTCTAATAATGGTGCTCGTGTCATGGTTGATGGATGAAACCATTTCATGAGTCTTCTCTCAAGATTAATTTCCCTCCCAGAATTGCAGTTGTATTTTTCTAGGGAACATCTTACTCCCTTACACAATCAGGTTGGTTTTTTTTTTCTCCTTTCCTTTCCTTTGGCTTGGAAGAATGTTTTGGATTCTGGCCAAAGAAGAAAATTAGCCCGGGCATCAAGTCCAACTTTCGTGTTTACTAAAGAGCTGAGAATCCCTTTCCTGGAGGAGAAAGAGCAGCTTTTATGTGGAAAACTTCACGAAAGCAGCCATTAGAGCTGAACCCACTTTATCTAAAACTGCCTACTCCCGGAGAATCTGCTGGAGCTACTTGGGCCAAGATCTTGGGGCATCTAAACCTTTTACCTCTGCCCTGAAACAAATCGGCTGAAGTCCATTAAAATCTGAAATGTCATCTGACCCCTTGTTTTCTCAGAGCCATGATAATAGGAGATCTGGCATTTAAAGGAGGCATTTGATCTTATCTCCTTTTCTCTGACCGTACTGGCTCCGCCAAAATACTTTTATCTGGAAATAAAATAATGCAATTAATTAATGTTCTGCTGTCTGACGCTCTATGAAGAGACCCCAACTCTAATGATTTAATGTAGATGCTCCATCTTCTAATTTGAAAAACATTTATTGAATAAATGGGTTTTGGTTAAAAGGGGTCTTTAACAAATACACAAGGAAGCTACTTTCCCCTTCCCCCCTTCCCACAATGAAATGGAATACACACAGACTTTTTTGGGGAAACAAAAATAGGCTGCATTTCTTTCCCTGACTTAAGCAGGCTGAGAACAAACTACTAACAAGTGTCCTTAAGTGTGCTTACATCCCCTAAGAATTTTCTTTTTCAAACCAGTCTCCTGGCATTACCCAGATGATAGCTAACAGAAAAATCACAAATGCTTGCTAAAACACTCCTGTTCTCACCCATTGAAATCGCATATTATTTTGGTGTTGTACAAATAATGTCAGTTCTGGAAAGTAATGCAAATGGCAACATATTTATTTTTTACTTTCAAATTTTATTTTTTTTCTCAAATGAGAGAGGTAGGATGGTCGGTGAGAAATAACACCAAGAAAGAGGAGGTAGAAAAATAAAGTTTTGGTTCTAGCTCTCTCCCAACAACCCGAAAGACTTTGGGCAAGTCAATCCCCCTCTGTGACCGCAACTTCTCCATCTGTAAAATGAAGAGAATAAATTAAGTGGTCTCTAAGATTTTTGTTTGTTTGCAATTCTATAATTTTATAGTCTATGATGTACAAAAAGTTGAGTATGTCTTTCTATAAATCATCTATCTGATTTTATATTGGCTAAAAAACAAGGGAAAATTCTCTATCCTTTTTTTTTTTTAGGATTCCCAGAACTTGTCCTGAAGTTATGCATTACATCTAAATTCTATTCAAACATAAATTTTATTATTAGAGAGCAAGCTTTTTGTGGACAAGAGCTATCTTGTTCCTTGTCTTTGTATTTCCAGCATAGTGAGTGTTTTGCATGTAGTAAGTGGTTAATAAACATGGGTTGAATTTAAATACTTTTTTGCATTAACATAGTGCAATAGACAGAAAAATAGACTTGCCTGGGAATGGAAAGCTTTAAAATTTGATCCTGTCTCTGCCTCTATTCTCCCTTTGAAAGGAACTTCTCTATATGATGGTGCCAATAGGTTTTCTGTTTCCATTTCACTTGACAATTGTATAATTAAAAAATAACTCATTTATAGCACTTTAAGTTTTACAAAGCAATTTCTCCACAATAACCTTGTCAGGCAGGTGGTGCAGGCATTATTATTCCCATTTTACACATGGGAAAACTGAGGCTCATAGAAAGTCATGGTCACACAGTTAATAGTATAATGAAAAAAAACTTGAACACTTATGGCACCTGATACTTGCTACCTGTGACCCTGGATAAGTCTATGGGCCTCTTTTTTCTCATCTGTAAAATGAACCTTAACTCCATGATGCTAACTGTTTGCACTTGGAGTCAAGCATGGCTTTTCTTCTGACTTCTGGGCTACTGCTGTTTCTATCATACAGCGATGGATATAACTTTAAAGGGGAAAAAGGGGAAAAAATGCAAACATGATTCACTTGAGCCCATAGTTCATCTTTTCTCCAGTCTTTTGGGCAGGATTACTGTTTGTCATGTTTCATTTTATAATAAAAGCACTATAAAGTACTTGTTTACTTGTTTATGAAAACACAAGCAGACCTTACGTCCACCTCCCACCCATGAGTAGGAGGCTTCACCCTATCATTAAGGGATTGCGTAAAATGGAAATCGCCATCAGATCTGGGCCCAAGTAGCTCCAGCAGATTCTCGGAGAGTAGGCTTCATTATCTGGGTACAAATGACTGTGAATTGATTCACTTTTCACTTTAACTGACTGGTAGTTTAAGGACCCACTGGACCATATCAGCACGTCCCCCAGGCACAGTGTAGACCCAGCCCTTTAGACCCGCAGGCTGAAAGAAAGAGCACATCATCGCCCCCTCGTGGTGATGGGAAACGTACTTTCCAACGTGTCTTTACAGGGAACTAGAGAGAAGAACTCAAGTTTCTTCAAACATTTGGAGTTCTGCACACGCGTTTATTGATATGACGAACACAGGGAAATCAGACTCTGCTCAGAGGCTTTCGTGGTCAAGATGTCTTGAAGCTTGTGATGAAGAGGCGGGCAGAGAGGTGGATTGAACATCAGGGGATCTGGGTTGGAATTCTGACTCTGACGTTGTTGGATAAGAGATGGGAGGGAGAGGGAAAGCAAGAGAGGGAGAAAGAGATAGAGAGAGAAAGACTGAGATAGAGTGAAACTGAGATGGAGGAGGAAATAGACAGAGAGAGACAGGAAGAGAGATTGAGACAGTGAAACGAAGAGAGACAGA
>NW_027185771.1:10675739-10676928 GCF_028583685.1 Petaurus breviceps papuanus
AGAGAGACAGAGAGCTCTCACTGGATTTGGATTCAGAAGATGGGATTGGAGTCCTTGCTCTTCCACTTAACTATAGACCCAGTTAAATCATTTAACCTTATTCATTCATTCAGTCAACAAATATGTATTAATTGTTTACTCAGTGCAAAGCACTGCGAGTTACAAAGAAAGGCCAACCTCACATCCGAGCCACCCGACTCTCTGCCACCAAGTCTGGCCCAGTATCTTCTATGGGATCCTTTGTCAATGTGTCTGACCAGCTCCCAGGGCTGTGGGCCAGATCCAGAGATATCACTGTTCTTTCCCATTTTTGACTGTCTCACATTTACTTTTCTGTGTGTTCAAGTCGTACCCTCAGAAGAAAGCCTGCTCCATGAGGGTCAGCACCATATTTCATTGTCTTTGTATCTTAAGAGCCTAACATGGTGCTTTGAATGTGGGAGGCATCTAATAAATATTTGTTGAACTGAATTTTTAGTAGGGATATTATGTATTCTATTGGATGAATAGTGAAAGATGAGAAATAGGAAGATGAATGATTCACTTAATTCAGACCCTACTTTGCCAACCTCCCCTCATCACTTTTCAGCTCTAAATCTGACCTGACAGTTATATTCCTCAGCGCATATGATATATTGTAATAAAAATCGACAACTTTCAGGTCTCTGAATATATTTTCTGGAAATCAACACACATTTATTAAGTATCTACTGTAGAAGGGGCAGTTATGTGACTTAGAGGACAGAGCTCAGGACCTGGACACAGGAAGACTCATCTTCCTGAACCTCAGACAATTACTAGCTGTGTGACCCTGGACAACTCACTTCCCCCAGTTTGCCTCAGTTTCCTCATCTGTAAAATGAGTTGGAGAAGGAAATGTCAAACCACTTAAGTATCTCTGCCAAAAAACCCCAAATGGGGTCACAATAGAGAGTTGGACATGACTGAACAGGGCTAGATGCAGTACTAAGTGCTGGGGCTACAAAGAAAAGCAAATAACAGTCCTTACCCTCAGGGAGTTTCTCTTCTAATGGAAAGAAAATAACTAGATATTTTGTTTTATTGCCATCAGGTGCATTTCTTATTCACTTCTATAGTAAATATATTCTGTGTTGATGTCTTATCCTAGTACTAGACTATAAGGTCCATGAGGACAGGGACTAGGTCCTAATCAGGGTCCATGAGGACA
>NW_027185771.1:10676938-10688155 GCF_028583685.1 Petaurus breviceps papuanus
GGTCCATGAGGACAGGGACTAGGTCCTAATCAGGGTCCATGAGGACAGGGACTAGGTCCTAATCAGGGTTTGCATTGTCCCCAGTGCCCAACCTAATGCTCTTTGAACATCAGACAGTTAATAAGTATTTGTTGTTGCTGTAAATCATGATTACTGACTGAACATAAGCCCAATTCTCCCCATTTCCAATCCAGTGCTCTACCTAGGATATTCTATGGTCCATTAGTTCTCACTCAGTAGTCACGGGGTACCTACCTAGCTGACATGTTTATATAGACCCGTAGAACTAAGATATCCAGTTATCACCTATCATTTAGTACACAGTTCAGCCTAGCATCAACAGTTCCCATTTGTCTGGTAATTTGATCTCCATAAAGCAACTTCCTTCCAACAGACTATGAGATATGCAGGTCTACTACCTTTTACTATGGAAAAAGTATTAGACATTAAATCAGAAGACCTGAGTCTAAATCAAGGTTCCATGATTTTCCACTTGTGTGACCTTGGGTCACTTCCTTCTTTGGTCCCTAGTTTCTGAGGAATAAGGGCATAGGATGAGATGTTCTCTTAAAGTCCTTTCGAGCCCCTCCCTCCCATATAGGTCACACAGTTAGTAAGTGTAATGGTAGACAAACATGGACTTGACCCTGGGCCTTTTGACCCCTAAGCCAATATTCTTTCCACTAGGCAACAATCCCTTCTCATACTAACAGTGCAAATCCCCCTTCTCTGGGGAGTGTTTCCCAAAGGGCTTTTTGGGAGAATATATTAAGCAGCATTAATTTGGTCTTGCGGATCCTTTCCTCTCAGAGCCAAACAGGGTTTCCTTCTCCTACTATCTGAAAATAAACAGATGAATGACAAGATGATTGTATTGCCTCAGCTTTTTTTTCCCTAGATAAGAGCCCAGTAGGATAAATTCACTAGCAATTCCCGGAGATCTATGAATATTGGAGGCATCATCAGAGCCTTGGACATCAGGCTTGCTGGGATCTAATAACAGTGGCCCCTGATCATTTGGGAAGTCAATTAACACTTTGTTTAAGTGAATTCTCCAATCTCTGGGTAAGGGCAGCCTCTGCCTCCACCTCCTTGGGAAAGATATCCTGCAGTGGGCTGGGAGCACTTGCATCCCACCTCAGTCCAGGCCTGGAGTGAGCAAGCATGGCCAGGTGGTCTCTGTCAAGCTCCTGTGATTGATACTAGTACTCTCTCTCTCTCTCTAGGGCTGCTTTTATTTAGGCAGTGGGAGCTCAGCAGCCCAGAGGTCACAGGCACCAGAGTCACTGGTGGTTTCTAGGCTGAAATGGAGAAATGCCTTTATAAGGCAAGGAAGCAGAGGTGGGGGGGGGCATGGAGGAGGATGGGAGAAAGGCAGAGGGAGGGAGAGACAGACAGGAAAGATGAATGGGGTGTCCCGATGATAGAGGTTTTCAGAGAAAGGGGGTGGTGCCTAGCCCTTTAATCAACAACATTTCCTGAGGAAATTAAACTATAGCTTTCTCCTCTATATCTTAACATGAGGGGCTATGTGGGGAGGCAGAAAGAATGTTGTACGTAGCCATCAGACCTCTGGGACTTCTTTGCAGTGTGCCCTCAGACCAATCGCTTTCTGTAAAATGGCGCTAATAATGCAGGGATGGTAATTTATCACAGAGAGTGTTATGGGGAAAGCCCCTTGTAAATCTTAAGGGAGGACTAGTACTGAAGTGGACAGAGTGCTTCATCTGGCATCAGAAGACTTGAGTTCAAATCCCATGTGACTTTGGGAAAGTCGTTAACTTTTGTGGACCTCAGTTCATCATTTGTAAAATAAGGGGTTGGGCCAGATGGCCCTGAGGTCTCTTTAAGCTGTAAATCTATGATCCTACAGTGTTGTAGGGGAAAAAATGTGCCCCGTCCTTATCATGCATGCAACTTCACTCACCCTTAGGGATACATGATCTCAGGGCTGCTCCCTCCTTCTAATACTCTCTGTAACTACTGTTCATGTCCCCCCGCCCCAGATGATCTAGCCAACCTGGTCATGCCCTGCCTCTTTTTTTCCCCTAACATTTCTTAGGTATTATTGAAACACTCAGCCTCTCCATCTGTCATTGATCACCCTCACCATATGCCACACTTCTCCATATCCAGGGCACCTTTTCAAAAATTGACCATGCATTGGGGCATAAAATCCTCACTACAATTTTGTTTTAGAAAAAAAAAAAGAAATGTTAAACACATTGTTTACTAATCATAATGTAACAAAATTATACTCAGCAAAGTACCCTTAAGGAAAGAATTTAAAAAAGCAATTGGAGACTAAATAACATTCTGAAAAACAGATAGGTAAAAAAACAACAAAGGGCATCTAGGTGGTACAGTGGGCAGAGTGTTGAGCCTGGAGTCAGGAAGGTTCAACTTTCTGAGTTCAAATTTGACCTCAGACAGTTACTAACTGTGTGACCCTAGGCAAGTCACTTAACCCTATTTCCCTCAATTTCTTCATCTGTAAAAAGAACTTGATAAGGAAATGGTAAGCCACTCTTGTATCTTTGCCAAGAAAACACCAAATGGAATCCCAAAGAGTTGGTCTTGACTGAAAAACAATTAAACAAAGAACAAACAATAAGAACAACACAAAATTTCATCAAGGAAAATGACAAATGTATATTGGACAAATTAGACTGTAAGCTCCTTGAGGGAAGGGGATGCTTTTTACTCCTTTTTTTTTTTTTTTGCTTTTTGGAATGGCGAAGGCAGGGCAATTGGGGTTAAGTGACTTGCCCAAGGTCACATGGATAGTAAGTGTTTAGTGTCTGAGATCAGATTTGAGCTCAGGTCCTCCTGACTCCAAGGCCAGTGCTCTATTCACTGCTCCACCAAGACGCCCCTTTGCCTCTTTTTTAGATTCCCAATATTTAGCACAGTGCTTGGCACATAGTAGGTGCTTAAATGTCTATTGCTTGGTTGACAGTGCCTTTTCTACCATTTCTTGCAAGCAAGTCATCACCAAGTAATATGCTTCAAACTTTTGGTACTTAATGGGTGTCTCTCCATTGCTCTTTAAATAACCAGTAATTGTGATTCTTCAGAGATTATGGAGCTCTAAAGTTCAGCAGGGAACTTAAGGACCATAAGGGAATTTTTTTGTCCAGTTCTTTGATTTCATTAGGAGAGGGTATCTCACAACTATGTTGACTAGGTACATAATAAGAGCTAATAATATCTAGCATTTCTATAGCACTTTTAGTTTGTGAGATACTTTACAAATAGCCCATTTAATCATGACAACAATCCTAAAAGGTAGGTGCTCTTATTTTTCCCATTTTACAGATGAGGAAACTGAGGCTGAGAAGTTGGTTAGATGACTTGTCTAGGGATATGCAGCTAGTCAATGTCTAAGGCAGGATTTGACTTCACTCTTCCTGACTCCAAATCCCACCTCCTAGAATATTATTCAGCTTCAATTGGACCTTTGTTGAAGCAAGACAGTCCTTTGTCTAATTGTTTCTCTATCTTATTTTTCAAAGAAGTTACTTCGAACCTTTTATTCTCCAACCTCTCACACCTTTCCCTCACCACCTTATCTCTTACATGAATGATTTTCCTCTTCTCCCTCTCCCTACTTCTTGAAACTCCCTGACACTTCCCACTCTCTCCTTCTTTCCCCTAGTCTCCAGCAAAAAGGTGGATTTTCTCTTGCCCAAGACCATACTCAATCCCATCCTCTCTCTTCTTCTCAAGATGATTACATGATCACTCACCACCTTCTCTGCTGAATCTCCAGTCCTTTCCTATGTACCAATCTTATTTTTACTGACTTCAAACATGTGCAAGTCTCCTGCATCCTTAAAAAATCCCTCACCAGATCTTATCATTTGCTTAAGCTACCACTCCAAATCTCTCCTCCCTTTCTCAGCCAAACTTCTTGAAAAAGCTTTTGACACTGGCTGCCTGTACTCCCTCAACCCTCACTCCTCAGATCTTTGTAGTTTGACTTCTGATCTCATCACTCAATTGAAACTGCTCTGAACAAAGTTGATAATGAACTTGGCGGCCACATTGTTCTTTATGTTCTCATCCTTGATTCTTCTGGACCTACCTCCTGCACTTGACACTGTTCATCACCTTCTCCTGAACATTCTCTCTTCCCTGAGCTTTTGTGACACTGTGCACCTATTTGTTTGATTGCTGTTCTTTCTCAGCTTCCTTAGCTGTCTCATCATCCATATGACACCCCCTAACTATAGCGGTTCCTCATGAATCTGTCCTCAGATCTCTCTCTCTCTCTCCCTCTCCCCCCTTTCTCTTCCTGCCTCCCTTCTTTCCTCCCTCTCTTCCTCCACCTTTGTCTCCTCCTCCTCCTCTGTTTCCTTCTTCTTTTTCATCATCATCTTCTTCTCTTCTTCTTCTTCCTTGTCTTTTTCCTCTCTCCATCCCCTCTCTTTCTTTTTTCCCCCTCCTGTCTCTCTCTTTCTCTCCCCCTCTTCCATAACTCCATCAGATTCCATGGGTTTAACTACCATTTCTATGAATAGTTCCATGAATATAACCCACAGATCTATTTATCTAGTCCATCTCTTCCCTAAGTTTGAATCCTACATCACTAATTGCCTATTGGATATTTCAAACTAGATGTTCCAGAAAAATCTTAAATTCAACCTGTCTGAAATTAAACTCATTATCCTTCCCCCCCCAAAAAAAACTTCTCTTCTTCCAGACTTCTGACCATGTGACTCATCCAACTGGCTCCAGTGGCTTCCTATTGCCTCTGGGATAGAATAAAAACTCTGTTTCACTTTAAAGCCTTTCACAATATTGCCTCAAATTACCTCTCTAGGTTAATTGTATATTTAAAAGTATTTTTTATTAATTTGTTTATCCCACTATACCTCCTCCCCTCCCTCATTAAACAAACTGGAAAAACATTCCTCAATACTCATCACAGCTCACAGCAAAATAAATTCCTACATTAGCCTTGCAAAATATGTCTTTATGCATTTCGAGTGCATCATCTTTCTGTCAAGAGGTCAGTGGTGTGTTTCATCTTCATTCTTTTGGACTTGTGGTTTAGCATTGCATTGATCAGAGTTCTAAAGCCTTTTAAAGTTATTTTTCTCCATAATGTGGTTGTCATTGTGTAAATTGTTCTCCTAGTTCTGCTGAATTCATTCTACATCATTTCAGAAAGGTCTTTCTAATTTCCTCTGAAACTGTCCACTTCATTATTTCATATACCACAAAAATATTCCATGACATCCATATGCCACAATTTATTTAGAAATTCCCCAATAAGAAAACAACCCCTCCGTTTCCAGTTTGGGGCTACCACAAAAAGAGTTGCTATAAATATTTTTGTACATATAGATCCCTTTCCTCTTCCTCTGATTTTTTTGGGATAGAGGCCTCGTACTGATGTCACTGAATGGAGACCAATTCATAGCTCGGCCAATGGCACACTAGTAATGTAATTTCCCATTTTCATCTTTCATCATCTTTGCCAGTCTGGTAGCCATGAGAAAGAACTTCAAAAATGTTTTAATGTTCATTGTTGTAGTTATTAGTGATTTAGAGGATTTTTTCATATGAATGTTGATAGCTTAGATTTCTTCCTTTGCAAATTGCCTATTCATATCCTTTGGCCATTTATTTATCGAGGTGTGACTCTGAGTCTTACAAATTTGAAATAGTTCCTCTTGAATGCAATGGAATATTGGCAAATGCCCAGTTCACCAAAGATGGAGGAACAATTCATGAGGAAGACACCAGGGACCAGCTTCTGGGGGAAGACATTCTATGTTCCCTTACCTATGAATGGGAATAGCCTTTCTATTGGCTACCTGAATCTTTAAAATTACAGACTTACACACTAGGTCTCTCTCTCTTATCTCTCTGTCTATGTGTCTACCACACACACACACACACACACACACACACACACACATCTTGGAAATGAAATCTTTATCAGAGAAACTTATTAAGATTTTTTTAAATTTATATCTTTTCCTTTTAATTTTTACTCAGATTGGTTTGTGAAAAACCTCTTTAATATTAAACAATCAAAACTGTCCATTTTATCTTGTGTGATCGCTCTCACTTGTTTAGTCATAAACTCTTCCTCTATTCATAAATCTGAAAGGTAATTTCTTTATTGCTCTTCTAATTTATTTATGAGGCTTTTAAAATATCCAAGTCATGTATTATTTTGGAATTTCTCTTTGTATCTGGTTTGAGGTGCAGATCTAAGCCTAATTTCTGCCAGACTATTGTTTTCCTGCATTTTCTTAGCAGTTTTTGTCAAACCCTGAGTTCTTCCTTCAGTAATGGAGGTCTTGCCTTGGGTTTATCAAAATAACCATGCTCCTGTACTTATTTCTGTATGGTGTATGCCTAAGATCTTTCACCAATCAATCTCACACTAAAACAACAACAAAATAAAACATTATATCTCTTTAATAGTTAATACTTTGTAGTACAGTTGAAATCTAGTAAGAAGAGACCTCTTTCCTTCCTACTTTTTTCATTATTACCCTTGTGACTTTTTACCTTTTATTCTTCCATGTGAATTTTATAATTATCTCTTTCTAGCTCTACAAAATATTATTTTGAAGGGTTGGTTGGTACATCTTTGAGTAATACAATTCAGCAAGTTGTTGATTATTTAAATTAATTTTAAGTTGACTCTGTAGGATGTTCTAAGTATACCATCATACCATCTTCAAAAATGGTGATTTTGTTTTCCCTTTACCTATACTTATTCCCTCAGTTTCTTTTTTTCTTTTTATCACCATAGCTAGTATTTCTAGAACTATGTTAAGTAGTAAGGGTGATAATGGGCTTGTTCTTCAGTAATTTTTCAGTTGGATTTGACTCTTTATGACTCCATTTGGGGTTTCCTTGGCAAAGATATTGGAGTGGTTTGCCCTCTCTTTCTCCAGCATTATTTTTTTAACAGAAAAGGAACTGAGGCAAACAGGATTAAGTGACTTGGCCAAGGTCACACAGTAAGTATTTGAGGTCAAATTTGAATTCATGAAGATGGGTCTTCCTGATTCTGAGCCCAGTGCTTTATCCACTGTGCCACCTAGCTACCCCTAGATAATGGGCAATCTTGCTTTATTCCTGATCTTATTGGAAAGGTGTCTAACTTTCCTCCATTACACATAATGTTTACTCCTGATTTAAATAAATACTGCTTGTGATATTAAGGAAAAGTCCATTTATCCCTACAATATTTAGCATTTTTACTACAATTGAGTATTGAAATGTCAAAAAAATTTTCAGCATCTCTTGGTATAATATAATTTTAAAATTTGTATTAAGATCTTTTATTCAATTATAACCTTCCTTATATTGAACAAACCTGATTTCCTTGTGCAAATTCAATCTGGATATAGTAAATAAACTTTCTAATACATTGTAGCCTATTTAATAATATTTTATTTAAAATTTTTTTGCATCTATGTTTATTAGGGATCTTGGTCTGTAACAGTTTATTGAACAAAAACTGGATTACCATTTATTAGGTATGTTGAGGTTAGACTTTAGAACATATGACTTCTGAGGTCTCTTCCAACTCTCAGACCCTATGATCCTAGAGTTCACTTACCTAGAAATTGCTATGCATTTATGCCATGTTTCTTTCTTACTCCCACTGGCAAAATTTGCCCTTCACCACTTTCATGGCTCTCATCCCAGTTCTATGACAAGTAGGGTGTAAGCTGAGGGCAGAAACGGGCACCATTTTTGTCATTGTATTCCCAACACCTACAAAAGTTTCTGGCATGTCAGGTGTTTAATAAATGCTTATTAAATTGAACAAGAGATCATTCTAAGAGTAGAGCATTGGAATGCCAAATTATAGATTTTTAGAGTTATTTGGATAGAATGCTAGACTTGGAGGCAGGATCACCTGAGTTTGAATCCACTCAGTCCCTTTTACCTGAGTGACCCTAGTTAATTTCTCAGCCTCAGTTTCTTCATATGGAAAATATGGATAACAATAGTATTTACCTCACAGAACTATAATGAGGATAAAATAAAACAACATATGTAAAATGCTCTGCAAATGTTATTACACTATATATGTTGGCAACAATGATGTTGATGGTGACTACAGTGATGATGATGATGATGGTGATGATAATGATGATGATGATGATGATGATGATTGTGGTGGAAATTAAAGATTGCCTAGTTCAATACACACATTATACAGATGATGAAAAAGTTCAAAGAAGAGATGTGACTTACCTAAGGTGGTATAGCATATTTGGGGCAGACACAGGTTGACGTCTGCTTGGCTTCATGTCCAGTGTCCTTTACACAAACCAGGCTTCCCCCTAGAAATACATTATCTCTATTCTTAGAAACATATTTTAATCAATTTGTACCTGTGTTCCCTTTGCAAATGAAGAACCCGAATGAGCTAAATTTCCAACTGGAAAGATTTAGATTAGACATGAGGAGGAACCTTGGAGCAGGGTCATTGAGGTGTATGATGGAACAAAAGATGCACAAGTCCTTCTTCAGCAGCCATTGCATCAACTCTATACCTTAGAGACCTAGCAATGAACACAGAGATAACTTTCTTTTCCATACACTCAACCATCAAAGTAAGTGTGGAGAGAAATTCTTATCGTTCTCAGATTGTATGTACTGAACCTCAATGATTTAACTGAGGAAATAATAGATTGAAAGGAGGGATTTAGTTCCTGATTCCCAGCTTTAATTACTCTCTTCAATATCCCATTCCAGAAATTCCCCTTGTTCAGGTTAATAGAATCATGAAGTGGAATGTCTGAGCTGAAAGAGATCTCATAGAAAATAATTTCAGAGCTTGAAAAGACCTCAGAAGATAGAATGTTATAGTTAGGAGAGCTATTAGAGCTAGAAGAGACCTCCTACTTGAAATTTTACATAGAACATAAACCCCTTGAGGGCAGAAACTTTTCATTTTTGTCTTTGTATCCCCAGTGCCTAGCAGAATGTATCACCTGTAGGCACTTACTAAACATTTGCTGAATTGAATGGAACACATCCAACAGAGTTCTAAATGTCTTTCAGGGGCCTATCAATGAGAAAAGATTGGCCAAATAAGAAATCCAAGATGGGGACTACTTTGCATTCTTCACCACAGAAGAAGAAAACTTGAACTGGAAAGGAAAAGATACAAACCCAGAAACAAACAAGAATTGTTAGTTATAAGAACAAGTATTACTCAGCACTCACTAGATAGATGCTCATTCAGTTATCATGTCCTACGACTCTAGTGTTAGAAGGGTATGACTGAAGGTGGGGGAAGGAGAACTTTCCTAAGGATTGCAAATATCAACAGAAAAGATTCCTGTGCCTAAATCCTATTTATTATTTCTCTCTACTGTCTAAGGAAATCCTTGTGACCAATTGGCTATTTGAGGTCTGACTTTTAATTTCTAGCCTGAATTTCATTAACCCTATTGATGTTTAAGTACCAGAGCTGACAGAGAACTAAGATATGGCTTGGTCAAACTACAGGGGAAGAGACAATGGAAATAGAAAAAGGGGAGAAAGTGGGGAGACAGAGGCAAGAAAGAGAGATACAGACAGAGAGACATGAAGAGACAGAGAAAGAGAAGAGGAGACAGAGAAAGATAGTGAGAGACAGAAAGTGAGAGAGAGAGAGATAGAGAAAAAGAGGGAGGAGGAGACAGACAGAAAAAGAACTATTTAGACAGAGAGACAGAGAAGTACAGACAGACAGAAACACAGAGAAAATATAATGTGATTAACATTAGGTCAATATTTTCTGAAGTGACTTGTTTCAAGGAATTTTCTAGTTCATCCTTATTTGAACACTTTCCTTAAATTTTATGTTGTTCAAAGGGAAGATTTTATGACCAAACAAGAGTTAGAGAGCATTATGAAATGCAAAATGGATATTTTGATTATATTAAATCGAAAAGTTTCTGTACAAATAAAGCCAATGTAACCAAGATTAAGAAGGAAGTGGAAAATTGGGAAAGAATTTTTACAACCAGTGTCTCTGATAAAGGTCTCATTTCTAAAATATACAGAGAACTCAGTCAAATCTATAAGAATACAAGTCATTCCCCAGTTGATAAATGGTCAAAGGATAGGAAGAGACAGTTTTCAGAGGAAGAAATTAAAGATATCTACAAGCATATGAAAAAATGCTCTAAACCACTATTGATTAGAGAAAGCAAATCAAAACAACTATGAGGTATCACATCTCACTGGTCACATTGGCTAAGATGCCAAAACAGGAAAATGATAAATGCTGGAGAGGATGTGGACAAATTGGAGGATTAATGAATTGTTGGTGGAGTTGTGAACTGATTCAACCATTCTGGAGAGTAATCTGGAACTGTGCCCAAAGGGCTATAAATAAGTATATACCCTTTGACCTAGCAAACTTCTAGAGCTATATCCCAAAGAGATCATAGAAATAGGAAAAGGCCATACGTACAAAAATATTTATAGCAGCTCTTTTTGAGGTGGCAAAGATTTGGTAATCAAGGGGATGCCAATCAATTAAGGAATGGTTAAACAAGTTGTGGTATATGAATGTAATGGAATACTATTGTGCTATAAGAAATGAGGAGCAGACAAACTTCATAATAACCTGGATATATATATATATAAACTCATGCTGAATGAGGTGAGCAGAGCTAGAAGAACTTTGTACACAATTACAGACTCATCGTATGTGTGACGTCTAACTCTGATAGACTGGGCTCCTCTCAGCAATGCAAGGTTATAGGACAACTACAAAAGTCTCATAATGGAAAGGACTGTCTGCATCCAGAGAACAAACTATAGAGTCTGAATGTGGATTGAAGCAAACTACTTGCTCTCTCTCTTTTTTTTTTGATTTGTTTTGTTTCTTCTTTCTCACTGTTCACTCCATTGGTTATAATCTTTCTTTACAACTTGACTAATGTTTAATGTGAAGGTATTTGCAGATCCTGTATTTGATTGCATGCCACCATGGGGGGGAGGGAGGGGGAGAAAATTTGAAACTCAAGGGACTGTGGAACTGAATGTTGTAAACTAAAAGTAAATAATATTTTTTAAAGAAAGAAAAAGGGGCAGCTAGATGGCACAGTGAATAGAGCACTGGCCCTGGAGTCAGAAGGACCTGAGTTCAAATCCAACCACAGACACTTAACACAAAAACTAGCCGTGTGACCTTGGGCAAGTCACTTAACCCCAATTGACCTCCAAAAAGCA
>NW_027185771.1:10688255-10698514 GCF_028583685.1 Petaurus breviceps papuanus
AAAAAAAAAAAAAAGAAAGAAAGAAAAATTATGTTCTTCTAACATTAACTGTGTTCAGATTAGAAGTTTATATGGAAATCAAGAAAGAAAGAAAAAAAGTGCTTGTGACCTAAAGGAAAGAGCATGAGACTGGGAGTCAGGAGACCTGGTTTCTAGTTTTGGTTCAATGTGATTATTAGTAAGTCACTTTTCTTTTTTAACTCCAGTTTCCTCATCTGGAAAATGAGAATATTAAGCTGGGGGTTCTCTAATGTCCCTTCTAGGGCTACCATTTTGTTTGTGATTAAAAATTGCATCTATTGTGTCTCTTTTTCCTCCCATCCTCTACCTTCCCTAAGGAGAAAGCCTTGGTAAGAAAGAAAGACAAAACTCTCCACAGCAGTTCAGCAAAACTAATCTTGCTAGGCAAATTTGTATGTTCCTCACCCATGGTCTCCTGTTTTTGTAGAGAAGAGGGGGGTGCATGCATTTTACAAGTCCATGATGAAAGATGGTTCATCTTAAAATGAAAACCAGCTTTAGTTGAACATTCTGAGGAGCCAGGAGACAAGGAACTGTGTGGTGGGAGATTATGCGTGAGCAACTAATCATCCTTTCTGCACATCTGCTGATACAATTCTGTGGGTTAATTTTGCTTTCCTAAGGGAAAACCCACAGTTGGAGGGCTGACAGGAAAAGTAATTTTCCCAGGAAAAAATCTCTATTCAAGTTCATAGGAAATGACAGTGACCAGCCCCAGAGTTGGGATTCAGAGGACAAGGAGGTGGAGGGGTGTCTGTCTGGATGGTCGCAGTAAAGGAAAACAACCTAAGGGTCTGGGCAGAAGGATTCCTGGCTGCCTTCTATTCTTAGTCATGCCATGGACTTTGGATCTGAGGCTCCACAAGCCAAGGGTTTCCAAACTGTTACTTCACCCATGAGTTTACTTACACAGAGATAGAATGGACCCAAATGGACACAAGCTGAGGGAGTATTAGACACATAAACCAGCTTCCCTAGAGGAACCTTGTTGAGATCAAGGGTAGAACCAGGCAACATTCCACCCAACCCCACCTCCTGTGGCCTCAATTAGTCTGTTTCCAAAGAACCCATTTGTTTTCATGCAGACCAATTGAGGCAGTGTGGTGTTGTGGGAAGAGCAGGGGATTTGGAGTCAGAGGAGCTTGGCGTGACCTTGGGCAAGTTGCCTTTTCTAGATCTCACTTTCCTCGCCTGTAAAATGAGGGGATTGGACTAGGTGACCTCTAAGGTCAGAGGAGCTTGGTGTGACCTTGGGCAAGTTGTCTTTTCTAGATCTCACTTTCCTCGCCTGTAAAATGAGGGGATTGGACTAGGTGACCTCTAAGGTCCTGTTCTAAGTCTTCTCAACCTCAGACCATAGAATGTTAGGGTTGGAATGGAGCTTATGGAGCTGAATCTAAGCCAGTCCTCTGATTAGAGGATAGAGGAAATGGGCCCCAGAGATGAAATGGGGCTTGTTCAAAGTTATATAGCAAAATTGTGGCAAAACAAGGATCCGAACCCAGATTTCCTGATTCCTAGCCCACAATTCTTTTTGCTTGAATTCCCTGTCCTTGGATCCCTTAAACAGAATGCTTAGTTATCATATTTTAGGCTAGCATATAAAATGTGTTTTTAAATTGACACTGGTCTGAAATCACTATTATTAAATATAACTTATTGACAACTAATTTTATAGTACTTTAAAATTTATAAAGCACTACAATTGCTCCTATTTTATAGATGAGATAGTAGAGGCTTGGTGAGGTGAACTACCTTACCCGGGGTCACACTAGCAGGAGCACAGGGTTGAACTGGTGTTGTTTGGTGTTCAGTCATTTCTGACTCTCTTTGATCACATTTGGGGTATTCTTTGTAAAGATCCTGGGGTGGTTTGTTACCATTTTTTTTTCTCCAGCTAATTTTTTTTCAGATGAGAAAACTGAGGCAAACAAGGTTAAGTGACTTGCCCAGGGTCACACAGCTAGTAAGTGTTTGAGGTCAGATTTGAACTTAGGAATATGAATCTTATTAACTCCAGGCTTGGCACCCTATCTACTGTGCTACCTATCTATCTGTGCAACCCCTATAGGGTTGACTGCAGATATTCAATTCAATCAATTCAATACAACAAATATTGATTAAGAGGCAATTATCAAAGTGGATAGAACACTAGGCATTCAAATCCAACCTGAAACACTTACTAGTTGTGTGAACCTGAGCAAGTGACAACCCCTGACTGCCTCAGTTTCCTCATCTGTAAAAGGGGGGTGATAATAGTCCCTACTTCCCATGGTGGTTGTAAGGATAAAATGAACCAATATTCATAAAGCATGCTGTGAATCGTAAAGTACTATGTGAATGAGAGGATGATTGCGTGCCTACTATATGATAAATGGCATGGTGAAAAGAGGGCTGATCATGGAATAAGGTGCACTTGAGTTCACATCCCACCTCTGGCACATACAAACATGGGCAAACTTATTAGACCCTCAGCCTATTTCTCTCAGACTACAAGTAGCAGGTGAGCTGATGATCTGCCTCTAGGTATGGATGGAGTTTTCATGGGAAGGAGGTCACCACAGGTCCTGAAGCTTGCCACTTCAAAATGTGAATTGCACGGGAGATATAAAGGAAAAAATATTTGTCCCTGCCCTCAGGGAGCTTCCATCCTCCTGGAGGGGGGAGAAGAGGAGGAAAGTGACATGTTGAGGGGGGGGCCAGGATGGAGACAATTTGTACAACGGTAAAGAAGTACAAGGTGATTTGGAAGAGCCCTGGAGATCCCCTACCTTAGTCTCCTTATTTTACAAGTGATGAACTAAGGCTTAGAAAGGGAAACATTTCCCCAAGATGATACAGGACAGTTACTAGCAACACCCAAACTGAAAGCCACATCAGCAACTAATTATCAGGGCAGAGTCTCTAACTCAGGTCTCCCGACAATTCTATTTACCAACCACTATATTCTGGTCTGACGTTCTATTCATTACTAATATCCATTAGTTAGGCACTTATCATGTATGAGGCACTGTGCTAGATGCTACAAGTTTAGAGACATAAATGTCTTCTAATATGCCTTTGGAGGGAGGGAGGAATTCTACTAGAGAAGAGATTCTTAACTTGGAGTCCATGAACTTGGATGGGGGAGGGAATATACACACACACACACACACACATATACACACGCATACAAATACACACATACACACAATATACACACGTATATGCATACACACATACACATATGTATACAAACACATATACATGCACATACAAACATATATGCATGTATACATGCATGTACACATATATCTTTATCTATCTATCATCTATCTATCTATCTTCATTTTCACTAACTTCTAACCAAAATTTAGCATTTCCTTAAATGATTAAAAAACATGATGATGTGATGGAACCCATAGGCTTTACCAGATTACCAGAGGGGTCTATGGCACAAACCCAGTTAAGAATTCCTGTCCCAGAGGACAAATAACATAGATAGATAACAGTTGTACAAAGCAAAGGGGAGATGGGAACAAAATGCTCCAAGGGCATTTAGGGAAGAAGAGGACATTTAAGAGAGAGGGGATCAGCTTAAGCTTTGTGGAGGAGGTAGCCATTGAGCAGAGCCTTGAAGGATTCTGGGAGAGACTAGGGAGATAGCTTGTGGATCATGGAGGTGTGAAAAACTTAGCTCTTCTCAGCAATGCAACAATCTAAGACAATTCCAAAGGAGCCATGATGTAAAATGTTATCCACATTCAGAGAAAGAACTGATTGAGTCTGAATGAAGATGGAAACATGCTATTTTTCACTTTATTTTTTCATGGTTCTTTTTCTTTTTGGTCTGTTTTATCTTTCATGATATGACTAATGTGGAAATGTTTTAAATGATTGCACATATATATATATATAATGCATGCATAATATATATAAACTTATACCAATTTCTTATCTCTTTAGGGAGGGGGGAAAGAAGAGAGAGAAGGAGGGAGGGAGAAAATTTGGAACTTTACATTTTTTTTAATGAATGTTAAAAATTGTCTTTTTATGTAATTGGAAAAAAATAAAATGCTATTTTAAAAAAGAGGGAGAGAATGCATGGAGAAAATTCTTCTAGGAATCTAGCCAACAGGTAATTAATTATCCAATGGGGCAGCTGAAGTCCTAAAAATTTTAAAGACATACAATGGGGAAAGGTCACAAGAGTGAAGTAGTGGTTAGAAATGAGAATGCAATTCAAGTCCCCAAACTCCAAATCCCTCAATCTAATCATAGAATTCTGGTCCTCCTCTGCCTCTCTGCTAGTTGCTGGGAAAAGCAAATAAAAGCCATGCTAGGCAGTTTATGAGTTTTCTTTACTATCCTTAATGCTGTGTAAGATAAGAGTCCATTAAAATGTAAGTATTAATCACTCCATGTCTCCCCTTCTTTGTAAGGTGTAGTAATATACCCCCACCCCTTACACTCCCTCCAGTAATCCAAAGTCACAGATTGGGTGAGGGAGAGAAGGTCTCCTGCCTACAGGATTTGCTAGTCAAATTAAAATTGCAAATCATAATAACTTACTTTCTATAGTCCTTTCATGCTTGTAAACATACTTTATATTTGTAATACAAAGATGATTATTCTTCTGTTCCAAATGAGGAAACAGAGGTCCAAAGAGAATGATTTGTACAATTTCATATGACTTGTAAATGACAGAGAAGGGTATTGAACCTAGATCTCCTGATTTCAAGGCTACTGGGCTTTTTAAAATTTGTTTTATGTCTCCCCCAACTCTCCAACTGAACTGCCTCCTCAATGTACTTTGCTATGGATATAGAATTGTACATTGAGAAACTGTGGTCTTCATCTCCCACATTTGTTATGTGATTTTCCTAGATGCTTAAGGAAGAAGCACCTTTCAAGTCTTACATGTTCTTCTGCCCCCACCCCCATACACGTACTTTTTGATCCAGTGCCTCCTTGTTATTCTCAAATATGGTTCTCAATTTCTCAGCTCAGGGCATTTTCACTGGTTATCCTCCATACCTAGAATTCTCTCCCACCCAGCTTCCTTCAGGTCTCACTTAAAATCCCACCTGCTGCAAGAGACCTCACCTTATCTCCCTTAACTATAATGTCTTCCCTCTGTTAATCATCTCTAATTTGTCCTGTATATAACTTGTTTATACAGTGTCTCCTCCATTAGACTGTGAGTTCCTTGAGAGCAGGACTATTTTTGCCTTTTTATATATCCCCAGTGTCCTGCACAGTGCCTGGAATGACTGAACGAGATACAGCATCGGAGTTAATAAGTTCATACATAATAAAATTAGCTAGAAAATCATGCTCAAGCAGATTTCAGGAAAACCTGAAAAGACTTATATGAACTGATACAAAGTAAATCGAGCAGAACCAGGAGAACCTTGTATACAGTATCTATAACAATATACAACAATCAGCTATGAATGACTTAGTTCTTCTCAGAAATACAATGATCCAAGACAATTCCAAGGGACTTACGATGAAAAATGCTATCTACATCCACAAAAAGAATTGATAGAGTCTAAATACAGAATGAAGCATACCATTTTCACCTTTTTGGTGTTTTTTTTTTACTTTTGTCCTGTTTCTTCTTTCACATGACTAATAGAAATTTATTTTACTTGATTGTATATAAATATACATATACATACATATATATGTATATAATCTTATCAAATTGCTTACCATCCTAGAGAGCAGGGAGGTGAGGAATGGAGAGATAAAATTTGAAACTCAAATTTTAAAGAATGAATGTTACAAATTGTCTTTATATGTAATTGGGAAAAATGCTATTTAAAAAGGGGGAAAAAATGCTCATCTGAGCACAGGAGTGAATAAACCAAGGTTCAAATCTTAGTTTTGCTGTTTACAGTGGACTTCCCTTCTGGGTGATCACACTTGAGCTGAACTTTTTCCAGTAACACGTGTGCAATATCTGGGACTGTGACTCATATGGTGACACATTTACCCTAGATTTTTCCAAAATCTTCTAGAAAAAGACATGTACATCCCAAAACTTCTGGTTTGTTTCCATATTCCTTTCCTTGTCCCAATGAAGGGACTCTGAATCAAAGACGACTGACCACTGAACAATAATGATACTTGCTAGACTCATCCAACTTTAAAGAGAGAGACCATTTTCATTCTTTTCTTCCCATTTTCCAAGTATGTAGGAACCCTTGGAGTCTCTCATTTGAACTTCCTAAGGGGGGTTGGTGGCGGCTTGCACATGGCATTGAGATTATGTTTCTAGTGAGACTGGATATCAAAGTCCTGACTTCATTATTTGCTTCATGTTTCTTTCCCCGAGCACAGATGACCAAACTATGATACAGAGATGGAGGTTTCCAATCTCGACTGTGGCCTCATGGGCTTGAGATGTCTATAGTATTGAGAGGGCTCATTGCCTGGTGGCAGAATTACTCCCTTCAGCTACTAGAGAGCTCCTTGGAGGAGATAACCAGTCCTAGGAGGATAAGCCCAAGTCATTTCTTGGTTTGTCAGAATATATGGATTTTGAGTGAACTGCTTAAATCCTACACAGCCAAGGTGAGGGTGAAGTGACTTTTCAGCAGTCCCACAAAATGATTTATGTTTTAAGTATCAACCTCCTGGGAGAGTATAATAGGACTAATGGGTTCCTGAAGTATTCATCAATTCCTACTTATGAGTTTCTGGTGTTTTAAGAATTTCTTTTGTGTCAGAAAAAGTAAATAACTATCTTCTATCTGATCTACCTTTTTTTTTTACCTTGAGTGGCTTTCTAGAAGAGACTTTTATTCCCTATTGGGGAAGGTACTAGTCATGAGTCAAATCTAAGCATTTTTTAAAGTGACTTTTTTCCCGAAGTTCTACTCTGGGGTGGGGCATATTGAGCCAGAGAGTTTGAGAAAAGCCTGACTTCCTCTTCAGAGGCCAGGGTCCCCTAGAACTGAATGTAATATATGTGAGCCCATATAACTCAGGCCCCTTAATGAGAGAGGGCACCCAGATCAGTGAAATCATGGGACCATCAAAATATTAGAGCATTATAAATAGGACATTACACTGGGGGCTGTTTGGGGATTTTACTGCTTCCCCTAGGCAAATTCTGTCATCCCAACAAGTTGTACTCCAAAGCCATTATTACAAGAGGATTGGGAAGGGACTCTGGTGGGTAGCTAAGGCCCAGCAATTGAGAAACCAGCTTAAGGCTCTTACCATGAAATCCTGCCAAGTCGGCATTCCCCTCCATAAGTCATCTAAGGAAACCTGCTAAGGAAACCAGAGGCCAGGGGAAGTTCTTCAGAGGGTGGAAGCACTCAGAGGAGGCAAAAAAATCCACCAGAGAGTAAAACTTGACATCGTCTTGACATTCTATTTCAGGGAAATAGGTACAAAAATAGGGGCTGTAGTTGAAAGCCCTTCCCTCAACAACTTGTGTAAAAGAAATGATTTGGGGAGTTCCTTGTGCCCAACACTTCCTGGGCTTATTGGGAGATTTTTCACAAACACCCACCGGAAATCTCTTGCACAACTTAGCTACCTATATGCATGAATCTAAAATATAAAAATAACCCTTTAAAATTCAGAATAGATATTGAACCGTCTTTAACAAATGTGTTTGATTTTTTTTTATTAGTTAACACTTTAAGCCATCTTATTTTCAAAAAGAAACTGAAGTATGGATTGATCAAAAGACCAGCCCAAGGTCACATGACAAAATTGTGGTAGAATTAGAACTCTCTCCTCCACCTAGCCTAACAGTGTCCTGTGAATTGTATATCTTGATGAGTTGGATGGATTCTCTTTAAAAATATAAATAAGGTAAAGTTTCAGACTTCTTTTACTGGGGCAGTGATCTGGCACAGTGGATAGAGCAATGACCCTGGGGTCAAGAGGACCTGAATTCAAATCTGACCTCAGACACTATTAGTGTGACCCTGGGCAAGTCATTTAACCCTAATTGCCTCAAAAAAAAGGCCCAGCCCCACAAATAGAATACCTTCTTTATCTCTGAGAAGAAGGGAAAAAGACACAGGGGAAATTTAGGTAATATTAAAAATCAAAGATATCGATAAAATCTAGTGCAAAACAATCACCCCTTTCAACCTAACATCACCCTCTCCAGGAATCATTGTTTTAACACATTAAGAAGTTCACACTTGGGGTGGCCAGGGGCCAGGTAGCACAGCAAGTAAGAGCACCGGCCCCAGTGTCGGGATGACCTGAGGGATCAAATCCAGGCTCAGATACTTAGCACCACACCCGGAAATAACTGGCCCTGTAACCTTGAGCAAGTTACTTAACCCCAATTGCTTAAAAAAAAGTTCACACTTATAAAATACTTAATTTAATTGAATTGTTTACATGCCTACTCTGTTTAAGATACTATGCCAGATACTATCCCCTGCCAAGGGATGCAGAAATAAATATAATAAATAAAATGTAGCCCCTGCTCTTAAAGTTCTTCCTTTAAAGCAAACTTAGGAGTAGGTAGTGTATATAATTCCCATTTCACAGCTGAGGAGACTGAGGCCCAGAAAGACTATATGACTCTCTCAAATTTACATAACTAATAAGTGACAGTAAGAGCTATAGCCAGCAAACTGGTGCCTGAGGCAGTCTGCATTAAATAGCCCCTCAAATTAACCATAAGTGAGTGAGGACACCCAAACATTATACATAAGGGAAATAAACAGAGAACCCAGATTCCCGATCTCTGTGGTGGGAGATGCTGGGCCAGTACTACATCTAGCAAGGATACCACTGGAAGGGGGTGGCTAGGTGGTAAAGGGAATAGAGCACTGACCCTGGAGTCAGGAGGACCTGAGTTCAAATCTGGCCTCAGACACTTAATACTTACTAGTCATGTGACCTTGGACAAATCACTTAACCCCGATTGCCCTGCATTCCCCCCCCCAAAAAAGAAAAAAAAAAAAAAGAAAAAAGATACCACTGGAGGAGAGGGTGAAAAGGAGTGTTTTTTGTGTAAACTAGATGGGGAAGTGAGTGGGAAATGCTGGAGGAACTGTATGGTTTGGTAGCTTTCTAGCTTAACTATTATTCTTGCTAACTAGTTTCTCATTGTGCTGGTGCCAGAGCGAACATTCTACCAAAACATGAAAGTATCAAATCTCGAAATTTTCCAATCTTTAAAAATTGGCTCCCTGAGGCAAAGCTCTGATGGCCCAGCCCTCCATACTGCTCTGAACAGCAGAGCAAGTATTCAGTCAGGTCTTTGTGTCTCCAAGCCCTAAATCTATTCCACTGCACCATACTCTATGCCAGTGCCCCTTCTGGAAAGAGATCACTCTTCTTTGTCCATTAGTCACATGCAGTATTAACCTCCAGTAATGGTTGCCATTTTTTTTCCTCACTGAGATCAGTAATGTGGCAAGTAGGTAGGTGTTGGAGTGATTTGGTTCTGAGGCAATCACATTTTGGATCAATTTCTATCAAGTGTTAAATTTCTCTTAAGAACCAACTGAGATCAAACCTCTTCAGTGATGCTTTGTCTAACCTTTCCAAGCACCTGTAAGACCTCGTCCTCCACTCACTAGGCGCTGATTACAAACCAACTACAATTTCAACAGTATAAGTGAACAACTGTTCTCCTGACAAATTAAGACATTCATTGCTGTTGATGATGGTTTTTTCTCTAAATGATGTGACTGTTTTTCTACATACTAGCTAGGTGATACAATGGCTAGAGTACTGAACCTGGAGTCAGGAAGACCTCAGATTTTTACTAGCTGAGTGACCCTCAACTAGTTGATAACACAAAACAATATTATCAACCCAGATAATATTTGTAATATATTCTGCAAATCTAAAAGTGTTATATGAATGTTGGCTGTTATTATCTCATTTGATCCAATAATCCTGTGAGTTAAAGGCTATCTATTATTACCCATTTTATAGATAAGGAAACAGGTCAAAGTTAAGCTGTTTGTTCAGGATCATTTAACTAGTCTGAGACAAGATTTGAATTCATGTCTTTCTGACTTCGTCTAAAATCTTATTGACTGCCCTAGATGAGATGCAAGCCAATTTTGACAGAATTCACACCTCTCCTGCCCCATAAAAAGGATTTTGCTATTGCATTTTTGCAGGATAAAATAGAGGTGAAATTTTGTACATTCTGATGCTGCCTATTCAGTCTCATTCCTTCCTTCCTTCCTTCCTTCCTTCCTTCCTTCCTTCCTTCCTTCCTTCCTTCCTTCCTTCCTTCCTCCCTCCCCCCC
>NW_027185771.1:10723514-10733737 GCF_028583685.1 Petaurus breviceps papuanus
CCCCCCCCCTTCCCCCGTCCGGCCCCGCCTCAGGTGAGACCCCGGCTGCCCGGAACCACCCACCTGCCGAGGCCGAGGCCTCTCCTGGGTCATACTGATCATCTTCGTCCTCAGGGTCTCACACAGACACTTACTATTTGATAAACGTTTGCCAAGTTGAATTGAATTCAAGTTAATGTGCCCGAAGCCAACATTTACTTCCTGGTTTGCAAGAAAGAATTTAAAAAAAAATTTTTTTTTTAGTTTAAAAATCCTTCCTGAACGTCAAATCACTCCTTGCAAAGCAGAGCTTGGGGTGAATTAAGTGTAAATGAATCGGAAATGAATGAACTCATTTTCCTTTCAAATGCCTATGGGGGTTGCCAGGGGAGAGGAAAAGCGCTCAGGGAACGTCCTGTCTTGGGGTTTGTTGAACCCAAAGTTCTGGAAAAATAGTGGAAGCACACGCTAAAATGTCTTCCCTCCCCTCCGGCTTCCCAGGCGTCCCCCCACCCGCCACCTAGTTGGTTCACCCACCCTATAGAAGTGCTGGTAAGAAAGCAAAGTTTGGGAGCGTCCCAGAGATGGCCCCTAGAGCGGAGGGAGCCGAGTTCTGGCCCGGCTGGAAGCTGAGGGGTGGGGTGGATTTATGTCCCTTTGTTTGAAGAGGGCGAGGAAAGGGCGCCCCTCTGTTTGTTTGTCCAATGCTTTCACTGTGGAGTGGTCAAATACCAGATTAACTGGGCAGCCCTAAATCCACCAAGAGATGGATGGGCCCGGGGCGGAGTGGGAGGATCGTTTGTTTTATTGTAGAAATTAGAACCCACGTGTTAAACGCACCAAAATATAGTCCTTAAGAATGAAAACATTGAAGATAAATGTGTTAAGGGAAAAGGGGTGGGGTGTGTGTGTGGGAGGGGGGGACTTTAATAAAATACTGTGAAATCTAAGAAAGGTTTAGTTTGTTGCCCCCCCCCCCCCCCCGTATTCCCACCCACCCCTTAAATCCCTAAACACACCGGGAGGACATTGACCTCCCCATGGACATCAAATATTCTTGAGTAAATATTTCTGTCGTGTAAAGATACAAGATTATTTTTTATGACTGGTAACAAAATTAGCTTCTTGTTTCCAATGTCTCACCTTCTGATCCTCGGGTAAAACACAAGGCTTAAATCATTTCTGGATGTACTAGGGAACAAAAGCTGTCTGCTTTCACAAATCCGAAGTGTGTGACAGAAGTAGAGGGAGACATTTTCTTTTCCTTGCCCGGTTTTTGTTTTGTTTTGGTTTTTTTGGGTGAGCTGGTGTGATTGGACCTCATAAATAGAACTGGATAATGATCAGAGTGTGTCTCTGGAGTGGCATTGCCTGAAGGCAGAGGAGAGAGAGAGAAACAGAGACAGAGACAGACAGAGACAGACAGAGACAGACACAGAGAGACAGAGAGACAGAGACAAAGAGAGAGACAGAGAGAGAGACAGAAACTGAAAGACAGAGGGACAGGGGGGGGGGGGGAAGGACAAGGAGAAGAAAATGAAGAAGATGGAAGGGAGATGGAAGGAGAGTGTAGATAATGAGAGGAAAAGAGAAGAGGGGGAGAGAGGGAGGGAGAGAGAACCACTTTAGCTGGTAAATGGCATGCATTGTGGAAATGTGCACAAATAGCTCTAATAACCAAGGAATTGAGGTTGGTGATTTAGAAAAACACAATTACAAACATGCTCAAAAGTCTATCACATGTAGAAAAAATAAATTTGAGGCAAGGGAGAATCAAAAGCTTCTCCTTTCCCCTTTTCAGTTGAAGATTGAAAACAACAGCTCCA
The DNA here is from genome assembly GCF_028583685.1 of Petaurus breviceps papuanus. Classification (NCBI taxonomy): domain Eukaryota; kingdom Metazoa; phylum Chordata; class Mammalia; order Diprotodontia; family Petauridae; genus Petaurus; species Petaurus breviceps. The sequence continues at coordinate 10,725,320 of NW_027185771.1, forward strand.
GATTTTGAAACTCTAAACATTCATAAATGCTGGGCTTAGAAAAAAACCAGATTATGCTCAAGAGGTTAGTAAATATTATTTCTGAGTCCCAGCTATTAGTGGTATCATTCATTGCTTCCTGAGAGTTGAGCTGAACAGCTCAGGTGGAAAAGGCACATTTTAAAGATTGTTTTTTTTTTTTTTAACAGAGTGCTCCCGCAAAGAGATCTGGGAAGAATTGGGAGGACCTGGGTTTACCACTGCTTGGCTGTGTGGTTATGAAGAGATCATGGCCCCTCCATGAGCCTCTGTTTCCTTATTTGCAAAATAAGAACAGCATTGAGAGAAGCAGATTTTAGCTCTCAGAATGGTGCCATGGAGAGTGTTATATCTTAAATAAGAGGATCTGAGTTTTCTTATCTTTTAAATAAGGACCAGAACAGCTCTAAGGTCCCATGCAGTTTTAACATCCTATTATAGCATTTCTACTTGCAAACAACATTTGTAAGTCAATTGCCATACAGATAAATTGGAAGGATCATGCAGGCAGAGAGATGGACATACTTTCTTCCTATCTGTGGGGATGTGTCAGCACCCTTCCAAAGACAGCGTTATAAATAAGGTGCCACGTTTGTTACCACTCAGTGGGGGGAAGGGGAGGCCACTAAATATGGTAGGAAGGAGTGCTGAGTGAGGTGAATGACTCCTTTCTTCACTCAAATATGGCAACCTGGATGTTCTACTTTGAATAGACACTCCGCTTCTAGTTTTCATTCTGAATTCTTATGCAGCTGACAATCTTCCGTCTTATGTAGATTAAACCAAATAGTTTAATGATGGTTTTCCATCTAGGAAAACAAGATCAACAGTCAAAATATCGGTGATAATTCTTTACATGTGTCCTTTATTATTTGGGAATTGTATTTTCATCCAAAGATTTTGTGGGCAGGTTTTTCCACTGTCATCATCAACGTAATTGTGGTTGTTGTCTTAGCAAATCATTGGGCAATGGCAAATATGAACAATACAAAAAGGCATGAGGAGACTTACATGACATGATTCAGAGCAAAGAAAGCAGACACAGTCTATATGGAAATAACGGCAACAACAAGATATGATCATATCTATATAGGAGGCAAAAAGATGGGAAGGAGTTACAAGAACAAGTAAGATGTTGTGTTGGCATTTTATGAAAGTCTCTACTACACATTAAATTTGTTAACTACAAGTAGTGTGTATATATGGTTTCTAGCAGGAGTTCTTAACCTACTTTGTATTCCGGACCCCTTTGGCAGTCTGGTGAAACCTGTGGACCCCTTCTCAAAAACATGGTTTTAAATATTTAAATAAATTTAAATAAAATAAAATACATAGTCTTATCAAGGAAACATTCTATTGAAATATCGTTATCAAAATATATTTTAAAATAAGTTCATTGATCCCAGCTTAATAACTCATTAGTCTGTGGTCTGATTTTATTTTTTAAATTTTGTTTACATATCTGTTTTGGTTTATAATGTTTTTTAATCTCAGATATTATTATCCCTATTTTAAAGAAGAGGAAAATGACACAGAGAGAAGTGAGGATACATATCCCTAATTATAACCCAAGACAAGAGCTTGCCTAGAAATCACTCAGCTCTGAGTTCTCTGTCCACATTCTAGTCACTAGACCAGCTTCCTTCTCTGCACCACCACCCCCCTTTTTGTGTGGCTTTTTTTTTTTCTATAATGTTGTATGGTCTCAGCCCAAGGTCATTGAAACCGATTAAGACACTTAAGCTGATACCCCTCTCTTAACCTATTTCAAATCAGATTTTGTAATAATCGGATTTCCAATCTGCCATAGCTGGGTAAAAAAGAAAAATCTCTTTACTGTGCGATTTGGGTTTCAGTGCTTAATTAGGTTGGTTCCACCATTATTGGGTTTTAAAAGTAAAACATGATTTCATAACGAAGAGTGAAACCACAGACGAGATGGTGTTGTAATTGGAATCACTCAGATAAACAAGAAAGCAATACCAGATGCTTCAGAAAAATCTCGGCTTAAATCAAATGGGGCAGACATTCTAATGTCTGAGTTGTCCTAAACGTTCCATTTTTAAAATGATTGCTGTAAGGAAGTTTGAACCCTGCCTATTTAAGGAGAACATTAAAAACGAAAACTTGGAGGCAAACGGATCAGAGGAGTTTCTAGAACCAAACCATGGGATTTCTGCCCCCTTCTGAAATTTGGATAACCCTTTGGATCTCTTCTGGTTTTCCTCTTTCCCCATCTTTCTATGGGCTTCACGGCTTCTTGTTTCACCTGAGCTCAGCCCCACATTCTTATGACCACTACCACCATTACTACTGCTGGGCTACTGTGACATCAGAAGCTCTCTATCATTCATGAGCTGCCTTATCAAAATCCCCATACTAGGGGTGGCCAGGTGGCTCAGCGAGTAAGAGCACCGGCTCCAGTGTTGGGACGACCTGGAGATCGAATCCCAGGCTCAGACACTCAGCACCACACCCAGAAATAATAACTGGCCGTGTAACCTTGAGCAAGTTACTTAACCCCGATTGCTTAAGAAAAAAAATCCCCATACTACAAATATTTATTGTTCAGTTATGTCTAACTCTTCATGACCCCATTTGGGGTTTAGAGTAGTTTGCCCTTTCCTTTTCTATCTCATTTTACAAATGAAGAAACTGAGGCAAACAGGGCTAAGTGACTTGCCCAGGGTCACACAGTTATGTGTCAGGTTGGATTTGAACTAAAATTCTTCCTGACTTCAGGATCTGTGTTTTATCCATGGTGGCACCTAGCTGCAAATATAGACCTCAAAATACCCTGGAGAACTCAACAAGTAAATGATACTGGGGCTGGACAATTCTAACATCCAGGATTGTTACACACTCAAACTTAATATTAACCCAGAAAAACTTGAGAATATTATTAACATACGTAGCCATCCTAAATACTTAGCATCTCCATGCTACATGAAACAAAAAGCTCTCAAAACATAGAGACCTGGAAAAGGACATCAATATCACAAGAAAACAGAATCATCCCTGTTGTCCTGTCTACTAGAACTGGAAAGAGGATGCTTTTGGTGAGCTTTTTTGTACAACTATAAAAAGTTATTTTTCCATCTGTGCAATAGTTCACAGAGAATTAAACATGAAGGAATAATAGCAAGAGGGCAACTTCTCCCAGGTCAATTTCTATCTGAACCTCATTAAAAACATGAGAGAGATGAGATAATACTGGTAGTTCACATTTGTATAGAACTTTCTGGTTTACAAGGTACTTTCTTCACAGCCTTGTGAGTTGGATAATGAAAGTATTGTCACCCAATTTTATATGTGAGACATCTGAGATCAAGATACAGGACACAATTTAGGATTATAGATTTAGAATGGGAAAGGATTTTAGATGGGACCTAGTACAACCTACTTTCTTTATAGATTAGAAAACCAAAGCCCAGAGGGTTAAGGGACCTATTCAAGGGCTAACACATAGTAAATAACAGAACTTGGGTCTGAACCCAAGTAGGTGCTCAAACTTCAAATCCAGAACTCATTTCTCTGTATCACAGCCACACAAATAAGGGAAGGAGAAGAACTGTCTTTGTAGTATATTGATGCCAGATGAAATTTTCACCCTCAAAGGCTGGCATGAAATGATGCTCTGGTGTGCTTCCCAGCCTGGATTTCAGATGGAGCAGCCTTTCTCTCGAGTCCTGGATTCCTGTCTGTCTGGAATTTCCGAAACTTGGGAGGCTCACCCATCACAAATATACACACCTTAAGTGCACATTTTACTTTGAAAGGAAAGAGCAGAATTTGACATCAGACTGTAATTATGGCTGAAATGTGGCAGCTTATAAGTGAATACCATTTGTAAGCAAATGCTAGTCAAAGCAATAGGGAAGGAAAAGGGGGCAATTTGGGTGGAAAGACTGACATTTGGCTGACATACATAAATATTCACTTAAAAAATACTTACCATGTCAGCCAACCCCCCCCCCCCCCCCCCCTTCTACTTTTTTTCCTACATCTGAAGACAGAACTTTATAGTTGAAATGTAAAACTTTAAGAGGGATTTTGGTGCCACCTTTGAAAAATTGGGCATTTTTCAAGCTTTGTAAACTGTGCCACACTGTAATAAATTGAAGACGTTTGCCAAATTTTCATGTTTTTTTTCCTTTGAATGATATCCTTGTAACACATGGTATCCTTGTTATCAAAGAAACATTTGAATGAAAAACGAGATAGACTAGACCCATAGAAGAACAAGAAATAAAAAGTAGACAACCTGTGACCCCCATTGCCATCTGAGTAATATCAAAAGGTGAAAAAGGTCCCCAGAATCTTGAGAATGCCCTGTGTGAAGAGACCACAGACCAGAGAAGGACAGGATGAGCAGACGCTAGTGGGTCGTAATCTGTTTCACTGAAGGGAATATTTACATGGAGGAGACCATAGATTAATTAGTATTTTTGAGTTTTTATCAGAAGTTCTAATGTTTATGCCAGTAGACAAAAGGCTAGAAGAGCTTTGTGTATGGACCTGGTAACCATTAAGTCAGTCATCCAAGGGCCATCATAACCAAGACCAAAAGCCTCCTCCTAATAGGAGGTGATATATTTTTCCACCATGATGATTTATAAATATTCAGAACAAGGTTATGGGGGAAACTAGGTGATGCAGTGGATAGAACACCAGGCTTGGAACCAGGAAGATCTGAGTTCAAATCCATCTTCTGACACTTACTAGTTGTATGACCTTAGGCAAGTCACTTAACCCCATTTGCCTCAGTTCCTCACCTGTTAAATGGTTACAAACTGGAGAAGGAAATGGCAGATCACTCTAGTATCTTTGCTAAGAAAAGCCCAAAGGGTCACATAAAGTCAGTCACAACTGAACAACATTGGACAGGTATCACGGGGGGAAAATCACTGACTATGGAGGCAGAGGACCTGAGTTTGGTCCCGATTCTACTGTTTATTGTCTGTATCAGTGCAGAGAAGACCATACAAATGGCATCACAAATCCTTAAAGTTTTCTCCTAATAATTCTCTCAGGGCATTAGGGCAGCTTCACAAATGGTGAAACAGACCCAGAGAACTGAAGTGTCTTCCAAGTGCCTTAGGAGGAGGGTAGCAGAAACCAGACCTCAACCTGGGTCTCCTGACTCCGAGGCCATCTCTCTTTGCAGTAAAACATATTGTATCCATTAGTATCATCTAATATAAGGCTAAGTTTAAGCTCTGTGCCAAGAACTTTAAAAAGTGACAACGAGGGGCCCTCTCAAGTGATTCTATCTGAAAAACTCCAGAATTAACAGGAATTTACACGGGAGGCCATAAAGCTGATAAAGTGCAGATTTGGGTGGAGATTGGGAACGAGAGGAGGGGATTTATCGCAGTAAAACTTTTTGATTGCCATTAACTGCAACCTTTGCAGACCTCCATTCCCCCTGCTGTAGACCTCAATTTGGACATCAGATAGTTGAAGTCCATGGGAAAGCTTATGAGAGACTGAAGATAGAAGCTGAAGGTTGAATTGAAAATATGGAGAGGAATTGATGACTCGGTTGCTCTGTTGTTACAAGTCATCTGAGAGCTGGCCACGGAGCAGCTTCACGCCTCATCATAGAGAAGCAGTTCCCAAGAAAATGATGGGAGAGAAAAGGATACAGGCCACTGTTGTGCAAAGTATCCATTAGCCTATCAGAGGCCTCAAGTGCACTGGGGAGCTACCAAGGACAGTCTGAATAAGACACACAGCAAGGATGTTCTGGCTTGGTTGAATGACTGGCACAATGCCTTGGGAGTACAGCATTTATATGCCTCCTAAACTAATCAGCATTATCATCTTTATAAAGAAGAATCTGTCTTCTCTCTGAGCTTTTCCATCTTAAGCTCTGATACTTTAATAATCTGTGATTTTAAAAAGAGCAGACCCTCCTCAATTTTGAGGCCGGTTCTTGGATGATAGCCAACCCAAACCGTATTCAAAATTTTATTATTAATCAGTTAACTAATAAATATGTATGAAGCACTTATTATGTGCCAAGCACCATAGTTGATACAGGGGAGATAGAGATAAAAATTGAAACAGTTCCTGTCCTCCAGAAGCTTACGTTCTAAGGGGATAAGAAATCATCATGATAGGGATATTGAAGATAACATGCAATATAGACACAGGGTAAGCTCAGAGTGGAAAGCACCAGCAACTGAAGGCAGTGGGTCAAGCCTCCTGTAGGTGATGCTTGCGCTGAGTTCTGAAGTAAATCAGGGACCCTAAGAGGGAGAGATGAGTAGGGAGAGGAGCTCAGGGATGGGGGTCAGCCAGGGCAAAGACATGGAGCTGGGAGACGGAACCTTACATGTGAGAAACTATGAGGAGGGGTGATTCGTAAGGAAATGGAAAAGTAGACTGGGGCCCAACTGCAAAGAGCTTTAAATGCTAAACAGAGATGTCTCTATTTAATGCTATAGGAGAACCTAGAATCATTTTCCCCACCACAAAGAAACATCAGAAGAGGATGCTAGTCAGTCAGTCAATAAGCATTTATTAATCACCTACTATATGTTAGGCACTGTTCTAAGCACTAGGGGAAAAAAAGGCCCTGCCAGTACTAAACAAATATGTAAATATAAGATAATGAAGCTGCTCAAGGACCTTAGAATGGTCAACCTGATAGCCCTGGGGAGGATAAATTTCAACGAGCTCTAATTTCCCATGTGTTTATTACAAAGGCAAGTGAAAAAGGTCCTTAAATTATATTTTTGTCCCCTAGACTTTACAATTCAGTCTTTTTAAAAAAAGGCAAATGGAGAAAGGAGAAGAAGAGAACACTAAAGCACAGCTTTTTTGTTCCTTTGGAACAAAATATGCGAACCAAACCATGATTCCTAGAGCTCCTTAAGGTTTTGGCCAAGAACTTTCCCCACAATATGTTTGCATAAGTATTATGATGGCTGCTTTACAGAGGAGGAAACTGAGACTCAGAGCGATCAAAAACAGCTTGGTTATCCAGCTACTAATGGTCATAACTGGTTAGGTTTTTCACATGATAAGATTGTAATGTTGTGATAGAGGGGCAAGTATGAGTTTGACTATATTTCCCATAGTGCCTAAGACTGGGTGATAGAACCCAATCCCTTACACTAACTTTTATTTTAATAGCATTGGGGCAACAGTGGATAAAACCCTCCACCTAGAGTCATGAAAACTTGAGTTCAAATCTGGCCCCAGATACTTACTAGCTGGGTAACCCTGGGCATGTCACTTAACCTCCGTCTACTTCAGATTTTATATCTGTAAAATAGAGATAATAATACCACCCAGGCTTGTTGCAAAAATCAAATGAGATAACAATTGTAAAGTACTCAGCACAGTGCCTAATACATAATATGTGCTATAAACATGTTAGTTATTATTGTTGTTATTATTATTTAAAAGTTAGGTAGGTCTCAGGCTCTGAAACTGCACATGCGCGCTACCTTCTTCCCTCTCCCAGCTCCAGCCCCAGTGCCGATAACATGGCTAAACGTACCAAGAAGGTCGGAATTGTTGGTAAATATGGAACACGTTATGGTGCATCTCTCAGGAAAGTGGTGAAGAAAATTGAAATTAGCCAGCATCAGAAGACTGAAGGAATTGAAAGACCAGTAAAATCTTATCAAATATCTGTAGCCCATAGTCCAACAATAAATGGGTTAATTTATTGAATAAAAAAAAAAGTTAGGTAGTACCGTGTTTCCCCGATAATAAGACCTATCCCAAAAATAAGCCCTCCCCTTACTGTGTAAGATTCCTCTAAAATAAGCCCTCCCCCGAAAATAAGCCCTATTGAGATTGCTACTGTAGTGAAGGTGATCCCCTGAGCTACACGCTACGTTACGGTACCCTCTGTATGCACCGTCCCCCCCTCCCCCCCGGTGAAACGCATGCCACACTCCAAGCTGCATCCAATCAGAGCTGCAGCAGTGAGCGCGTCATCCTGTTCTTCCCCATTGATTTGCTTATTGAATAAAGGTACTTTTTTTGTTCACATTTACCTGTTTATTAAAATTGCTGTCAATGTTCATTAAAATAAGCCCTCCTCTGAAAATAAGCCCTCTGGCGTTTTTCTGTCCAAAAAAAATAAGACAGTGTCTTATTATCGGAGAAACACAGTAGTAGTACTAGTAGAAGAAGAAGAAGTAGTTCCAGTCATAGTAAAATCAGTGATAGTAGCAAAAGTAGTGGTGGTAGTAGTGGTGGTGGTGATGGTGGAAATAGTAGTAGTTGTAGTAATAGTGGTAGTAGAAGTAGTGATAATAGTAGTCATAGTAGTTGTAGTAGTAGTGGTGGTGGCGGTAGTAGTAGTAGTAGTAGTAGTAGTAGTAGTAGAAGTAGTAGTAGTAGTAGTAGTAGTAGTAGTAGTAGTAGTAGTAGTAG
>NW_027185771.1:10733747-10745968 GCF_028583685.1 Petaurus breviceps papuanus
AGTAGTAGTAGTAGTAGTAGTAGTAGTAGTAGTAGTAGTAGTAGTAGTAGTAGTAAGTAGTAGTGGTAGTAAGTAGTAGTATTCTAGAATGTGAGAGCTGGAAGGGCCCTAAGAGATAACCTAGCCCAAATCCCTCATTTAAGGAAGAAGAAACTGAAGTGGAAGAGGGGAGGGAATATAACACCTACTATGCATTATGAACTGTGCTAAGTGCTTTACAAATATTATCCTATTTGATATAATGAAGCGAAAGGATTTATTCAAGGACCCCCGGGTGGTAAATAATAGAACTGGCATTTGAATCCAAGTCTTTTGATTGGAAACCTGGCATTCTTTCCACTAGAAAATTATCTGACAAAAAATGAATTCCTTGGCTCAGAGCCTCCTTGATCAACTACAGCAGTCCCCACAACTGCTCCTCAGCAAGGTTTTTGGTGGCAAGGAGCTGCCCCAGTTTTAATGTCACAAATGCCAAGTTCCTACCACTTCCCAGGAGACACTATTCCACATTGCCCATAATAGTTTGAACAAGTTTTCCCTTGCTGTGTCGTTTCTTATTACCTTTAGTCTGTTCCATTTCATTCCTCCTCATTCCACTCTGCTGCAACACCCCCAAGCAATCCTGTTGTCTGGTATTTAGACCCTTCACATACTTGTAGACAGTTGTCATTAAACCAAGCTCTCCATGTTTAGCTCTCTCAAATCCTTTCCTATAAATCAGTCCAACTAGCTCCTTAATCATTTTTGTTGTGATTCTCTAAACAACCTCCCATCTGTTGACATCTCTCAGTACTGAGAAGCCAAGGACTGTACACAGAACTCCAGGTGCCATTTCAACAGCCCCTGGTAGAGAAGAGCTGATGAAACCAAACCCTTTCTGGTTTGCAGATGAAGTTCCAGCCCTATCTCTATAGATAAAGTGAAGGGGACATCTGGGCAAAGATCTGGCAAATTACCTCTGTGACCTGACAAGGTCTGGATCACTGAGGTCCTGCCTTTCCCTCCTTAGGAGCAATGGTTTTCATTTTTTATATGGTTTGAACCATTTTCCCCTTAAATATTTATTTAGTTGATTTTATTTGATATCTTAGACTTTTGTTTCACCTTCAATTCCAAACATATCCTTTTCCCCTTCCCTATCCAGAGACTGACTTGTGGCAAAGAATAAAAAAGAAAGAATAGGGGGACAGGGGAAGGGAAACATTTCAGCAAAACTAAACAACAAAGCACCTGAATCTGGAAGAACATGGAGTTTTCCACACCCATAGTCACTCAAGTCTACAAAGATGGGAAATAGATGGATGAATAGATAGAGAGAGATAAATAGATACATACATACATACATAGATACATAGATCTATACACATGCACATATATATACACAAATACACACATACATACACATACATTGACAAATATACAGATATTTATTTCCTTATCTTTTCTCCACGCACATACTTTGTTATTATAAATAAATACACTACATCCAGTTTCATTTTGTAACTGTTGGTCATTTTGTTTACATTGTTGAATCACTGCATACATTCAGCAAGTCAAGAAACACTTAATAAAGGGGCAGCCAGGTGGCTCAGCGAGTAAGAGCACCGGCTCCAGTGTCGGGATGACCTGGATCAAATCCGGGCTCAGATACTATGCACCACACCCAGAAATAACTGGCCGTGTAACCTTGAGCAAGTTACTTAACCCCGATTGCTTAAAAAAAAAGAAAGAAACACTTAATAAGTACCTACTATGTGTCAATCACTGTGCTAAGCACTGGGAATACAAAGAAAGGCAAAAATTACTCCCTAGACCCAAGGGGCTTACAGTCTAATGGAGAGGGAGAGAGACAACAATATGCAAATAAATATGGACACATAGGATATAAACAAAATAAATTGGAGATAATCTCAGGGGGAAGGTACTGGCATTGAGAGAGATTGTGAAAAGTTCCTCAATTATTTCATTTTGCATCAGTTCATCTAAATCTTTCCATGCTTATCTCTATAATATATATATATATATATATAATATATCTATAATATATAGTATGTATAATACATATATACTTACCATTTCTCATAGCACAATAATATTCCATTGAATTTATTTACCAAAATGTATTTCTAAAAGTGTTTTGATATTTTTAATGTCATAGAAATCCCTACTGTGATTTCAATTGAATCCCCAATTAGCATAATACCACAGAACAGAGAAGCTGTGTAACACAAACAAGGGATTGGAATAGAGAAAACATGTAACATTATACTTAATTGTTCTAGCTATCCATTTTTGAAAGAAAGGACAGATGAATGTCATACAAGTGAACACCAATGTTGTATAATGCTTTTGTTCTGAGATTTGTTGCTATTTAAAGTTGTACTTACTTAAATAATTGTAATGATTATGTATATTGCTCTTCTGGCTATCATACATGTATTTTAAATCCATTTTTAAAATTCTTCATATTAACCTTTCCTTATGGAATGGTAATATTACATTGAATTGTACATTAAATAATATGCTATCATTTGTTCAGTCATTCCTCATTCACTGAACACAGTTTGTTTCCAGTTTTTTTTTTTGTTTTGTCTTTTTTGGAGGGGGCAAAGCAAGGCAATTGGGGTTAAGTGACTTGCCCAAGGTCCCACAGCTAGTAAGTATCAAGTGTCTGAGGCCAGATTTCAACTCAGGTCCTCCTGCCTCCAAGGCCAGTGCCATATTCACTGCGTCACCTAGCTGCACCTGTTTCCAATTTTTGAATCATAACATTAGGTCTATTTTTTTATAGAAATGTAAAGAAAAATGAATAATTTTTGTGAATTTATTTTGCATCCTACTTTGTTGAAGCAACTAACGACTGATTGATTTATGCTCACTTCTCTAGAGATTTCTATCATCATGTAATAACAAATAGAACCAATTTTTATCCTAATTGCCATTCTTTATTCTTTTAGTTGATTTTTAATATCAGTGCTATATTGAACATTTCTAGTATTATGTCAAATAATTATGGTGACAGTGGACATTCTCACTTCATTGCTGATCTGATTGCAATGTTTCTCCGCCAAAAATAATTTTAGCTCTTCTTAGTAGATAAATAAATGCTTTTGATCCATATTAAGAAGTACCTTTGCTCCTATGCTTTAGTGTCCTTTTAAATTTGTCAAAAAAGTCTTTTGTATACCTCATAGAAAACATTTGTCTATGTATCTATGTATGTATCTACCCATCTGTACCTGTACCTCTCTCTCTCTCTCTCTCTCTCTCTCTCTCTGTCTATCTGTCTGTTGATGGATCTATGCATCTATTTACCCACCTGTTGAAATCTTACCTATTGTCCAAAATCCAGTCTGAATGCATCTTCTTCCAAGAATCAGTCCCTGATTTCATCAATTACAAGTAACTATTTCCTCAGGTCTCCTATACCTCTTTGTACATCCTTTTCTTATGCATTTATCATAGTTTAGCTTGTATTAGTTATGTGTGTGGCATGTCTTCTATCATTACCCAATTAATACTGTTAATAATAAAAATAATAAAGGATAATGATTCAATTTTCTAGCGTTCTAAACTTTACAAAATGTTTTTCTGCACCAGTCTGTTCAGTAGGTAGTGCAAGGTCGATCCATTTTGCAAATATGACACTTCAAAGAGATGGAGTGAAACACCAGTAATCACATAGATATTTTATTATATAAACACTATAAATATAGTATTTAATAAGGATGTCAGACTAAGGGCTCCTGATACATAGCAGTCTTTAAAATTTTTTTTAACTATTTTTATCTTTAAAAATAAATTTCATTGATGCTTTTTGTTTTTATATTGTAATTCTTTATCTCACAATGTATTGGGAACCCCTTTCTTGTTATTCCCCCAACTTCTATAATAGCATCAATCCATCTTTTGTAACAAAGAGTAATAGTTAAAAACAACAAATATAGTGTCTATATCTGATAATGTAGGATCCATTCTGCCCCAAGAGTCCCCCACTTTTATGCCAAGAAGGAAATGTGATTTATTAATTCATCCCAAGGATCAGTTTTTTTTTATTCTAGTTACTCAAAATTTAACTTCCTTTTAGTGATCCTTCCATTGAGTTGTATATATCATCCATCCTATCCTACTTACTTCATTCTGCATCAGTTCATACAAATCTTCCCATATTTCTGTAAATGTATAGTGCTTTTTTTTATTTTGTAGAGCACAATAGTATTCCAAACATTTATATACCATAGTTTGTTCAGCTATTCCTCAGTTAGTGGGCTTCCTCTTGTTTCTCATTCTTTGTCTAGCACTCTTTTTTTTTGCTGCTGTAGGCTTAATCATAAACTCCATAGAGAAAGGGACTAGGTACTCCTTTATCTTACTGTGCTGTCTCTGTCTCAAGCACCATACCATCTCTCTGTAAACAGTCTTGAGGACTCACTACTCAACTGGGTAAACTGAATTAGACCAATAAATCACGAGAAGTCCTGATTTTGGAGAAGGAACAATCCTGACTCTAAACAAACAGACCTCAGTCCTGAAGTCTGAAGAATAAACAATCATTTTTAATGGCTTAAGTTCACAAGAAATGGTCAACTCTCAGTTTGCTTGTTGTTGTCGTTGTTGTTCTTGACTTATGCCTGACTCTTCGTGACCTTGAAGACCATATTACAGTTTGTGGGGTTTTCTTGGCAAAGATACCGGAATAGTTTGACATTTTCTTAATGAAGGCAAACAGGTTAAGTGACTTGCCCAGGGTCACATAGCTAGTAAGTGTCTGAAGCTGATTTTGAACCCAGGTCTTCCTGACGCCAGCCCTAGTGCTCTATCCACTGAGCCACCTACCTACTTCCAACTTGCCAAGATCATTGTGGCTTCTCTGGTCTTCTACCTATGGCTGTGTGGCTTGTAGCAAAAGACTGAGAAAACCATAAAATAGATTCAACATTTGAGCTTATAAGTTGACTCTTTCCCCCAAGAAATGTAGTTATAGAAAAAGATAATGTCCTTTTGATGTGACAGGTAACACATGATGTCCTGGAAAACAAGAATTCCAAGCTATTATCTTTCTCCTTTTCTCTTTCCAAAACCCTATAACATATCTTTTTGAAATACCCCTGAACCAAACCCACTCTGGGCACCCACATAGCCACTTGTCCCCATAGGTGCTTTTGTGGGTGAGCGATCCACATGATGTGATGCTTTTTCTGCATAAGCATTGATTTTTCTTCTCTTATCTTTTAAAAAAATCTTCTGGAAATGTAATAACCTGCTCAGGGCTTTTCCAATTTGACTAATGCAAATGTGTGGGTAGGGTATAACAGCCATGAAGATCTAGTTAGAAATAGAGGTCTTACAGAATCAGGAAAGCAATATCCACCGCAGCTACAATAATGCAAAAGGAAAGGACCACCACAAAAAAAGAAAGTGAATGCTGTGTAATTATGGGGACCAAACTTGTCCATTAAGAAGAAAACAAAAAATTCATCTTTCTTCATTGCAGAGTAGAGGAACTATGAGTGTGCAACACAGCATATACTGTCAAACACAATTGATATGCTGTAAGTTTTACAGAGTTGCTATTTTTTCTTTCTCTTCAAAACAAAAACATAAGAGAGTATGTTCAAAGGTCTATAAAGTGCTTTCTTCACCACAAACTTATATGTGAATTTTATCATGCCCATGTTACAAATGAAGAAACTGAGGCTCTCAGACATTAAAGAGACCAGTTAGTCACATGACTAGTAACTTTCACAGCTGGAATGTCAACCAAGGTCTTTTGCTTCCAAGTTTAGAAATATTCCCATTACAATATGGTAGAGAGTGATTTTCAAAGGAAAAGAAGATCTGTTTGCCACAAGATGCCATGAAGTTTTAATGCGGATACCTCAGGATTAGGATGTTAGATTTCTACTAGCTAAAATCTTTATAATGCTTTTAATTTTTCAGAGTGTATTTATGTTTATTTCAGGAGTAGTGTGACCTAATGGAAAGCCCTCTGGACTAGGAGGTGAGTTTCTCTGATCTCCTGCATGTCTCAGCTAAACTCTACCTTTGTCAAGAAGTCTTTCAAGGTCTTCCTTAAGGTAGGAACCTGTCTTTAAAGCTTTCTCAAATTTATCCTCTCTCTCTCTCTCTCTCTCTCTCTCTCTCTCTCTCTCTCTCTCTCTCTCTCTCTCTCTCTCTCTCTCTCTTTCTCTCTCTCTCTCTCTCGGCATATATATGTATATATAATGTGTGTATTAATGTATATATGTATATGTGTATGTATATGTGCATATACCATAAATATATTCTGTCTATAGCTTACTTGTGCATAGTTGTGTACATGTTGTCTCCCCTCATTAGACTGTGAGGTACTCGAGGGCAGGGACTGTCTTTTGCTTTTCTTTGTGCTTAGCACAGTGCCTGGCATATTGTAAGCATTTAATAAATGCTTGTTGATCTAACTTATCTTGCCTTGACCTGAGCTGAAAGTGATTAGTTAATCCATCCCCTTCATTAGAGAGAATATGATGGAGAAGACCAATTTTTTTTCTCATCATAACAGTCCAGAGTAGCGAACAAATTTCTCTTTTACCTAAACACTAATAATCTTGCTGCCTAAATAATGCAAAGCTTCCATTACATTTTTTTTACACCACCTTATGAATCTACCTTGTCCCATCAAGACATCTCTTATAATGTTTTTGTTAGAATATGTCCTGGAATCCACTCGTTTAATCCATCCTCAGGACTTTAAAGTCTTCCAAGGATTATTTTTGGTTACAATACCAAAGGGCTTCTCCAGTCTCTACAAGTGATTTGATATTGGTTTAGCTGTCTTGTTAGCAAACTAGAGAATGGTTTGGGGGCATTTTGACTTTGAAATGACTGACATCTGAGTAGAAATTTCCACAAGGAAGTTGGAAAAAATCATGGGGATTGGAGACTGGAATTTGGGCAAGGGAACAGAATTGAAGGCAAGTACTGACCATTCCTTCCCTTTTACTTCTCCTTGTGGCTCTCATTCATAAATTATAGCAAATACTGAATGAGTGTGGGGTTGCAGTGGCTGAGGTCTTGTGTGCAGTTTACCATGGGAAGTGTTTTATAGTGGTCAGCAAACATATGGACAGATATTTTGTAGCTTTTAAAGCTTTTAAAGAATGTCAATTACATAATTAAAGTACTTTCATTAACTCACTAGGGACAGAACCTATAAACCACTGCCAATTTATTTGAATGGAATAAACTTTTCCCTAAGGCTTAAGCTTAACCAAGTAGAAAGTTGTTGTTTATTTCAGTTCATAATCCATGCTCCTAAATCCTACATTCTCACATCTAGAGTCAACCCTAAGGAAATTTGAGAGATTTTTTTTTGGAGGAGTGGGACTGATGGGGAAGGATGGAGGGAGAAAAAAAATCAATGAAATTGAAAGAAACACTTAAGGTTTGGATGTCAGAATTGTGTGGATCCCCATTTGTTATCGAAATCAAATCTCTGCTCTGCTAATTGTGTCTTGGTCAAGGCACTGAACATCTTGCCTCAGTTTCCTCATTTGTAAAATGAAGGGATTGGACTAGAAAAGGGTTTCTTAACTTGGGATCCACGAACTTTTAAAAATTATTATTTTGAGAACTATTTCAATATAATGGATTGTCTTTGCAATTTGATTTATCTATGTTTTTAAAAACATAAAGGGACCCTAGGCTTCACCAGACTGATAAAGGGGTCAATGACAGAAAAGTGTTAAGAATCCCTGGACTAGATGAACTCTAAGGATATTTATAGTTATAGCTCTGAATCCTAGGAAACTATGAGTTTGCACCCAAAATGATAATCCATGTTCTGCTGAAAGTCACGGGAAGCTCACTAGCTTCTAAGGCATTGTTGCAGCAAGCACCCCAGTGTCCCCAGGGTGCCTGCTCACACAGGTTCTTGGATCTGCTTTGTTAAAGGAAAGCAACTCAAAATGGGTTAACAAGCTTACTTGAATCAGTCAGACATATATCGTTTACCTTGTTCAGGAGAAAAGGTCAGCACCCTGAACCTCAAAGTATACAGGCAGAATTATCAAGACAGAAACAGACCAAGTAGACAGATTTCCAAACTGTCCAACCATTATATCCATACCCAGTCAACATCTGGGTTTCCACATTCTGGGTTTTTCAAAGCCGGGGGACTCTCAACAATGGCTTCCCAGAATTCAGATCAAATCACAGAACACTTCTCAAAGTGAGTCCCAAAAACAAAGCTACACATCAGGGCTTATATAGCCTTCTCCTGGCTCAGAGAATGTAACAACCTTATTGACTCACTGGCCAATCAAGAAGTATCTACTGAAAAACAAGCCTCCCCCACCCCAGGCTTCAGGTGCACATTAGCCTAGGGGCAGGGAAGATCTTTAAAATTTACATTCTTATTACAGGCATTCAATTCTGCTTTGGAATTGTTGGAAGCTTTTCTTTACATCAATAAAAGTCTGTTGAATTTGGATTGAATCTAATTAAATCAAATTATATGAAGCCAATATATGCCTCTCTGAAAATTCTACCCATCCCTAGTGGTTCTGTCTTCTGGTGCCAAATAGAAGATGTCTAATCCTTCAACTAAAGGGTGCTTCAAATATTTGGAAACTTTAGCATTCTCCCCTCCTCCACCAAGTCTTTTCTTCTCCAGACTAAACATTCCCAGTTCCTTTAACAGAAACTTGTATGGAATGATCTTCAGTCTCTTTGCCACCTTGGTTGACCTCTGTATTCAATCCTGTCTGATGATGCCATATCAAGACATGGTACTGCCAGGAAGTGACCAATGAAAGCCTCAGATTCAAACACAGTGGGAAAGGGAAGCTGGGTGGTACAGTGGATAGAACACTGGTCCTGGATTTAAGAGAACCTGAGGTCAAATCCAGCTTCAGACACTTACTAGTTGTGTGACCCTGGACACGTCATTTAACACCCCCCCAAAAAAACACAATGGAAATGAGGTTGGACACAGGTTGTAACAAGAGAGCAAACTAACTGGGAAGGATCAGGGCACAGGACAGAACCAAGTCAAGAAGATGAGCTAGGAGACTGTTGCAATAATCTGGTCATGAGGTGAGTAACTAGAAAAATAATGTTGCATGTTGCTAGAGATGCAAGTTTATCCCCTCCCCTTTAAAATTCATTAATCTTATATTAATGGTTTGTAAAATTTTGGAATGTAAAGTTCTGTACCAAGCCGAGGAAAGTTCTGTCCAAATTTCACTACTTCATTTATTTGTGTAGGCAGCTGTGGGACTCCGGGGATTAACATGATAGAAACCTTGAAAGAGTATACTGAGGAAGAAGAGGAATCCTGGGGCCTGAGATTTGTTCGATGTGGTCCACGGTGAAAAAGCAAGAGGGGAACCATGCTGATCGAATCTTCAATCCATGTACCAAATACTGTGTTCTTCTCCTCCTGTGGTGCCAGTGATAATTAATTGCAGTCCTAGGAGAAGCTAACAATACAATTGCTTAGGTCTTTAATTAGAATGCAAAAAAAGAAGCAGCATGGTGTAATAAGGAGAGGGTGAGGGTCCCAGGTCAAATCCCAGCCATGTTTCTTACCATCTGTGTGACTTTCAACATTTCACTTAACTTCAACCTCAACCTCAGAGGCAGTTATTTGGCACAATGGGTGGCATAGTGGATAGAGCATTGGTCTTGGAGTCAGCAAGACCTGAGTTTGAATCTAGCTTCAGATACTTACTAGCTGTGTGAACTTGAACAGGTCACTTGACCTCAGTTTCCTCAAGTGTAAAATGGGGATAATAACAGCATCCATCTTGCAAGATTGTTATGCAGAAAAAATGAGATATTTGTAAAGCACTTAGCACAGTGCTTGGCACATAGTAGGTGCTTAATAAATGCTTGTCCCTTTCTTTTCCCTTCCTTCAATTTTACTCATCTGTGTGCAATGGATTTATTTTGCTAAATATTTCCCAATTACATTTCTTTTTTTTTTTAAGCAATCAGGGTTAAGTAACTTGCTCAAGGTTACACAGCCAGTTATTTCTGAGTGTGGTGCTAAGTATCTGCGCTGGGATTTGATCCCCAGGTCATCCCGACACTGGAGCCAGTGCTCTTACTCGCTGTGCTACCTGGCCAGCCCCCCCCCCCCCCAATTACATTTCGATTTGATTCAGATCATGCTCAGGAGTTACAGCTGGCAAGCCAAGGGTTTGATACTTCTGGTCGACCCGATACTCCACTAGAACATTTCAGTCTGTCTCCTATCTCCAACCTGTTGCACAGTCTCTTTCCCTATGTGCCAAATTTCCACTTCATAAAATCCCTCACATTCAAAATTAAATTCAAGAACTATGTCCTTTGGTTCTTCCAGTTGTGATTACCTTTCTCCTAGGAAATAATCTGCATATTTGGTATGTAAATTTCTATTAATATATTGGTTCCCCTTGATAGCATATAAGCTCATTGAGGGTGGGGACTCCTCCTCCTCCTCCTTCTTCTTCCTGCTCAAAACATAATAGATGTTTAGTAAACATTTGATGATTGATTTATTGATGTTTGTATTCTTAGAACCTAGTGCATGCCTGACAATATAGGTGCAGGTGTGGTAGTGAATTGTTGCTTTTTGAATTATTTGCCAACAACCACAGTTTAGTGTGAGGCAGGAGTGATGCATTGGAACAGACTTGGACAAGGAGTCAAAGTTCCTGGGGCTCAAGCGTTGGCTGTGCTGTATTCACTCAGTTCTGTTTCTAATTGTGAGTCTTTGGGCAAGTTAAGTCATCTCACCTCTCAGGTCTTGGCTTCCTTGTCTATAAAATGAGGATAATAATACAAAATTTAGGGAAGGAAAGTACTGTGTAGAGCACTGGACTTGGACTCTGAAAGGCCTGAGTTCAAATTCTGCCTCAGATATTTACTAGTTTTTTTGACCCTAGTCAAGTTACTCACTCTCTCTGTGAGCCCCAGTTTCCTCATTTATAAAAGGAAATAATAATAGTAGCTCCCATTTACATAGAGCTTTAAGGTTTACAAAACACTTCACAACTACTATTTCATTTACTCTTTACAGAAAATATGAGGTAGATGCTATTATTGCCTCCATTTTACAGATAAGGAAACTGAGATAGACAGATGTTAAGTGACTCTCCTACCATGGATTGTTGTGAATATCAAGTGGTATAGTATATATAAAGTGCTATGCAAACCTTAAACACCATCTAAATGTTAGCAATTGTTATTATATTAATGTAGGCAATTATAACAGAGAGTGTGATACAGTGGATATAGAGCTGGTTTTGGTATCCTGAAGACTTGGTCCACAGACTGACTCTACGTAACAGCCTATGATCCTGGGCACATCATTGACATCAGAACACCCAAGAAACTCTTGTATAAGTACAGAGAGCTACCAGTCATCACCATCATCATCATCATCACCACCCATCACCACCACACCACCATCATCATCACCATCACTATCATCATCATCACCATCATCATGGCTAACATTTATATGGTACCTACTATGTTCCAGTCATCTGCTAAGTGCTTTGCAAATATTATCTCACTGAGACCTCACAATTGAGCTAAATTCCACCAGCATCTACTATTAAGTGACACCTTTGTACAAGACATTATGTTAATTCCTGTACTTAAGATTCACTCACCGAAAAAAAAAGAATAGGTTCTAAGGAGTAAGGACTCTGTGGTGTTGAGGCCACATATGGCCTTCTAGGCCCTTGAATGCATCCTTTTGACTGAGTTCAAGTTTTAGAGAACAATTTTTTTTTTATCAAGGGGATTTGTTCTGTGAAGTTTAAATTCATTCAAGGGGCCACACTTGAGGATATAGAGGGCCATGTATGGCCTCTTGGCCACAGATTCCCCATGCCTGGAAGATGCCCATCTTACTTCATGCTCACTTCCCAGTATTTCATTTGTTGGATCCTTACCAACTCCCAAAGTGCTGGAAACACCTGGTGGGTATTGGTATTGTAAGCCAGGGTAACACATCAAAGGGATACACATCTCTCTCCTTAGAGCTCGAACCCACGCCTCCCATGTTCCAGATGAGTTTCCTCATGATGTCATTGGTCCTCTTCAAAAACAAAAAAACAGGAAGGAGGGAGAGAGGGAGGGAAAGATGGAAGAAGAGGGAGGGAAGGAAAGAGGAGAGAAAGAAGGAAATAAGGAAGAAAAGAAGGAAGGAAGGAAGGAAGGAAGGAAGGAAGGAAGGAAGGAAGGAA
>NW_027185771.1:10745978-10772595 GCF_028583685.1 Petaurus breviceps papuanus
AAGGAAGGAAGGAAGGAAGGAAGGAAGGAAGGAAGGAAGGAAGGAAGAAGGGATACATTTATTAATTGTCTATTATGTGCCAGACACTGTGTTAAGAATTTTATAAATATTACCTCATTTAATCCTCACAACAAACCTGTGAAGTAAATACTATTATAACCCAATTTTACAACTGAGGAAACCAAGATAGAAAGAGATTAAGTGACTTGCCTGGGGCCCCACAGCTAATAATTGTCTAAAGGCAGGTTTTTTTTTTTCAAATTTATTTTAATGCAATAAAAGTACAATATTTAATACAATAAAAAGGATGATTGAAAACTTCAAATCTACCATGTACAACTTGTTATTTCCTCAAAATATACCACAATGTTATGGCATAATTTTTTTTCCCTTTTTTCTTTCCTCCCCCTCTTGCCCTGTCTTAAAGATGGCTCCCATTAGACACAATGTGCGTGTATAGTGTGTTTGTGTATGTGTGTGTGTTGTGTGTGTGTGTGTGTAAAATTATTCCATACATCTATTTATCAGTTCTTTCTCTGGATGTACATAGCATCTTTCTTCATATGTTATTCATTTTTAATTTGTGTATTTATAATAGTCAAAATTACTTACTGACTCAAAGTTGTCCTTAAAACAATATTGCTGTTGAAGTTAAGTCTTCTTGATTCCAGGTCCAGCATTCTGTCCCCTGTGCCATCTAGCTGTCTTTAGGCAGGACATGGGATCAGAGATGTAGAATTGGTAGGCGCTTTAGAGGTCATTTTGTAGAAATCTCTCAGAAGAAAGAAAGAAAGAAAGAAAGAAAGAAAGAAAGAAAGAAAGAAAGAAAGAAAGAAAGAAAGAAAGAAAGAAAGAAAGAAAAAAAAGAAAAAAGAGAGAGAGAGAGAGAAAGAAAGAAAAAAAAAGAAAAAGAAAGAAAGAAAGAAAAAAAGAAGAAAAGAAAGTTCATTGAGATGACACGACTGGCCCAAGGTCACACAGGTGGTAAGATAGAGAAATGGAATGTAAACTCAGATACCATGACTCCATTTCACAGATAAGGAAATGAAGTCTCAAAGCCTGACCTCCAACCCAACATATCTTGGCTCAAATCCCAGAGTAGCTTCAACTAAGCCAGCCACCGGAGCTTGGGTACTTTGACGTCAAAATTTTTTTTCCAAAAGAGAAACATGAGGTGGAAATTCAGCAGTGACTGTGTGAACCCAGGCCTCCTGATCCTCCGGATTCCTCCATCACCCTTTAGGACATACCCAGTCTGGTCACTGCCTGGCTTCATGGAAGCTTAGAATTTAGACTAAATGCTTATTGTATTGAATTGAATTAAAACTAGAAGATAAAGGCAGCTAGGTGGCACAGTGTTAGCCCTGGAGTCAGAAGGACCTGAGTTCAAATCTGACCTCAGACATTTGACACGTACCAGCTGTGTGACCTTAGACAAATCACTTAACCCCAATTGCCTTGCCTTTCCCCCTCAAAAAAAAAAAAAAAACAACTAGAAAATACCAGAGACTACAGGGCACAAATTTAGAATGGGAAGGAACCTTAGAGGAACAGTCCAACCACCTTTTATAGATGGGAAAATGGAGGCTCAGAGAGAAGGGGATGGCTTGCCAAACAATACACAAACTGTAAGAGGAGGAGCAAGGAAATGAGTCCACCTCCTCTGATTACAAATGCAGCATGCTCTACTTTATGTCACGTCAGAGCTCTTGTGCCTACCTTCTATTGTTGTTGTTAAGGCATTTTTCACTCATGGGATTTTCTTGGCAGAGATACTTAAGTGCTTTGCCATTTCCTCCTCCAGCTCATTTTACAAATGAGGAAACTGAGGCAATCAGGATAAAGTGACTTGCCCAGGGTCACACAGCTAATACGTGTCTGAGAGCAGGTTTGAAATCAGATCCTCTTGACTCCAGTGCTGGTGCACGAACCACTGCACCATCCAGCTGCCCTTGCCCAAGGCGAGACAGCTACTAAGTGGCAGTATCTGAACCAAGACCTTTGGGCTCCAAATTCAGAGTTATTTTTGCCACATTAAGTAATTTTTGGTCTGCGATAATGTATTTTCAGCTGGTGGTGAGGTCTACAAAGCATAAAGTATGGCCATGAATAGGTCATGGTCCAGCAAATTCAGTTCATCTGAACGGCAGAAAGGAATCTTTCCTCTCTAATACCTCCAATTAAGATTAATAAAAATAATAACAACAATTAGTAATTATAATAATAATTATAATAATGCTACCTTGCTACTGACCTCACATGGCTGTGTGAGGAGAAGATGTGCGAGTTCAGGCAAAGTTCTTTGCAAAACTATAAATGTCACTTAATAATAGTCATTAATAATGGTAAAGCTGGAAAGGACCTGAAAAATCCCAAACCCTGCATTTCAAGACCATTTTCATAAAGGTTATTAAAGGTCTATTCCGGGTTCAAGCGGAAAAAAGAGGCTTTATTTGGCAAGGAAATGCCTCATAGGAAAGCTCATCCCCAGCAAGGCCCATGTAGGAAAGTTGTGACTCAGTGCATTTTACATTTGGCATTTAGCAACTTTGAAAAATGACTACGGTTTCCTTTGGCAGCTGAGGCAGGAGCCTGAAGGAGTGACCTTTAAGGAGACGCTGTTTACTCCAGCCCCAGACAGAGAAGCTTTGCGTGATCTCCACAAATCTCTGCTCTCTGCCTTGGCTCTGACCCCTCTCCTTGCAGGCCAAGCTTGCCACAGTTTGTGAAACAATGGAGGACCAGTCAGAGCTGGGGCCTCGGGGCTCCTAGGGGGACACTTCTCCCAGAGGACACTGGCCAAGGGGCCTCTCTCAGTCCTGCAGAAGGGTAGTTGATCTCTGCAAAGTTTAATGCATAATAGCAACTCACATTTTGGCCATTATAGTAATAATTCATACTGTTATTAACCATTACAATTAGCATAGGAGAGGTTTCCTCTGCTTCTGGCATTTCATTGCTGACTAGGATACTTTGCTGTATTGCTTTATTGAAATGCATATTATTTCAAGGTGATTTATTATTTATTTATAATAGCAATAATACATCATTGCTTACTTGGGTATGGGTTATTTCATAAGATCCCTGAAGGCAGGGTCGATATCTTTTCACTTTTATTTTTATAGCCTCAACACCTAGTAGAATACCTGTGTTGTTTTTTGTCGTTCTATTGTGTTCAAATCTTCATGATACCATTTGGGGTTTTCTCAGCAAGGATAATGGAGTAGTTTGCCATTTCCTTCTCCAGCTCCTTTTACAAATGAGGAAACTGAGGCAAACAGAGTAAAGTGACTTGCCCAGGGTCACACAGTTTAAGCATCTGATGTCAAATTTGAACTCAGGTCTTCCTGACTGCAGGCCCAGCACTCTATGCACAATGGCACCACCTAGCCACCCTCATTATCATTAATAATGATGGCAATAAGAAATTATTGCTGACTTGTGTATGAGTTGTTTCATAAATTCCTTGAAAGCAGAGTCAGTCTCTTCATTATCACCTTTGGAATCCCAGAACCTAGTAGAGTACCCAGAAGGGGCTTAATAAATGCTTACTGGATCAGTTACTGTGTGTTAATAACCAGGCACTGTTTTCTGGAGATTGTTTTACAAACCCAGTTCACTATTTTGCTTTCAGGTTAAAATAAGTGTTAATACATTTTAACTGCAAGACTATTTTTCTCCTGAAACATATTACAGTGGAAAGAATGCTGGATTTGGAGAGGGGGGTCTGGGTCACATCTCATTTTTGCTGTTTACCACCTTTGTGACTTTGGGCGTATCACTTCCCACTTTTGGCTAAGGCCATCTATAAGACACACACATACACATTCACTCATCTAGAAGATAGGGACGAAACTGATCTGGACCCTGGCCTGCTCACACTTTGTCAATCTTGAAGCACTATAAAAATGTGAATTGTTATGTCTATCTCTGCCCAAGGTCCTACAACTAGGAAGTAACAGCCATTTTCAAAGTCAGGGTCTTTGACTCCAGTTCTAGAATGTTCTATGTTTTCCAAGCTGCCAGATGTTTTCTTAGGTCCTTTCCTGCTCTCAGAATCTAATGCAACTAAATTCTGCATCCCAACCCCAACCCCTGGCCCCCTACTAAGACAGTCAATACAATATTTGCTATTTTGAAAGGTAGATAAATTATTTCAGGGTATGTGAACTTCCTTTCCCTGGTGGGAAAATAAATGAAAAGAAAGGAATAGTTACACTCGAGTAGTCATTTGTAATTTCCTGAAATTAGCACAAAAATGTTAGACATTTGTTCACCCAAGTACCTGCTTCCTGGTGGGTTCTGAATATTGACTATCCTGCAGGCAAAATCTTGGGACACTTTTGAAATTATCAGCTATTTATTCTTGCTGAGAGACAGGGTTGAAGCAGAAAGTAGGAAATTAGAGACATCCTGGTACAGATTTTGGATGCATCAGAAAGAAAAACATTATTTAAAAAAGGAATTTTTAAAATTATTTTCAAGTTGTAGACATTTATTAATACATACAAACATCTGTAAAACTTATACAAGTTTTATGGAAAGGCAATGCTTTGGCTTTCATTCATCATCATTCATTATTATTATATAATTTAAATAAAATGAAATGGCAGTTGGTAATAATAGTACATTTGTGTTGCATAACTCTCTATGTTTTAAAAAGCACCTTTTTCTACCCAGTTCTTTTAAGGATTAGAGCAATGATAGATATCCCCAGGGGGTGTGCTAGAAAATATTTAACATTCAAGTCTTTGAAGAAAAAGACTGCTTGAAAGATACACTTTTAAATTTAATCTGCATTTTTAGCATTTCTTCCATTACTTTCTTAAGTCTAGACAATCAAAAAAATCCAGTAAATCAAACTTTAATTTGTAGTGTTTGCTGATTTCCAACTGAAAATTTTACAACTGCTTCTTATAGTAAGAGCTTTTTCTAGACATCCCTGGATTTATCCCTAATTTTTATAGATGAAGAAATTGATGTTCCTAGAGTTCCCTCCCCCTTCTCTCCAATAGAGATTTTGTATATATTATTTCATTTATATTGTTTCCCACTAGTAGAATGCAAACTCCTTGAAAGCACGAACAACTTTTGTCTTTGTGTACCCACAACCTAGCTGAGAGCCTAGTAAGTATTTAATAAATGCTTTTTGAATTTAAGTGAAATAAAGTGAAAGTCCTAGTAACTCACCAAGTGGCAGAGTCAGGTGTTGAACCCACCTTTCAAATCCAAATCTAGGGTTCCTTCTATGATAACATGACTGCTTCCACTCAATTGAAGGAATTTATATACTTTCCACTTTCAGGCAATCCCCAGGAATTTTATTCCATGGGAGAACTGATCTCATAAAACCATTGCCCCCACCACCGCTGCCCATCTCATTTCCATTTGGCAGTGTGACATGACATAAGAAAGAAGGGAAGGGAAAGTCAGTCTGATCTTGGTTCATACAGCTGTTCACATAGGGACAAGAAGCAAGTGCATTTAAGACCAACTGGGTAACCAATGAGGAAAAGCTTTTCTCCAACCTAGTAGGTGACAGCTAACATAAACTTTGGAAAACAGTGCAAAAGTCAAAGGTATCACTTTAAACTAAACATCTGAAGTAGGCATACATTTTAAGGGTGATAAGACTGCTATGGTCCATCCATTAAGTAAATACCAATTGGTCATTTTAAATGGGAAAAGGGTTTTCTCTAGTCTTAAGAGTTCTGGAAAAGGTAAAGAGCTTTTCATTACATGATAGAATGTCTTAGAACTCTAAAGTCATCATAGAACCAATGAACATTAGAGCTAGAAGAGGCCTTAGAGATCAGACACTCTGCCCCCCACCCCTGTGCCCATCCTCACCCTTATCTCTGGTTCCCATCTCCCACCCCCCACCCCCATTCTCCATTCCTCCGCCTCACATCTTAACCCTGCCTCATAGTAATCCAGTCCACATTGAGCAGTAAAGTGCTAGACATGATAAGCCTGAGGTCTGGAGAGGGGCAGTGAATCCCCCCCCCACTCCTCCAAGGGTCACATAGACAGGAACACAGTTGCAATTCAAACCAGGTCACAAAGTTATAAGATTTAGAGCAAGAAAGGATTTCTGCAAGTATTGAGTCCAATGACATCATTTTAATGCTAAGACAACCAAGATAAAGAGATTGACTTGCTCTTAATTATACAGATAACAAATCAGAGAAGGAGAATTTGAATTCATTTGATAACAAAGGAGGAGGAGGAGGAGAGGAGGAGGAGAAGATGAAGGTGATGATGATTTATTGAAGGTATGAAGTACTTTGCATTTATTATCTTTATTTATATTTTATTATCTCAATTGAGTCAACAAACTCTGTGAGGTCGGTGTTATTATTATTCTCTTTTTAAAGATGAAGACTTGAGGGCCAGAGAGGTTAAATAACTTTCCAGGGTCACACAGATAAGTGTCTGGGGTAGAATTTGAACTCAGGTCTTCATGAGTTCAAGTAAAACATTGTTCTTCATGATGAATAGTTTTTAAAAATACAGTAAGTTACACTTAGACATACAGTTTCTTATATAATTCATTAACAAAATGGCATCATAACAATTTCATAAAAGTATGTCCCTCTAAAGTGATGTACTATTAGGGATTCTCTCCTTGAAAAGAGAAGAATATGACTGATTTGACTAAGAGGCTAGTTGGTAGGGAAATACTCTCCTGTGCAAGGGTAAAACTCTTCTGGCTTCTACATGTCTCATCCCTGGCATAAGGGCACTATCTGCCTGGTGAAATGTTTTAGGAAGGCAAAGAAAGCATGCAGAAAAAGGTAAGAGTAAGAAGAAGTTGAACTTTCTACTGAAGGCCAGTCTGGTACCAAAGTCTTAACTATGACCCCTGACCCCAACCTATTACTGAGGGAAAAGTAGGGTGAATGCTTTTGCTGAGTTCATCAAAAAGAGTTGCTTACATAGATGCATTTCACCAGATAATTTCTCAACTGTTCACTTTATGTAGAAACAGTTTGATAGAACACAAGACCTGAAATCAGGAAGACCCAAGTTCAAATTTGACCTCAGATACTTTATATTTGTGTGACCCTAAACAAGTCTCTTAACTTCTTTCTGCCTGAATTTCTCCTTTTATAAACTGGGGATAATAATAGCACCAAGGATAGTGAAAATGAAATTAGATATCTGTAAAGCATTTTGCAAAAGTTCTGTATAAATACTAACTGTTCTTTGCATAACCAAGTCAACAAAGATTGATTAATGGGTACCAACATACCTAGTAACTGTAAGTTACCTAAAAGGAAGAGATTAAGTCTTATACTTTGTTATACGTCCCACACACTCCCTTCTTTAGAACCTAGTAAAGTGCTTCAAAAACAGTAAGTACTTAATAATTAATGATAGGTCATATTTATAGAGTGCTTTCAGAGATAGGTAAGGAGAGGAGGCAAGGTAATTTTAACCTGTATTTTATTTAATATTTTCTAGGGAACTACTGGTGTGGAAGCTTCTTTCACCAACACAGATCAGGAGCAACTCATATGTAATTCTTATAGAACTATCTAGGGCATTGGTAAGGGACTCCACCAGAATCATATATATCAAAATTTCCCTTGTTTCCAAATGCAGACCTTTATCCTTCGTGTCACGCCTCCTTTCTCTTTTGGTTACAAAATATTGTTTATGGTTACAAAATGTTATTGTTATAAGACAACGTAATTTCACAACAGCAACACTGTGAAGCAGGTATGGGGTAAATAGAATTATACCCATTATACAAATGAGGAAACTGAGACTCAGAGGGGTTAAGTAACTTGCCTGAGGTTATACAGCTCATTAGTGACAGAGTCGGGAGTGGGAGTCAGTTGTTAGAAGTCTGAATTCAGGACCATGTCCATTGGGGTGAGAGGACAAGAATAAAGGTTTAAACAATGATTGATGTAACCTCTCCTTTTTCTTCTAGCTTAAAATCTTATAATATTCCACAAAGATACATATATTGCACAGCCATCTTTAGGACTTCACATGTATGTTCTTGCTGGGGTGGGCTTGGTGAGGGTATAATTACAAGTCTTAGGTCGCTCTTCCCCATATGTCATGTAACAACCAATTGCTTTGAGTTCTGATTTCTGCAGCTCTAGTCCTGAGAGGAAGCCTAGGGTTATAGTGGCCTTGAAGTCAGGAAGACTTGGGTTTGAGTCCTGCTTCCAGGAGAGACTAGTTGCATGACCTTGAGAGAGTCATTTCATACTTCCCTACATCAGGGCAACCCTTGAAGATGATATGTAGCTGATCTTCACCAGTGAAGGGAGTTTCTGTGCTGGAAGTTCCCCATGTTGATGAAATCAGGGGTCTGGTATGAAGAACAAAACAAACAAACAACAAAGCTTAAGCCCTAAATGGACATTTGGTTAAGCAGATGGATCTCTGGAGGCAGGGCCAATAGGCCACCATGCTTAGGCTCTGCTGAACTAACAATATGAACAAATTCCAAAGGAGAGAAGTTTAATTGCTCTAAATGACAGACAGACAATGGGAAAGCCCTCACATACCTCAGCTGATGGAAGGATAATTCCTTAGGCATCCAGGATACAGACCACAGAACTCCTTACAGATCCCACTGAACTCCTGATGTTTCCTAAGAAATAAACAGGAAGCAGGCTGAGTCTATGAAGCCTCGGCATGTGGGACATGCACAACTTGGTTACAACGCACTGTGGAGCCCAGTTCCCTCCTTCAACAGGCCCAACTTCCTGGGAAAGAAAGAGAATCGGAGAGAGCCAAAGAATGTTAGTGCTGGGGGAAATCTCAGGGGGTGACTGGAAAGGGACCTTAGAATATAGGCTCTCCAAACCAAGAAAGACCTTTACAATAGAGGATGCTAGAGCCCGTAGGGGTCTTAGAACATAGAATGTCAGATTTGGAAGGGACCCTAGAATAAGATTTCAGATCTGGAAGGGACCCTAAAAGAGATAATGGTATAACTGGTAAAGATCCTTAGAACATAGAATGTCAGATCTGAAAGGAACCCTAGAGCACAGAATGGCATAACTGAGAAAGATCCTTAGAACACAAAATGTCAGATCTGGAAGGGACCCTAGAACAGAGAATGACATGACTGGGAAAGATCCTTACAATAGAGAATGTCAAATATGAAAGGGATTTTAAAACAGAGACTATCATAACTGGAAGGATCTTTAGAACAGAGAATGTCAGAGTGGGGAGGAGCCTTAAAACTTAGAATGCCAGGTATGGAAGGGATATTAAAACAGAGACTGTCACAACTAGGAAAGACTTAGACAAGGGAATGACAAAGCCAGGAGGGACCTTAGAACATAGAATGCCATATCTTGGAGTGACCCTAGAACATAAAATGCCAAAGCTGAAAGAGACATTAGAAGGGAGGCTATCATAATCAGAACTTAGAACAGAGAATGCCAGATGTAGAAGGGACTCTAGAACATAGAATGTCAGATCTGGGTGGGACCTTTAAACAGAATTCATCATCACCAGGACTCTTAGATCAGAGAATGCCAAGAGGGGCCTTAGAGCATAGAATGTCAGATCCAGAAAGGACCTTATTGGGGGATTTAGAATCATAGACTTTTCACAAGTGGGGAGGAAACTTAGAACAGTATTAGAACTTGGAGAGACCTTAGAATCATAAAGTGTCAGAGATAGAAGGGGGTCTTAGAATATTTAGTGTCATATTCTACAATTTAAGAGCTGGAAGGGACCTTAGAACACAGACTGTCAGATCTGGAAGGGTCCTTAAAATAGAGCCTATCATAACTGGGAAAGGCCCTTAGAAAAAAGAATTCCAGGACTTGGGGGGGAGGAGCTTAGAACATAAAATGTAACAGCTAGGAGGGATCCTTAGAACACAACATGTCAGAACTAGAAAACCTAAGACTATAGAATGTCAGAGCTTAAGAAGGTTTTTTGATTAAACCATATAATATTAGAGTTTTAAGGAACCTTTAGGTATTATCTGATCCAGTCTTCTCATTTTTTTTTGCTTTTTGCTTTTTTTGAGGGGCAAAGGGAGGTTAATTGGGTTAAGTGACTTGCCAAGATAGTTTTGTGTTGTGTCTGAGGATGGATTTGAACTCAGGTCCTCCTGATTCCAGGGCTGGTGCTCTATTCACTGTGCCACCTAGCTTCCCCCAAGTATTCTCATTTTTTAGAAGAAACTAAGGCCAAGAGTAGAGAAATGACTTGTCCAAGGTCATATAATTGTTAGAGCCAGGATTGAGACTCAGTTCACCTGACTTCCAGTCTGGGGCTAGCTTCAAAGATATTTCTAGGCATGTCTTATTGAGCTTCACAGATATTGTGGCTTGGTTTGTTATTTTTGTTTTACAAATTGAAGGCTTGTAACAATCTCAAGTTGAGCAAGTCAATTGGCACAATTTTTCCAACCATGTTTGCTCACATCATGTCTCTGTGTCACACAGTTTGGTCATTCTTGCAAGATTTCCATTGTTTTCATTATTATTGTATCTGAGATGATGATGTGTGATCAGTGAGCTTTGATGTAACTACTGTAATCCTTTGGGAATACCGTGAACCTCGCCCATGTAAGACAGTGAGTTTAATGAATAAATGCTGTGTGTGTTCTGACTGTTCTGTCAACCCATGTCTCTCCTTCTCCTTGGGCTTCCCTATTCCCCAAGACACAACAGTATTGAAATCAGGTTAACTGATGACCTTACAATGGCCTCTAAGTATTCGAGTGAAAGGTAGAATCAATTGATATGGCAAACTTCATTGTTGTTTTAATTTCGTTTAAGAAACTGTCACAATCGGGGCAGCTTGCTGGCACAGTGAGTAGAGAGCTGGCCCTGGAGTCAGAAGGACCTGAGTTTGGATCCAGCCTCAGACACTTAAACACACACATACACAAAACTAGCCATGTGACCTTGG
This sequence comes from Petaurus breviceps papuanus, assembly GCF_028583685.1. Taxonomy (NCBI): domain Eukaryota; kingdom Metazoa; phylum Chordata; class Mammalia; order Diprotodontia; family Petauridae; genus Petaurus; species Petaurus breviceps. The sequence goes on from NW_027185771.1 coordinate 10,756,884, forward strand.
GCAAGTTACTTAACCCCAATTGTCCTCCAAAAAGCCAAAAAAAAAAAGAAAGAAAAAGAAACTGTCACAGATTCCCCAGACTTCAGCAACCACTACCCTGATCAGTCAGCAGCCATGAACATTGAGGCAAGACCCTCCAATAACAAAAAGATTGTGATTCACTCAAGGCTAAGATGATGGTTAGTATTTTTTTGCAGGGCATAATAAAATATTTTTAATTAAGGTATGTACATTTTTTAAGACATAATACTATTGCACACTAAATAGACTACAGCATAGTGTAAACAATTTTTATATGCATTGGGAAACTAAAAGATTCATATACCTTGTTTTGTTGCAATGTTCATTTTATTGTGGTAGTGGTCTGGAACTGAACCCACAATGTCTCTGGAGCACGCTTGTACTGAGCTTTTTGAAGCAATGCTGAAGGCTGTGAAAATATGCCTGGAACCTAGTAGGTGTGTAATAAATACTTGCTGATGTGATTGAATCCACCTTGTTTTCCCCACCAGGCAGCCATTCACCTGTGGTGTGACACACAGGAGGAATATTTAATATTATGTGACCAGACCTACCTTGTATACTCCTCTGTTCAGATGCCACATTCAAAATATAAGCTGGTTTCTTTGGAGCAGCCCTTCTCTTCCTCCCCAACCCCAACCCCCACTGCACTACATGGCGATAACCTCTGGATTGCATTAAGCAGCATAAATAATAAGTCTGTTGTCAGATTTCCCCATGGTGTGGAAAGGGCAGCTCTGGAAACCCAAAGGTTATGACCTCCGTGTTTCTCAGCAGGAATTGAAATGCTGGGGCAATGGGAAAATGAGGGTCTGTGTTATGCTTAAACACTGACAGGGCGGTGTAACTTCTCTGTCCTTGTTGGAGTGAACGCCAGGATCTGTTTAATGGCCTGGTACATTTCACCATCGAGGGCTGGGTCTACACGACACCAAACATCTGGATGGCTGTGGAAGAATTCCATTCCAAACCTGTCACTTTTCAGAAGCTGCCCTAACTGGAGGAGCCCCAGAGTAAAATGGATCTTGTAGATGGTCTGCAATGCTTGAGGAATGATTCAGACTTTTCTAGGATACCAAAAATAATTCCCCTTTTTTTAAAAAAAAAAAATACCAATTGAGAAAGGAGAGACACCAAAGTTGAACCAATCATTGACAATCATTGACACAAAAATGAACCAATCATTGACAACAATTATGTATCTGCTTTTGCTAACAGATTTGGAGCCAGAAGAGATGTTAGGGATCACCCAGCCCCACAACCCCATTTTATATACTCAAAAATAGAATCCAAACAAATCAGAAAAAAAGAAAGAAGGGAATATTATCATTGAAAGAGAGACTATAGGAAAACAGCACACTAGCATGCTGCTGGGGGAACTGTGGACTGGTCCAGCCATTCTGGAAAGCAACTCGAAACTCCAATTTATCTTGTATTTAGTTGGTTTTTGGTTTTGTTTTATTTTGTTGTCTTTTTCTGGAAATAATTGTTGATAGGTTGTTCCTGCAATCAGACCATGAATTCCCAGAGATCAAAGTGACCAGTTTTTACCTTCCATTGTATCCCTAGCTTTGTTCTGGTAAATAGTAGGTGCTTAATGAATAGCTATTGATTAAGTGACTGACTAAACTATTCATACCATTTTACCACCATTAGGTTTATGCTTTTAAAGAGATCAGAGAAAGAGGAAAAGGACGTATATGTGCAAAAAAAAATCTTTATAACTGTTTTATAGTTGCATCTCTTTTTTTGTAGCAGTAAAGAACTAGAAACTAATAGAGTTGCCATCTATTGGGGAATGGTTGAATAAATTATGGTACATGAAAATTCTGGAATATTATTATGCCATAAGAATGGTTTCAGAGAAACCTGGGGAGATTTGTATGAACTGATGCAGAGTGAAATGAATAGAATCAGGAGAACAACTTATACTATAACAACGGTAATGTCAGGTGTCAAGCTCCTACCAGGCACAAGCTAATGGCAAAACTCCGGAGTGTGCCCTCCCCCCTAGCCAGATTAAAATATAATTGGGAAATATTTTTTAAAATTAATAAAAATACAATACCATACAGATAGTGTTTTGGGGTTTATTAAGCCAATGTGCATGAACATGGATCCATTTCCAGGGATTTATTTGAATTTGACATTGCTGATATAAAAGAATATAACTATGAAAGACTAATCAGTTCAGTGACCAATCACAATGTCAGAAAAATATTGATGAACCATGCTATCCACCTCCTTACTGAGAGAGGATGTATAAACTCGATGTTCAGAATGAGCCACAGATTTTTGGATGTGGGTGATGTGGGGATTTGTTTACCTGACTATAAATGCTTGATATGAGGGTTTTGGTTTTTCTTGCTTTCAATCTTAGTTCTCAAAATGAAAACCAAAAAAGAAAAATGAAAAGAAAGGAGGAAAAATGGAAAGAAAAGTTATTCAAGGTTTATTTTTTTAATGCACAGATGGAAACAGAAGGTCAGGGGAAGACACAGAGAGGCCACCCAGCTTTGAAGACAACATGATGAATTTGTTATATATTCTTAAAAAGAAAAGTGAGTTGTATGTAATGGAGAATTATTGCCTCATAACCATTCCTCCTTCCTGTTCTAGTTTATAAGTGGAAATACTCATCCTAGCTGGTGTCTGTTAAGTTCTGAAGAGAGAGAAGACAATCAAAGAAACAGAGACCAAGAAAAGTGAAGAGAATTGGTCAAGATCATATAACTAGCGTCAGAGCCAGGATTCAAACCCAGTCCCTCTGATTCCAAATCCAGCTTTCTTTCTGCTGAGTTTTCCTCCCAGCTCTACCATGATATGGACTATGAGGCCCTTGACCAGGTCACTGCTCCCTCTCTAAATATCAGTTTCCTCCTAGGTAAAATGGGAGTATTGGACTGAGTAAACCAAAAGGTCTCTTTCAGTTCATATGATTGAAGTAATTCTATTGAACCTCATCAAAGGTGATGTGGTAGCAGTAGAAAGATAACTACTTCTGGAGTCAAAAGACTTGGGTGCACATTTTGCACCTGATGCTTTTTTTTTACTTGCATGACCTTAGGAAAATCACCAAACCTCTATGGGCCTCAGTTTCCTTATTCGTAAAGTGTTCAGGTTGGAATAGATGGCCCCTGAGGCCCCATTGTGATCTAGATCTATGATCCTATGTCTTAGCTATCTTTGTTTGTTGCTAATATAAAAACAATCCTTTAAAACTGTTGCTACATTTATTACCCTACTGTCACTTGGCGTTGGTTCAGCCTTTATTGTACCTTCCCAGTTTTGCTGGGTCTAACTAACTCTTCAGGCTTCACAACTTCAGAGGGAAGATAACTTGTCTCCCTGTCCCCTTGCCAGAGTGGGGAGGTAAATTCTTTCACCCATAAGGGTGTCTCCTCCCTTCCTTCCTTCCTTACCCTCTCAGCCCTGAGATTCCTTCTCAGGGGCTTAGCTCCAACTCTCCAAAAGGAATGCTCCAAACTGGGGTTCTTCCATTACAGCTGGACTAGATGTAGTATTCATAACATCACTTTACCCAGGTGACACCAGAGCAGGAATCTTCCTACTTTAAGAGAACAAACCTTCAACAGCCAGAGGCATATCTGATTCAGCCAATCACAAGATGTTTCCCATGTGGTATCATTTGTCTTTATTCAATGGTTCAAGTATGATAATCCCTTTATTATTCAGGACTTGTTACCATCTAGTTTTATACTTTGGATTGATTGATTCAATAGAAGTGTCTGGGTCTTTGGTGATGACATTAATTGAGCAGGGTGGACTCCCACTTTACACATGTAAAATCATGGAGTTTCCCTTCATAAGTTTATGACATTCAGTGGACAATCAAGGCTGAAGGGTCTCTAAGAATAAGTGAAGTTTGTACACAGAAACATAAGGGTTAAGTGTCAGGTATAGGGAAATCAAATATGAAAATGAATGGACCCTTCAAGTAAGTATTTACTGAATACCTAGTATGTGAACAGGGCTCTACTGGGCACTCTAAGGATGCAGAGACACATACAATTGTCCTCCAAGAGCTCATAATACCATCAGAGACAGGCTTTTTGTGTTTAAACAACATGTGCAGCATGTAATTCAGGGGTAAATCATATGACATACTACTGGCAAACACGGTAGAAATATAGAGAAAAAGAGACCCAAATAAGAGCTGGCATGTCCATGATGGCTTGCTGGAGAAGATAGGAATTGAATTGGACCTTGAAGAATGGGAAAGACCCAGATGGAAGGAGGGAAGATGGAAATACACTGCTTTGAGACATTGAACATAAGAATTCTCAATCAATGATTTTTTTTTTGCTTTTTGGAGGGCAATTGGGGTTAAGTGACTTGCCCAAAGTCATACAGCTAGTTTTTATGTTAAGTGTCTGAGGTCAGATTTGAACTCAGGTCCTCCTGACTCCAGGGCCGGGGCTCTATTCACTGAGCCACCTACCTACTCCAATCAATGATATTTTCAAAGAAATATAAGCAGCAAAGAATCAATGCTGCTAACTCTGGGCAAATCACACCACTTTCTCTGCATCTCAGTTTCCCTCTGAGAGTCAGAAAGGGGAATCAACGAGAGTGCTTGATTCATAGTCAAGAAAGACTTGACCCTTCCTAATTGTGTGATCACGTAGGATACCCTACATGCTCTGAGCCTCAGTCTCTCCATCTTCAAAATGAAAGAGTCCATAATGCCTGCATAAAACTAGATGGTAACAAGTCCTGAATAATAAAGGGATTATCATACTTGAACCATTGAATAAATATATAGGTCAGAGGTTTATTGGGAAGACCAAATAAAATATGCATAATACACTGTAAACTTTAAAGTACTATATTTGTATCACCAATTATTATCAGTAAATTACACTAAAGTACTATATTAGCATCTCTAGTTATTATCAGCAAAGTAGGGTAAAAATTATTATTTTTTTTGTTTTGCTTTTTGGAGGGCAATTAGGGTTAAGTGACTTGCCCAAAGTCACACAGCTAAGTAAATGTGTAAAATATCTGAGGCTGTATTTGAACTCAGGTCCTTCTGACTTCAGGGCTGGTGCTCTATTCACTGTGTCACCTAGCCTCTCCTAGGGTAAAAATTCTTAAATAGCTACCACACAGAGTTGATACTATATCAGTATCACTAATCATTATCAGTAAATTAGGATAATAATTTTAAAGTACTACCTTAAGAAAGAGCTATTAAAGACTATAGAGATGTAGTATTTTTATTATTAAATGTTATATAATTATATTATTGCATTAAGTTATTACATCATATGATATAGTATATGATAATTATGTAATATAATTCTATATACTATATAATAATATATTAATTGTATAAGCCTTTAATGATAACAATAAGATAAGCTTATACCCTAGTGCTTTTATTCAAGCACAAAAGTAGTTATTTTATTCACCTGTGCAACAATTTGCAGATGTTAAATATAAAAGCTTAACAGCATGATTGGGTCTTGTTCCAGGACTGTTTCTCATTGAAAAAGATGAGAATAAAATAATAATATTAACAATGAAATAAAAGATGCTGTTATTCCTTCATATCACATAGCTCGTATGACATGAGATTAGAAGTGATCTCCCTTTAAGGGAACAGCTGTTGAAGCAGCCAGGATGGCCATTTAGACTTCTCTTGATCAGGGTAAATGTAACTGTAAGGAGGTTTTCAAAGCAAACCTCCTAATAGATCAACCCTTCTCTCAACCATGACAGCCCCCCATTGCTCACCTCCCCAAATAAACCAGCCTAATGAAGATGTATGGCCCCGAGTCAGCCACACGCCCTGCTGTGAGCTGAGCCCCTGCAGCTGGTGAGGGGCTAGCAGAGGGAGGCCGACTCCCAGTCTGAGTAGTAGTCTGGGGGTGTCACAGTGACTGAGAGTTGCCTCCTCAACCTGACCTCCTGTCACCCAGGAGACAACTTCTTTATATGATAAGAGCATCAGCCTGGAGGAGTTGGAGAAGGGGGAGCTGAGGTGTGGGCTTGATTTTCCAATCTTGGGCTCCCAGCCAAAAGTAGCACCCTCCCCGCCCCCCATCTTGGTCAGGAGGGAAGGATGCTATCTGATCAACCCCTCATTAATAAGTCTTGGAGGGAAGAGGAGAAAGCATGTTGGGCCCCCTTAAAATCATTTATGAGACTCTCACGCTGTTTGGGTGAGGCAAGGGGTGGTAACCATTGAAGCCCCTTGATTGAAAAACATGCCTCCCTTGTGGTGGGGACTCTACCTTGGCACACACTTGAAAAGGGACATTGAGCCGTGGCTGAGGAGCAATGGTTAACCAAATATTTCCAGTCAGATGACAAGCCCCGCTGTGCTGTCCAGTTGAAGGAAAGGGTGGGGGAGGATGGAAAAAGCTTTCTTGTGGGAGTGTAACTATTGGAGTGCTTTAAAAGGCCTTCCTGGACCCCTTTCCCTTTGGGCTGACATTTGCTCCCAGGGAATGTGAGCACATCAGAATACAGCAGACCTTTGGATGCTGGGTGACGTGCCTTGTGAAAGATCTGAAGCCAGGTTCAGGCTGAAAGGTCTGGGTTTGCTTTGAGCCTAGTGGAAGTGATCACTTCATTAGCTGTGGGAGAAACAGTGGCACTTTTCACGATGGGCTGTCTCCAGACACTGTTTTCCGTGGGCCAGGCACTGGAGCTCAACTTGTTGGGGCATAGAGGGGAGTCATGGAGCAGCAGTGGTCTAGAGGGGTTTGTGACAGGCAGGAAATATCTCCAGAGGTGGGGCTGAGAGGGAGACTGCTCCCAGAGCCCTCTGGCCCAGAGGCATCTGGGCCCCCTGGTAACAGGAGGAGGAGGAGGAGTGTCATTGTAGGTATGTGCTCGTGTGTGCGAATGCAGAATTAGGGCAGTCTGGTCCCTGTGTGGTCTGGAGGGCCTTTGTGTGTGTGGTCCTTCACCAGCTCTGCTCATCTGTCCAAAGGCTGCTAACTGCCTGCTCAATGACCACGTCTGTTTACTTTAGTTCTGTCTGCACCAACTGAACTCTGATCGCTGTCTCCTTCCAGCTGGGCTAACTCAGGACCAGAGAGACAGAGACAGAGACAGTGACAGAGAGAAGGAGAGAAACAGAGACAGACGTGAAGAAAAAGAGAAGGGGAAGAAGATGTAGAGACAGAAAGAAGGAAAGATACAGAAAAAAGTAGAGAAAGACAAAGAGACAGTCATGGAGAGGAGAGGAGAGATGTGTGAAAGGAAACAGAAAAGATGAAAGAGAAGCAGAGAGAAGGAGACAGAGAAAGAAATAGGTAAGAAGAGACAAGGAGAGACAGAGACAAAGATGGAGAAAAATGCATAGGGAGATGGATGAAGAGAAAAGAAGAGAGAGAAAGAGAAGGAGGAGCACAGAGAGACAAAGATAAGAGAGGCAAAGACAGAAAACCAAAGAGATGGAAAGTAACGAAAAGATGGAGAGAGGCATAGAGACAGACAAAAAGAAACAGATAAAGATGGAAAGAAGAAAAATGGAGAAAAAGATAGTGGGGAAGAGAGAGGAAGAGACAAGGGAAGGGGGTGGAAAAGGGGAAGGGGGAGAGAGAAAGAGAGATGAACAATGAGAAAGAGAGAGGGGAAGAAGGAGAGAGGGAGAGAAAGAGAGAGGAAGAACAAGAAAGAGATAAAGGAGAGAGAGAGATCTAATGAGTGAGTGAAGCTCTCAAACAAATGGATTGTAAATGGAGTCCTGTATAAATCAAGGCAAACAATTTATAGGCCATTTTCTCTCCCATCCTTTCTCCAGCACCTTCTAACCTCTTCCCTCCTCAAACTCCAACCCCCCTCACTCCCCTTTTGCTCAAACAGACCAGGTTCATAAATCGCCAGCGTTGAGTGCTAGTCGAAACGTTGTTCATGTTCCTAACCACTGCAATAAAAATATGCACGCATGTCTGGTTATGTGTGTGTGTGCATGTGTGTGTGCATGTGTGTGTGTATGTGTGGGTGTCTGTGTGTGTGGGCGCCCATGTGCATTCAGCAGTGTGTAATGGGATGGTTGCTTCTTAGGGTGTGTGTTTGTGTCTGCTCTGTGATATGGGGTGAAGGAAAGGCTGATGTCTACAGGATGGATTTATGGGTATTGGGTAGAGGGGAGAGTGAAGATAGGAAGCTGCTGAGGCTGTTGATCTGTAAAGGACTCTACGTACTGAGAAATGGCACCCTGGGCAAAGGACTGTACATTTGGAGGAGTAGAACGTGGTTTCACATGCTACCTCTGTCACTTATGACATAGGAGACCTTGGGCAAGTAACTTTCCCTTTTGGAGGGCCCTCAGTTTACTCTTCTGTAACATGAAGGATTTGGACATGACAATCTTTTACACCTCTTAGTTCTACTTTATCTGTTACAAGTACTTCATTTTTGTTCCCTCCATCTTTGTTCCCTCTTTAGTGCTAACAGGAACCTTAGAGGTCATCTAGTCCAATTCCCTTCATTTTACAGATAAAGAAACTGAGACCAAGAGAAGTTAAGTGACCTGTCCCAGATCACATGGGTAATAAGTGACAAAGCTGGGATTCGAACCCAGGTCCTTTGCTTCCAAATCCAGATACTACCATGCCACCATTTCAGATGACAGGCAGAATTAGAAGGTGGCTCTTTCCACCACCAAAGTTAGCACTCATTTCACTACATCGTGGCCGAATCCTGTGAAGATTAAAAAAAAAAAACACTTAGGACTGGAATATATTCTATACATTATCCTAATAACATGCCCAGTGACTCCGCATCAAAACACAGACCCTTAATCTGAGTAAGGGAAAGTTAAGAGCTGAGTGTTGTATAAAAGATCATACTTGTGCATTGTAGCATAGAGCTGACTTTGGGGAGTGTCACTTTCTTTAAAAACTCATAGAAAGTCAGAACTGATTCCTCACCAATAAAATGAGAAGGTTGTGACCTTGGGTAAATCACTTGGCCTCCTCCCTAGGCAGCAGTTTCTTCATCTGCAAAATTAAGGGATTGGATTAGATTAGTAAAGCCCCTCCTATTCTAAATCCTAAAATTAAATGACCTCTGGGGTCTACAGAGGAGGAAGTGATTCACACAAGGCCACGTAGCTAATTATATCAGAGACTGGAGTAGAATCTCTTTCCTGATTGTGAAGTCAGTGTTCTTTCCATTATTATTATTGTTCTTGAAAACGATGTTTGTCCAAATGCTTAACAATTAGTTACAAAATACTTATATCTACAGTGCTTTAAAATTTCCATATATGTAAATATATTTGATATATTAATTATATTATATGATTATATAACATAACCATATATCATACAGATTATTATATATAATTATATATTGAATTATATTATTATATATTTAAAATATAAATATATGTATATTTATATCAAAGGTTTTGTGTTCTTTCCTCTTTTCAATATCACTGTCATTTCCCAATAACTCTCCTAAAACATCCCGTTTAGAATCCTACCCTGTCAAGCAAAACAAGCCAACACATTGAATAATATCTGAAAACATGTTTTGTCCTACACTTGTGGTTCATACACACTTTCATGCTGGGAGGTGGGAAGTATGCTTGGTCATCAGTCATCTGGAATCGTTGTTGGTCAGCGAATTCACAGGAATTCCGAAGTCTTTCTGAGTCGTTTTCTTTTCCATTATCATAGCCATAGTGTAAATTCTTCTTGGGTTCTTCTCACTTCCTTCCCAGTCAGTCCCTACAAGTCGTCCCAAGTACCTCGACATTTTTCATACGCATCATTTCTTAAGGCATGATCTTTCATCACAGTCATACACCACAATTTGTTCAGTCGTTCCAACTGATGAACATTCATTTTGTTACAAATGTATAAACTATATCAAACTGCTTATCATCTCAGGAAGAGTGAAGGAGAGAATTTGGAACTCACGATATTACAAAATGAATGTTAAAAAATGTCTTTATATGTAATTGGGAAAAAATAAAATATTACTAAAATGTAAATTAAAACCACTCATTTTGTTTCTAGATTTTCTACTACTAAAAAGCTCCTATATATACATACACACATATACATAGAACTACATACATATATGTATACATATAGATAGATGATAGATAGATAGATAGATAGATAGATAGATAGATAGATAGATAGATAGATAGATAGATAGATAGAGTGACTTTTCCTTCTGTCTTTGACCTCCTTGAAGTATATGCCTAGCAGAGATATGCTGGGACAACAGGCAGGTTCATTTTAGTGACTTTTTTTTTAGCGTAAGTCTAAATTACTTTCCTGAATGGTTACATCAAATCTCATGGTAACCAATAGTATGTAAATGGACCCTGTTTTCCCTTTACCTCCAAACATTTACTGCAAAATATCTTTCTGTAGACTGCACTCGAGTATAAAAAGAGGATGAATTATTTTTCAGTTATATTTTTATGATTTAAAAAATACCTATGGATATCTTTTGGTTTCTGCACTGCTTAAATTCCCCCTGTATCTTTCTCCTTCCCATGTAAGAAAGCATTTTAAGTACTCTTTAGAATCAGAGATCTGAACTTCATTTACAAAGCAAGAATGCTTTTAAAAAGAAAATTAAATTCAGGTGGACATAGGAAAGCTCCATCTCCAGGACTGTGTCAGGTGACTTTGGGAGTCAGGTTAGCATCACATACAGGGAGATTTTAGTAGCAGTTAAAACTAATAGTTCACATTTGTATTATTTGCAAAAGTTACATGGTTTCATTTGATCCTCACAATAACTCTAAGAGGGAAGGGTTTGTGTCTCCTCCATTTTACAGCTAAGGAAACCAAACCTGGGAAGAAGTTTAGGTATTTGACCAGGGAAGGAAGGAAGCAAACATATATTAACCTCCTACGAAATGCCAGGCTCTATGTTAAGTATTTTACAATTATTATTTCATTTGATCCTGGGAGAAGTTGGGTACCGTTATTATCCCAGTTTTACAATTGAGGAAACTGAGACAAGCACATGACTTGCCCAGATTTGTCAGATTTAAACTCAGGTCTTCTTGACTCCTTGCTCCACACTCTATCCATTAAACCACACTGCCTCTTATAACAGCAGCATTAACATATAGCTTTTTACAATTTACAAATGTTTTCACAGATTATAGAATTCACATGAGGTAGGTAAGGCAAGCATTACCAGTATAGTTAAGCAGAGAGATGTAGAGTAAGAGGACCTGGTTTCTAACCCTTATTTTACCACTTCGTACTTGTTGCCCAAGGTTCCACAGCTAGGAAGAGTCTGAGGTTGGATCTGAACTCAGGTCTAGCTCCTAACTCCAGGTCCAAGGCTCTATCCACTGAACCACCCAGCTGCCTCCATAGCCAGTTAGTACCTATGTGATTTGGGGTGTACCACTGAAACTCTTGGGACCTCAGTTTCCTCATTTTACAAATGATGGGGTAGACTTCTATGGTGTTCCACTTCTAAATCCATGATCCCCTTTATGAAGACAATTCAGAAGCTTAGTTTCAGGGAAGCAATGGGCCTTGAAGCTAGCTGAGCTAGGATTAAAAAATAAAGTGCCCTACTGTTTGTTTCTCATCACATGGTCTCAACAACACCATGTTGCTGTTGCAAAAAAAAAAAAGATTGAAGAGGGATTTGAGGACCATCTGGGCAAGAATCAGGGGAGATAAGATATCTCAGACCCACAGACCAGGTCTGCCCATCTGCATGGACTGGTTAGAAACACACAGGGCTAAATCTCTCCATTTAATAGAATCGACTTCATATCATCTTGTTAACCAGGTGTTAGAAAGAGCCAGGATTGTGCCCACAGGAGGGTGAGAGCTGTGTGCATTTGCACGTGACTGAGGACCACCTTAGGAGAAGCAAAGCTGGCCGTGTGTGGCCCAGTGCCTAAGGAAGAGCTGTCTGTGGGATGTCACGCTCCTGGGGAAGGGGGCAGGGCTTCATAGGCCATTTCTGAGAGGAGGGGAAGGAATGGAATGAAGTTTGCCTCCCTGTGTGGAAGCTCAGAGAGGCCAAGACTGTGTAAAATCTGTGGTCTGTGGCAGAAACTTAAAAATGGGCTAATTCTGCCCTATATTTATCAATGCCTTTATTTTAATAAACATTGATTAAATAGCTATGCTAGTCATCAGGGAAGTTTTAGAAACATAGATTTTAGGGGCAGCTAGGTGGAGCAGTGAATAGTGCCCAGCCCTGGAGTGAGTGGGGCTGACCTGAGTTAGAATCCATCCTTAGACACTTGACACTTAACTAGCTGTGTGACCTTGGGCAAGTTACTTAACCCCAATTGTTTTGCCTTCCCCCCTCCAAAAAAAAAAAAGAATCATAGGTTTTAGAGCTGGGAGAGACCTTAGAATACAGCCAATTCACTCCCTTCATTTTAAGAAGGAGACAATAGACGAATTTTCAGTCAAAAGGTCTGAGTTCAAATCTTTACTACCTGTGTGACTCTGGTCAAGTCAATTAACTTTTCTGAGTCTGTTTCTTCGATAAAAGAAGGAAATTGAACTCAATAACCTCTAAGGCCTCTTCCAAGTCTGGAACTCTGATTGTATGAAGTAAATTACATTTGGGTTGGGGAAGTGATTTTCTCCAGGTTATACAAGGATTCAGGAATATCCCAGGGGCCTCTTTCTCCAAAACTGGCCCTAACTCCCCTACATAAATAAAACATGATCACTGCTTTCAAGGAATCTTTTTTTTTATAAGAAATCGGGGTTAAGTAACTTGCTCAAGGTTACACAGCCAGTTATTATTTCTGGGTGTGGTGCTGAGTATCTGAGCCCAGATTTGATCCAGGTCATCCCGACACTGGAGCCAGTGCTCTTCCTCGCTGAGCCACCTGGCCACCCCTAAGCAATTGGGGTTAAGTAACTTGCTCAAGGTTACACGGCCAGGTGTTTCTGGGTGGGTGCTAAGTGTCTGAGCCTGGGATTCGATCTCCAGGTCTTCTCAACACTGGAGCCGGTGCTCTTACTCGCTGTGCTACCTGACCACCCCATCTTTTTTTTTTTTTAAGCAATCAGGGTTAAGTAACTTGCTCAAGGTTACACAACCAGTTATTTCTGGGTGTGGTGCTAAGTATCTGAGCCTGGATTTGATCCCCAGGTCATCCCGACACTGGAGCTGGTGCTCTTACTCGCTGAGCCACCTGGCTGCCCCTCAAGGAATTTTTAATCTAGCAGAGTGAGATGGACCATGTTTAAGAGAAGGTTTTGTCTTCTTTCCATTTTAAAATACTATTTTGGGAGATTTTAAAACTCAGTTGTAACCTTGGATTTAGACCAGGGGTTCTTAAGCATTTTTTTTTTGTGACATGGATTCCTTTGGAGATCCAGCAAAGCCTATAGACACATAAAAATAATATCGTTAAATGTATAAAATGAAATGTATAGGGAAGGGAGAGGAGGAGAGATATGGGGGAAATTTATACAAAGATATCAGTAAAATTTATTTAAAACAAAATATGTAGGATTGCAAAGGAAACTAATTATATTTAGGTATAGTTACCAAAATATATTTAAAAAAAAAACAAATTCAGAATCCCTGGCTAGGCATAAAATCTCACACCTGAAAATTTAAAAAATTAAGTAAAAAATAATTTCAAATTAGTCTCAAATGTGGTTATGTTGGATAAGCTTTCTCTGCCTAAACCTCTCCTTTTGATCTGTTTAAATCTTACAGTGTGGTATCATGAAAAGGTCCTGGGTTCAAGTTCTGGCTTTATCATGTTCTGTATAACTATAAGCAAGTCCCTTGCATTCTTTGAACCTTGATTTACTCATCTAAAAATGGGAGTCTCATTGCTTGAGCCCTGCTTATGAGCCCTGCCTACCTCACAGGTGAGTTGTGAAAAAAATATTGTCCATAAACATAGAAATGTTGCCTATGAGCATGCCCAGGCATCTTAAACAAAAGAACTAAAGAAGGAATTAATAAATGGATAAGTGACCTACGCTTCACCCTACCAGTACCTTAGTTACCATGTTTCCCCAATAATAAGACACTGTCTTATTAATTTTTTGGACAGAAAAACACCAGAGGGCTTATTTTCAGGGGAGGGCTTATTTTAATTAACATTAACAGCAATTTTAATAAACAGGTAAATGTGAACAAAAAAATGTACCTTTATTCAATAAGCAAATCACTGGAGAAGAACAGGATGACGCGCTCACTGCTGCAGCTCTGATTGGATGCAGCTCGGAGCGCGGCGTGCATTTCACGGGGGGGGGCGGTGTGTGTAGCGCAGGGGATCACCTTCACTACAATAGCAATCTCAATAGGGCTTATTTTCTGGGGAGGGCTTATTTTAGAGGAATCTTACACAGTAAGGGGAGGGCTTATTTTCGGGATAGGTCTTATTATCGGGGAAACACGGTATTACACTAGACTGCTAGGCTCCTAGAAGGGAGTTTTTGCTGTCAATTTCTGCTTCCTCAATGTTCATTCACTTCTGAGCCCCATATAATCAAGCTTCTGATTCTACCACTGAACTAAGCCTGCTCTCTCCAAAATGACCGACAAAGGTATAAGTGCTCTCAGGCCAGAGGTTTTTGTTTGCGCCTCATTATCCTAGACCTATCAGAAACTTGTGATATTACTGATCATCCCTTCAAAGTGAAAGCTCAACCGCCCATGGGCTTGAGTCACCTCCTCTCAATATAACCCTCCTGTCTGACCATTCCCTTTCTGTCTCTCTTCCTGAAATTACAGAATCATAGATTTAGGACTAGAAGGGACCTTGGGGTCCAGTTCTCCCATTTGACTTATATGGAAACTGAGATCCAAAATGATTAAATGACTTACTCAGGGTCAAATACCTGGTAAATAACTGAGGCAAGATTCAAAGACAACCCTTCTGACACCAAATCAAGTATTCTCTCTTCTATTTGATTATTGTTTTCCCCCAGTCAATTCATTATCCATTTCCTACCCTAGAAATGTAGGTGTCCCTCAGGACCCCTGTTTGGGTTTTTTTTTTCTGTTTTCCTTGGTGATCTCATTAGCTTTCAAGGTTTCACTTATGAAAGTGACTTCCAGATTTATATATTGAACTCTGATTTTCAGTGGTTGGGATAGATTCCACATTGAGAACTCCTAACTTTGATTAAATTATAGATCTGGACCACCCCCTCCCCAGATAAATATACCCATCAGCTAGTATGGCTCCTTGCACTTATTAAGTCATTAATAAATGTTTGTTCAATTGAGCTGAATTGCAGGTCCAGGTCAAGCTCCCCCCACCACTCAACTGCAGACTCCACAGACAACCTTCCCAGTCCATTGCCTCGGCACTCACTCCATACTACATTACTGTCTTGTGTGGTTATTGCAGTTTTTAGATGTGTGTATCTCCTGCTCTCCTCCCCCACCCAGCTAGACTTTGGGGTCCTGGAGAGTAGGATCTAGGTCTTAGGCAATGGGATCTAGCGGAGAGAGGGCTGCAATTGGAATCTAGGGACTTGAGTTTAAATACTAGTTCTGCTACTCACTAGATACATAATCTTAGGCAAGTCACTTTCCTCTCTGTATCTTAGTCCCTTTCTTTGCAAAGCAAGGAGTTTGGATGATGTGATCTCTACACTTCCTCCTAGCTCTCACATTTTAGGATTTCTATGATTCTAGAATGCTATGACTTATCAGAGAACTAAGTGGGAAGGAAGGAAGGAAGGAAGGAAGGAAGGAAGGAAGGAAGGAAGGA
>NW_027185771.1:10772605-10773574 GCF_028583685.1 Petaurus breviceps papuanus
GGATGGAAGGAAAGAGGAAGGGAAGTATGGAAGTCAGGAAGGAGGGAGGGATGGAAGGAAAGAGGGAGGGAAGAATGGAAGGAAGGAAGGAGAGAAGGTTGGAAGGAAAGAGGGAAGGAAGGATAGAAGGAAGGAGGAAAGGATAGATGAAAGGAAGGAGGGAAGGAGAGAGGAAGAGGGCTTAGTTTGGCTAGAACAGAATCCAGTGCCTGGAAGGGAATCATGAAATAAATTCCATGGAATTAGGGGTCAGAAGGTTTTCCATTCTCACCCTTCACTTGCCAGAAACATGATCTTAGGCAAATTAATCAGGCAGCCAATTATTATTTATCAAGTACCTCCTATGCATCAGGCATTGTGCAAAGCTCTGGGCATTTGGCTCCTCTGAACTTCATTTTCCATAATACAAAATGAAGATAATGCTTCTTGCCTGCCCTGCCCTGCCCTTCTTGCTTCTCAAGTTTGTTGTACATGAATATTGACATACAGAACCTTACTAAATGTATATCATAGTAGAAGTATAATCCGTGATGATGTTAGTGATGATTTGCATGTTGAAATAGATGAATAAATGAGGGATCATTAGTAAAGCCCTTACTATGTGCCAGGCACTATGTGAAGCACTAGGGCTAAAATACAAACAGGCAAGACAGTTCTTGCTTTCAAGGAACTTACATTACATTCTAGAATTAGAAAAGAGGAGCATGTGTAGCATGGTCTGGAGATAGCCAGGAAGATGAGGTCAAACCAAGAGATTTATCCTGACAAAAAACCACAGAATTATTTGTTATGGGAAGAAATGACTTGATGGAAAGTACCCTAGCTGGGAACTGAGGCCTGGTTTTGATAGATAGGTAGGTAGGTAGGTAGGTCGGTAGGTGGGTAGGTAGATGATAGATAGATAGATGATAGATAGATAGATGATAGATAGATAGATAGATAGATAGATAGATAGATAGATAGATAGAT
>NW_027185771.1:10773584-10805923 GCF_028583685.1 Petaurus breviceps papuanus
GATAGATAGATAGATAGATAGATAGATAGATAGATAGATAGATAGATAGATAGATAGATGGATGGATGGATGGATGGATGGATGGATGGATGGATGGATGGATGGATGGATGGATGGATGGATGGATGGATGGATGGATAGATGAATAGATGATAGCTGGCAGTGCAGTAGAAATGTGATTTGTATCTGAGGAGGAGAGAGTCAAACCAACAAAACCCCAGATCCTGCAAATATCAAAGCATGTATGTTTATCACAATCTATACTTTCAGCACACTGTGGAAAAATATGCAACTTCTGCTATGTACTTAATTACAATTGTTTTTAAAAATTAAATGTCTAAATATAGACTTTTGAGGAAGTGTAGAGATAGGCTGGACTTATAGGATAAATAACATCTTTTTTCAGCAAGTTGTGTTTATAAACAAATAACATTTTCCTCTGAGTGTTTAAATAAATGAAATGAAATTAAGTTTTCAAGTTAGATGATGGAAGCAACATCTGTACCACATGTTGAATTATGACCCATACCTGATTGGTTTGTGTGAGATGGGCACAAACTCAATCTGTTAAGTTCTTCCCCTGCAAGTCTGGCTCTTAAACTTGTCTGATTGAAGTAACTCAGCCACTGGTTAGGGGGAAATTTGACTTGTTGAACTAACCTGTGTGGACGTGAATGTGTTTGTGTTTGTGTGTGTGTGTGTGTTTGTACTGACCAGTCAATGTTATGTCAAAATAGTCACTTCAATATCCTACATATGATATTTCCTTTCAATTAGAGCCATAACCAGAGTCGGGGTGTTAAGGGCTTTATCTCAAAGCACCAAATTGTAGATTCTTCTAAAAGTGCTTTATAAATCCTTTAGCAGCATAGAAACAACTTAGTTGAGTACCTTATTAGCAAGAATAATTAGTTAAAATTAGAAGCTACCAGATGGCCCCCTTCTTTCCTTGAACTCCTTTCCAGTGACTTATGTAAGGTGAGCTCATCCCCTGACCATGAGTCAGACTACAAGCTCCATATATTCTCAGAAGCACCAGAAAATCCTTCTTGCCCTGTTTGCTATAAGGGTGTTTTTTTTAAATTCATCCTGGGTACAAAATGGCCAGTTGTAGCTTAGTCTCAGATATAGTTGTCTTTTTTTTCCCCTTTGTTGTTGTGGTTGTTCAGTCTTGTCAGACTCTTCATGACCCATTTGAGTTTTCTTGGTAAAGACACTGGGGTGATTTGCCATTTCCTTCCCCAGCTCATTTTACAGATGAGGAAGCTGAGGCAAATAAGGAGAAGTGACTTGCACGTCAGGGTCACACAGCTTGTTAAGTGCCTGAGGCCAGATTTGAACTGAGGAAGATGAGTCTTCCTAACACCAAACCTTGAGCTCTAGCCTCTATGCCACCTAGATTTTTCCTACTTGAAGAAATTTAGCCAATGTGAATATGGAGGTGAGACAGAGTCTTGTGCTGAATAATTCTCGGCGGCTCCCTAGGTTGATTTCATTAATCCTGTTGAAAATTCAACTTCCTGTTTCTCTTAGTTCAGCACCAACATTCCTGAAGAACTGGGGACACAATCCCTGTGTCTGCAAGTGAAACAGAGAGACCAAATAATTATGTGGATAATTCAGGACTTCAAAACCCAACTATGAAGAGAAAAACAGCTTTGTAAGAGAGAGGCAGATTATCTGAACAGATTGCATAGATTAAAATCATGGAAAATGTGAACTTTTTCCTTGATCTGTCCTCTATAGATACAAACCCTGAGGGAAGGAAATTAGGATGTAGCATGAATATTGTTTTTTTTTTAATTTATTCTTTTTTGTAGGTACTGCTCAAAGAAGAAAATAGGATATAAAATGTTTGGGATTCTCCATCCCCCCTCACTTCCTTGATAAAGATTATAGTGGGGAATTGGAATAACTATATAAATACTGGCAGTAGAGGGATCTTAGAAGCTAGTGTAGCCCTCTTATTTTACAGATGAGGAAATTTAGTCCCAGAAAGAAGGAGTAACTTGCCAAAATAACCCAACTAGTCAATGCCATTGTTAGAAACCTCTTCTGAATCTATTTGCAGCAGTCTTTCCTTAACCCACAACAGTTAAAATCTTCCCAAAGTGATTTTTCTAGTATAACTGGCATGTTCCAAGTCTGACCTTGGCTTCTTATCATAGGAAAGAAGATTCTTGCTTCAACTAGAGGATAGTATGGTATTATAGAAAGGACATTCAATTCTGAATCAGAAGACCTGAATATGTTAACTCTGAAACTGTGGACACTATGTCACAGCATACCTGAATGTGTTTCTTCCTTCTTAAATTGAAAGGTTTGGGCTAAGTTATCAACACTTACTAGTTATGTGACCGTGGGCAAGTCATTTAACACTGTCTGCCTCTGTTTCTTCATCTATAAAATGAGCTGGAGAAGGAAATGGCAAGCCACTCCAAGTATCTTTGCCAAGAAGACACCAAACATGGTCACAAAGAGTCAGAACACACCTGAACAACATCCACAAAATTCCTTCTAATTTTAACATTTAATTTATCACTATTAAAGGAAATCAAAATACCTTTTGTATTAGGATAGTAAAAGTATCTAGTCATAAGGTATAGTAGACAGAGCATAGGACTTGATGCCAGAGGACCTATGTTCAAATATGAGAATCCCAGTTCTTCCATTTGCTATTTGTATGACCTTGGGTCAATCATTCTAGCCTCTCTGAGCCTAAATTTCTTCATCTGTACAATGTAGGAGTTGGATTAGATTGACTCTAAGGTTCTTTGGAGCTCTTTCTATGATCCTAAGGTACAGTTTATATTGAGATAGAAAAGTTTCATCTGAGGGTCATCTAACCATCTGGAATCAAATTGGTGACCCATAAAAGTGTTCTGATGTCAAACATTTTCAATGTAATTTAAATGTTGAAGAAATACAATAAAGTAAGTGAAGGTTACAGAGATATTTCAATGGTATTTTGAATGAAGGATCCAATTTGTCCAGTCACACTCTTGTTTGAAACACACTTTTAGAATCTGTGTCATAGATACTTACTATCCATGCATATCAATTAATTATTTCATTTGAGAAGGGTGAATGGAGAGAAATTGGGTGAGAGTACTAGAGGTGTCTAAGACCTACCTTTCAGCCCTATCAACTAAGAATTTGATCATAGGCTGAAAAAGTTGCTCATCTAAGAAGAAATTGTTTCACTGAAATTCACTTTTTAAATGTTATCAAGATCTTTATTTTCACATCATATTCACTTTTGAATATACCCCTTCCATCTTCCTCTATGCAGCAAACCTTCCCTTGTAACAAAGAAAATGTAAGAAAAACTATTTCTGCAAAACTAACTCATATATCAAGCATATGCAATATTCCTTTCATAGTCCTTTATCTTCCATTTACTATATTTATCTAGCTATTCAGCATCTACTTACCTATCCACACACATACATACACATACACACATATAAGAATGTTCATTTAATTTTAATTTTTCAATTAAGAAAATCTATTTTCTTTTCTCCCCCCATTCCCATAGAGGAAAAAACTTACAAAAACTTTGTAACACATATACATAGTCTAGAAAAACAAATTCCCACATTGGCCACAAATAGATATCTACATCTATAGCTACATCTATATCTATACCTATATCTATATACACACATATGTGTGTATGCATACATACATATACATATATTCACATATATATGGAGAGATATTTTTATTTATACTCTCTCACCTTTCTGTCAGAAGATGGATAGCATCTTTGTTCCTCAGTCCTCTAGAATCATGTCTGATCCTTGCAATCAGAGTTCATAAATTTTTCAACACTGTTCATATTTATAATGTTAGGATTATATAGGTTGTTCTCCTGATTCCACTCATTTTTAACTCTGAATCATTTCATACAGGTTTTCCCAGGAGAAACCATCCTTTTCATCACTTTTAATAACATAAGAGTACTCCCTTATATTCACATATAGTGGGGGTTTTTTAGCCACCCACCAATTGATGTGCACCCCTTGCTAATTTCCAGTAATTTGCCAACACAAAAGGAACTGCTATGAATATTTTTTGTACATATGAGTGCTTTTATTCTGTATATATCTTGTATGTGTCTAGTTATTTACATGTTGTCTCTCCCATTACACTTTCCAGTTAAGACAGGGACTGCCCCTTCCCCCAATATCATTAGTACTCAGCACAGTGCCTGGGACATATATAAGGGCTTAATAATGCCTGCTGACTGACTAATTGCCTAAAGGAGATGAATTTTCTCAACTTTCCCGGGACAAGTTTGGGCATTAGAATTCCAAAATGTTCCGTTTCTCGTAATTGTTCTTTTGAAGGCATTGTTCATTTTATTTTATGTTAGTGAATGTTGCATCCCTTATGTAGAATCCCAGCTCTTAGAGGACAGGAGTGTGGTTTTTCATTTTTGTACCTTGAGTACCCAGAACACTGTCTTGAAAATAGTAGGATACTTAGCAAATGTATGTTGAATTTAACTGGATTCCTGATAATTTAATTGAACTGAATTCCTAGTAAGCCTAGATGTTTTTGTAAATAAAAACCTTGGGAATTCTCTTCCTGTTAAATTTTGAATTGCCTGTTGTATCGACCTCAAGTGATTTTTGTTAGCTTTTCAAATGTCTTTCAGTCTCCCCACCCCCACCCCCACCCCCCACATTACATTTTCAATGTAAAAGGGAAAGAGATAATGAAACTATATGAAAATTGCTGGCTGGGAAATGATAGTAATAGCACTGGTTTATCTAGTTTGCCAGAGGAAAGGGAAGGAAAGTGAGGGCTACCCCCAAGGTTCTCCAAATTGGGCAGTGATCTCTGGGCGCCTGCAGTCTACTTGCCTCCAAATGCAGCCCTGACCTTTTACCTTAACCTTTCCTGACATTGGAGGGCTGTGGATTTAACTAGACCACAGCGACTTAAAAAAATAAAACCTCTGAATTCTAGATCTGAACTTTGGCATTTATAAAGAAGAGTGTTCTAGCTTCCTAGTCCATACTGGAGACACTGTTAGTATAAAAGGAACATTTTGAAAGAGAAAGAAAGAGGGAAAAAGGAGAAAATGGGATAAAGGGAGGTAGGTGGAAGAATGAGAAGGGGGAGAGGGGAACAAGGGAAGGGAAGAAAGAGAGAGAAAGAAAAAGAGAGACCAAGAGACAGAAGGATGAGAGACACAGAGATGGGGAGAGAAGATAATAAAAACAGAGACAGTGAAAAAGGAGGTGAGAAGATACAATCTGGTAACTTGGAAGAGTAACTTGGGAAATGATTTTAGGAATGAAATTGTAGAAACTGGGAAGACTGAACATTTCCTATTGTGAGATCTGAATGGCCCCAGGGAGATCTAGTTTCCCCTTTTGTCTGTGTGAAAAGATGTTATTTTACATCCTCTCATTGATCTGCATCTCCTTTGGTTACTGCCCCAGGGACACTTGATTACCACCTTGTGAATCAGAAGTTGGTACCCAAATCCCCAGAACCACAATTCACACCTTCATCCACCCTAGTCCCCCACCCTGTGCCCAGGAAGAGCTGGGAACTGACTTCTCTTTCCTAGGGCAAAATCCAAACCTTCCTCTTGAGTTCGCTCATAATACAGGGGCCAAAGAATCACAAGGGAAAGTCAACTAAGAATTTTACCCTTCAGAGGGAGCCTGTTTTAGTTGCTACAATTGTGATGTTTCAAAAGATTGGAGAATATGTGAGTGTCTCCATTTATGTAGTTAGGTACAAGAACATTAGACATACTATGTAGAACATTCTCCTAGAAGCTCCATTTAAATTTCAAATAAATATTTTATTATATAACACTATTTATTAGTAGATGATATTGATATTGGTAATATATTACTGATTTGTACAGAGTAAAGTGAATAAATTCCTGTTTATATATTTAATAATTTCTATCAATGGGTGTTAATATAGCCTAGATGCACATTCATATCTATATTCCAGATGCATATTTGTAGCTATATTCTAGAAACCTGGAAATATTCTGGAAAACCTGAATTTAAATGCAGCCTCAAACACTTCTTAGCTGTGGGATCATGTTGAAGTTACTTAAGCTCTTTCAGTCTCAATTTCTTCATCTGTAAAATGGGGTAATAATGTCACCCATCTCCCAGGGTCATTGGGAGGATGAAATGGGGTAACATTTATAAAGTGCTTTGCAAATCTTTAAGTTCTATATAAATGCTGATCATTATTTTCATTATTATAATTATATATATTCTAAATAAGGAAGCAAAGGCTCTGTATTCTCGATAGGTATCTCGTGGTTGAAGATATTTATCTAGAATATATAAAGATAGTGCATTGCACTTCGATATAAAAACATTTTCTGTGTATTTCCATGTAATGCATTACACATATCTTCTAGAAGAGAGCTTAGGCATTAATGTGTCCTAGATACACGTCTTATGAGTTGTAGATGGATGTTAGATACAGAAAGGTATATGTCTAGAAACATATATGCTCATATATATATACTATATATATCTGTATGCACACATATATTCTAGAACAGATGAGACTTGTCTCCAGATATGTATACATGTATGTGTGTATATATGTGCCTGTATGCACATGCGTACACAAATATATTATGCTCCCAGTGCTACATAAATATTATAATATGGCAAGTAGGGCATTTTCCCCCCTACCCTTTTCTTCAACATGATAAGATGACCATTTTTTTCCCTGATCGCCAGGGAGTGAGGGGTTTAAGAATATATCCTTAAGCATGGATGAAATTGTTTTCTGTTTCTTGATTTAAAAAAAAAAATCCATTGTTGTGCTCGGGAGATCCCGGAATGTCTGGAGTGGGGTGAGGGGGAGGGATAGGTGGGCAGCTTTCTTATTCGTTCTCTAGAACTGCCTCCCGGGGCCAATGAGCTGGCCTTGGACAAGCTCAGTTGTGAGGACAAGAGTGACAGTGATTTCTGCGGCAGCACCTAATGTATTCAGTCCCCACTCCTTCCTCTCTGACATCAAAGAAAACTCTGAAGTTTGACCATTACCAGCCGACTTGGGACCCCAGCTTGGATCCCTGATGGGGGGGGGGGTTTAGAAGAGGAGAAAAGGTGCAGGAGGGCGTTCCTAAATACTGAATCGCCCCCCTTAACCCACCTCAACCCCCACCACCTCCGTACCTAGCCCTGTTTTCTGCTTCCTGCAAGTGGAGAGAAGATCGGAGAAGCTCCCCAGGGTGCGTTTTGTGTCCAGTACCACGCCCGGAGCGAGGCCAAGTGCTGCGGATCCCCACAGAGACAATAAATAAAAAAACATAGAAACGAAATCCCCAACTGTCTCGGGTACAACATCAGCCAACCAAGGGCCAAGTTCGTTATTATATCTCGGAGAATTGAAAGGATTTCGCTTCCCACGGGCTTTTGCTTAAACTGGTTATACCAAGGGACTGTGATTTTATTTGTGAGTGTTCCCTAAACTGATACAGATAACAACTCCCACCCCATCCCCACTACCCACCTCTTCGCCTTTTTAGAAGAGCTTAAATTACTATAGCCGAAAAAATAAACCTGATAACACCGTCGTTTCCCAATTTATATAGATTGGTCTTGGGACAAGATTCACAAGCGTGTGTATATGGACACGTGCATATTTGCATATTTTAAATAGATCCTTAGGAGGATAGATGGATAGGTAGCTAAATAGATAAAATAGGTTAGTAGATGTGTAGCAATGCTGGTTTCCCATAAAAATGAATTGAAGACTGAGGTAGCAGAGGACAAATTTCTTTTAATTTTCTTCGTATTCCCAGTACTTAAGCATGGATGAATTTGTTTTCTGTTTCTTGATTAAAAAATTGGCGTATAACAGGCAATTAATGAATGCTTTTTCACTGATAGGTTGTTAGGGCACAGGAGAGGGGAAATGGAGAGTGGAGGAGGGAGAAGAGAAGGGAAGAGAGTGAGACGGTGATTATAATAAGAAAGGAAGAGGGAAGAAAAGAGAGAAAATGCGGGGAAAGTTTTGTGTTGGCCTCCAAGGCTGAAATGACTAAGAGGAAACGAGTGGGGCTTGTTATGCAAACAGAAATAAATGAAGCAGAGATCGCTCGGTGGCTGATTTTTCCCCCTAAAAGAATAAAAAAGCAAAAAGACCAGGCTGAAAGGTGGTAAGCGGGGAGTCCCCTGAGTCCCTGCTAAGGAGAAATTGGGGATGAAGGATCCCCCAGTATTTTCCTTGACCAATCGCAGAGGCTGTTCACCCCCGCAGGCCAGTTGACCCAGTGTCTCTCCAGAGCCACAGATGAACTGGAGGATTAGGCGTCGCGACTCCTGCCTCCCCTCTTCCCTTGAGCCCTGGAAGAGAGTGCAGAAGGGAAAGACTGGGGGAGGGGGAGGGTAAGTCGATCCTGAAGTTTCCATCATGTGAAATTGAAGCGCATGTGTCTATAATGAAATATTTCCTCTCCGTTCGTGGCGGCTCAGTAATTCCTGATGGCATGGAGCCTGGGAAAATAGATCCTCCAGCTCCCACCCACGGCGCCTAACCGCACGATGCGGAGGAACAAGGCCTTCGTTTTCCACCGCGATGTCAGATTTCCACCCCCTGTGGGTGGCTGAACACCTTATATCACTCTCCAAACAGCGCCCGCTGCGAAGGGTTATTATGGCTAAAAGATGAATTCTTCCTCCGACCAGGGCACAAAAGGAAAGGATTCTCTTGGCTTCGCGGGTGGTGGGTGGATAGATGGGTAGGGGAGACCCCAGTCGATCCACTCTGATGTCTCCAGCGCCACTCTCCGTTTCTTACTCTGTTTTCAGTCCCTATGGATACCAGGATTTATTTGTTATTCATTCATTTATATATTTATTTATTTACTGCTTGTTTATTTGTGGGTTGTTTTGTGTGTGTGTGTGTGTGTGGGAGATCGTGGATTCAGAGGTGAAAGGGACCTTTAAAATCTTCGAGTCCTTCAGTCCCACCGCGGCCCCCCAGCTCAGTTTTTACAGAAGAAAAGGAAAGTGACTTGCCTTGGTCACACAGCTAACAAGCAAAAATGCCAGATTTGAACTTTTAGGGTCCTGATGCAAAACCAAGCAATCACTCTACAGGCAAGCATTTACTATGTGCTGGGCACTGTGCTGAGCGCTGGAAACACACAGAAAAGCAAGGACAGTGTTTTTATTGTCCCATCACACCAGGCTTCCCCATACCTTTCGGGCCCTAGGCACCTGGTGACCCTGGGAGGAGGAAGTGAGAGGAGGCAGGCAAGAGATTTATAATTATTTTAAAAAATAAACGAATGGCACAAATAAAAATGGTTTCCTTGCCCAATTCTTTTTGCACTCAGAAATTGTCTTTTTTTAAAAATTGTAATGAAAAAGCGAGAGCTTTATTACAGTTTAAGTCCACAAACATGTAAGTGCCTATTGAGTGAGTACCACAGGAGGATCTGAATTCAAGTCACATCTCTCCCACAGAGAGTCTGTCTAGGCGAATCACTCAGAGTCTTAGACAACCCTCATGTTAAAAAAGGAGGAGGAGGAGCAGGAGGAAGTGATCATCTGCTTCTGAAGACGGAGTTCCCTTACAGGAAGTTCTCTACATTTTATAAAACCATAGCTGGAGCCCTGAAAATAATGCAGCGAGCTAGAAGCTGTGGTTACAAAAACAGAAATAGTACTAGTGCCTTTCTTTCCAACAAAAGCAATCGACTTGCTTCTCTAGTTTGTTTTTTACTAGTTGTATGACCTTGGGCAAGTCACTTCCTATCATTGGGCCTTAGCTTCTCTGTAAAATGAAGGAGTTCCTTTCAGATCCAAATTCTAGAATTCTATCAGCCCTCTGAGACATGACTCACTAGTCCTCCTTAGAAGTTACAGGTTTCAAACTACCACCGATCCAGGAATGGCTACGAATTTCTTCGCCTTACTCCACTCATTGGAAGAAGCAGCAAGACTAGAATAGCTTCAGGGTCCGAGAGAGCCCAAGGGGATTCACCTAGGGAGGGGAGACTTTGCCCCTCCGAGAAACCTCTCCTCAAATGCAGTCGATGTTTCGAAAGTCAGGGTCTCAAAGTGCAGGGATTTCGCATCATAACTGTTCCAGGGCCTGAATTTTCAATGACAACTTTAAGGTTGGGGATCTTAACCTGCAGGTCCACGAATAACAGATTTCCAGGGATCCGTAACTTGGATAGGAAAAATGACATAGATACAAACAAATTTTAAGTGCATAAGATAAAATGCAGAAGGGTTACAAAGGATACACATCTATACATATCCATGCATTATATATGTATATATACATACATACACGCAAATGTGTGTATATATACACGGCAACATTTTTCATTTGTAATCCTAAGTATTTATTTATGCGTTTGAAAGTATCATTCTGAGAAGGGGTCTGAAAGTCTCATCATTCTGTTAACAAGGTCTATGCCCCCCAAAGGGTTAAGAACCTCGGGTTCAGCGGCTGCCAGCAGCTCTCTCAGCTTGTTCAGGTCACCCTGAATTACTTACACAATAGAAGCAGACTATATTGGCTCGTATGAAAATACCCGTCTAACTGCGTCCAGGTGAAGGTGGGCTCCATCTCACACCCACTCACCCACCCAGGCAGGGGAAGTGATCTGCCCTAGGCTCTAGTTTCTTACAGGACTTTCTCTCCGTCTACCTCCTGGGCCATAAACACCCTCTACCTTAGCTCTCACCTAACTCACTGTGACCAAGTAAGATTCCCTCTGGAAGACTAAATTCCTTGACGACCGGGGTCGTATTGTTTTTTTCGCTCTGGAGTCCTCCTAAGTCATTTACTTAGACTAAGAGATAGGACCTCGGACCAAACATTACTTCTATTTCTACGGATCTTTGACGATTTACAAAAGCACTTTCTTTACACCCACTCAGGGAAACAGGTGGTTTTATCCCGGTTTTACAAGATGGGGGAAACTGAACCACAGTGGGATTAAATGTGACTTTGGCCAAATTCTCACGACTGTGTATGAGGGCTAGGGTTTGAACCTAGGTCTCCCGAATTTCAATCCTGTGGACTCCGCAGCCCACCCCACCACGCTGACTGCTGGGTTTGCGGGACTGAAAAGAATAGAGACAAAGAGAAAGGGAGAAACAGAGACAGACACCCAGAGACAGGAGAGGAACAGACGTACAGAAACAGCGGGAGAGTCAGAGAGAAATGAAGGAGAGACAAAGATAGAGAGACAGAGCGCTGAACTTGGGCCGCAGGAGATAACAAAGATAAATTGAGACACCCTGGAAGGGGCGGGGCGGAGAAGAAGAAACATTTATTAAGCGCCTATCATTTGCCAGACACTGTTCTAATCGCTTCACAAATACTACCTTATTTGTAAACCCGGGACGAATTTACAAGAACTGTTTCATTTCTGTCTTTGTATCCCCAAAGCCTAGACGAGTACCTTGCACATCAGGCCCTGAATGCATACTTCTTTAATTGAATTGTCTATGTTTGTGGCATGGAATTGGACCAGGAGAGAGAGACATAACTATAACGCAAAATGGAACAAGATGTATGCATGAGAGGCTCAAATAAAATGCTCTGTGAGGTTCAGGGAATTAAATATACTTATGAGGATACCCCCACCCCTGGGCTCGGTGGCAGGGGAAGTGTTCTCGAGCCCCAGCTCAAGCGATTCAAGCTATGTGACTTGAAGCAAATTTCTTTCCCTCTCTGGGAGTTCTAATTTGTAAAAGAAGGAAGGGAGTGGGGATGCAGGTGGCTGATCTCTGAGGTCCTTTTTCCGTCCTTAAAGCCTATGTATGATTTTTTTTTGCGGTGCTGGTTTGGCTGATTTTTCCTGCGATTTCCTATTCCTCCCCTGGGGCCTCGAACACTCTTCCCCCGGGGGGGGGGGGGCGGGGGGGAACCCTGGCCTTTACATTCAAATCTGTGATGCTTCTTCTAACAGCCCACTTGCAGCTCCCAAGTCCCTATCCCTCATAATAGCTTACATTCGCAAAAACGTTTCCCGACTGTTTTCACTCCTTTATGACAGAGCTTCCCCGGGTGGTAGCTAGCAGACGCCGATCTCAGGTCTCGGGTTTTCTCATCAGCT
The DNA here is from genome assembly GCF_028583685.1 of Petaurus breviceps papuanus. NCBI lineage: Eukaryota > Metazoa > Chordata > Mammalia > Diprotodontia > Petauridae > Petaurus > Petaurus breviceps. Next base: position 10,785,679 of record NW_027185771.1, read on the forward strand.
CCCTAAAATCATTTTGTCTCGCATCTCTTTTGTCCTTTTTCAGAGAAAGAGACTGAGCTGGCTGGACGTCAAGGGGCTCATTTGTCCACTGCCTCCTCTTCTGCCCCTTTTCTGGAAAGGGGGACAAAATATTGGGCACGAATAGATGCCGGCTCCGGTAGGAAAGTCGTCTACCCTAATGGAAGGAATTGCTTCTGGTTACTCACATCAGCGTCTGCCTTCCCTACGCATTAAATGAGGGGCCAACATAAAATCATGCTGTTCCTTAGACCTTCACTTTGTAAACTTTTGCGAAATAGCCCATGGAAGAACATATCAGAGCATATCAGCAGGGGATGAGATCTTAGGTCTGGAAAGGTCTTTAGGACATGCGATATCAGAACTGCAAGAGACCTTAAAATATAGAATCCAGTACGCCAGATTTGAAGGAGAAGGTAGAGATAGCGCCATTTTACTGGAAGGGAAATCTGTGGCTTGGAAAGTCAAAACTAATTCAAAATGCCTTAAAGTTGTGCTAGAGACGTCATAAAATTGGTATACATTTCAAAGAGAGAAATGAAGTCTTAAAATGAAAAGAATATTTAAAATAGATGCTCTAATGTTATGTGAGATAAAAAAAAACAAAACCAGACCTAGGTGGATAAAGGGAGACAATTTTAATTATTATTTTTAAATTTGGGGGTTTCTTTTTTCATTTTTTGCTTGCATTGATTTTTTTTTGTTTTGTTTTTGTACCACACTCTGTTTTTTTTTAAAACTATATCCTTCCCCTGCCCATCAAACCTCACTTATAAAAATTAAAAAGAGAAATAAGTCCCTTCAGCAAAATCAGTCCAGGCATTGTCTACATCTGATACCCTTAGACCCTCACCTCGGAAATAAATGGAAGCAGGTGCATCTTCTCAATTCTTCTCTGGGTTGAAACTTGGTCTTTAGAATTCCAGTGATCATCTGCCTTTCCAGTTACTTGTTGTAATAATTTTGTCAGTAAAATACATATTTAGTGCCTCCTGTGTTCCAGTACTGTGCTAGGCACTGGAAATAAAAGGGCACAAATATGCTAGTTCCTGCCCTTTAGGAGCTGAAATTTAATGGGGGAGAGAGAGAACATGTAAATAAGTATGTACCTAGAAGAAATATGCTTTTTAACAAAGAATTTTTTTTAAGATGTTTTGAGGTGTGTGTGTGTGTCTGCAAGGGGAAGGGAAGAAAGAGAGAGAAGGGGAGGGAGAGAGAGGGAGAGAGAGGGAGAGGGAGAGAGAGTTAATAACAAATTAAATTGACAGTAAATGTTCCGCATCCATGGTCCCTCACCCCTGTTAAAAAAAAAAAAAAGATTAGAGAGGGAGAAGAGGGAGGTGCATTTTCTCATCTCTTCTTTGGAAATAAATTGGTCATCATAATTTTTATAATTTTACAATGTTCACTTTTAGTTGTTCTTCCCATTTACATTGCCGCCATCATTGTGTATAAATTTTCCCTGGTTCGACTTACTTAATTTTGCATCAGTTCATATAAATCCTCTCATACTTCCTTGTAATCTTCATATTCATCATTTCTTATTTATGGTGCAATAATATTCCATTATATTTATGTTTAACCATTCCCCTTTTATTTCCAGTATTTTCTTACTATAAAAATATAGCTATAAATAGTTTTGTATATTTCTATCTTTGACCTCCTTCGGACACATGCCTTGAAATGCATCCCTGGGTAAGGACAGTTTGGTTACAATTATGCTAATTGTGTAATTCCAAACTGCTTTCCAGAATGGCTGACTCTTTTATATAAATAAATATATAACTAAATATAAAATATTTATTTTAATTCCCTATGTATGTTTGCTACCAGACTTTATCAGAGATATTTGATGTAAAGTTCCCACCCTCCAACAGCTTCTCTTTTCATCATTTTTATTTATTTATTTGTTTTTTGTTTGGTGGTGCCATGGTTAGAATTTTGGACCTGGAGTCGGGAAGACCCAAATTCAAATGTTGACTTACTTCAAATCCTCTGCCTTCCTAATTGTGAAACCCTGGGCAAAACTAGACAAAATAAAACAAACAATTCTCTGTCTGGTTCAGTTTCCTCATTTGTAAGATAGGGATAATAATAGGACCTATCCTTGGGGTTATTGTGAAGATAAAACAAGATCTTTGTAAATCTCTTTGCAAATTTTAAAGCTCTTTATGAATGACAGGTATTATTATTAGCTATTACCAGACTTGTGATTTTATTCATGTAGGGAATGCCTGATGAGGAAATTCCCTCTACTACTGCAAAGCAGATTGGCACCTGTTCTGCCACCGTCTACTTTAAAAGAGTTATTGGTCTTTCTCACTGAAAGGTGGAGCAATTTGCACAGTCATGCTGCCAGCCAACATGTGTCAGAGGTCCACCTTGAACTCAGGTCTTCCTCTAAGGTTGTGATACTTAATATGCAATTCTGTCTTTTCAAAGTGCAATGTTTTAATGTCTGTATTCTTGTGGCATGCCAAGTGTGGTTATGAGTCATGGAAAACCACAATCCCTGAAGAATTAAAGTCATGGGTCACCCAAAGAGCAACCCAGAGACACATAGTGGGTGTGAGTAGGCTGTGGTGTGGTATCAAAGAATTACACAGAGAAAATGACATGGATTCTACTAACATAGAGAAATATGAGCTGGAAGGCAGGCAGCCTGGTCAGGTGACAAAATTGAGGGCTCACCAATGGGCAGCTACCATGCTGGGGAGGATTGAAAGGCATGAATGGGCTGTGGCTTGCATCACTGGAGGGAATACTTGAATTGAGCCCATGAAGTCATTGAAACATTGGTATAGCAAACACATGGACTTACAAACATTTTATTAGAATCATAGAATTTTAGCACTAGATAGGCATTTAGAAATTATCTATCTCAAGTCTTCCCTGAGGGATTAAGGGAATAATAGGTGGTAACATTTCTAACAAGATTTAAAGATTCTAAAGTGCTTTACCTACATCAGCTAATAAATATTAGTGAATTGATCATATTTGATTCAATAATATTATTATAATTGATTGTTATAATCAATTACATTATATCATTATCATCAATTGATCTTATTAGATTAATAACAACAATAATACAGATAAGCATGGAAGAAATGTTCCATTTCTCACCTGGGCTGGTCCATTGATCTTCAGGCAGCCTGGTGGCCCCCTGATTCCTGGAGATCACCATATTGATGCCAAGTTTAGTGTAGCTTTGTTCTACTGCAACTCAGAACTCCAGAGTTCAGCCTCCCTCAGTAGCAGGATTAAAACCTGCACCATTATTCTAAGCTCTCTTAATAGGTATTATTATCCTGATTTCACAGAGAAGGACACAAGATTCAAAGAGATTCATTGACTTGTCAATGGTCAAAAAGCTAGTATCAGAGGGAGAATTCAAATCCTGATGTTTTCTGACTCAGGTCCATACTTCTTTCCATCACACCACCCTGATGTTCTGAATAAAACACTGATTTATCTTTGGTATCCCTCCATCCCTTTCAAAGTACTTCCACAAACTCTATGACCCTCGCACTTATCCTGTGGGTAGCTAGCATTGCCCATATTTTACAGACAGTAAAATATAGAAAGTCACAAAGCAAGCCTTCAGAGGAGGAGAGCTGCTAGATGTCCTGTCTCCAGGGTCTTTCCACAGTGTCAGTCATATAAACTAGATCAACCATTCTTCAAGGTTTGGGGCCATCTTAACAATGAAATCAGGAGGACCATGCAGTGAGCTGATTAATAGCCTGCTTGCCTACTTGGAAGTGAGCCAGAAAATCCTAACCAACTACAAAATAGCTCATTGGGAGGTAGTAAAGAGATGCATCCTTGGGACCAGTCAAATCTGTTCAGCAGAATCAGATACAGTCTCAACAACTCCATTCCTCTGTAAGTAGGTCACATTTATACATCACAAAGGCACAAGGCAGAAAACCAGATGTGTCACCCTTGAATGGTGAATTGGTGTTGGTGTATAGAGCTCCAAGATTATTTGTAGAGGGAGTCAGAGCAGCCTATCAGACTTTCTTAGAAAGTATTCACTTCAAACAGAAATATGACTTGGCTAAAGTAAGTTTAATTTAGAAACACAAGTTTGTAGGTGAGCATTCTGAATTGGAATGTTCTGATGTCTTTATATTGCTTGGTTTGGGGTTCTAGAGTTAATCTGACTCCTTTGTTCTCTTCTCCTACAAAACTTGTATTTTTTGGATTCCTTTCTTTCTTGGATTTCCAAACTATTCCCTCCTCTTTTTCATTCAGGGTCAGCTACAGATCCTGATTAAAATCTCACATCTATGAAGATATTCAGATATGCAGAATCCTTTGATCAATATCACTTTGAAGTCTAAATGATGACACGAGGGAGGTAGATTTTATTTTATTTACATGCTATACGAATCTATTACTCTTCTTTCTGACATAAAGTTTCCTCATCTGTAAAATGACAACTTTCATGGTCCTTTATACACAAAAGTTCTAGGTTTTGATATTCTGAATTCTAAGGTTCCTTCTACTTTGAACTGTGTTCAAAGGTCCTTTTCAGCTTTGATGTTCAGTGTTCTGAGGTCATGTCCCATCCTAGCAATTCTGGTTCTATAGTCTATTTCAGCACTGGTATTCATAGAGTTTGATCTGGAAGGGGCCTTAGGAACCATTTTCTCCATCTTGACCCTCATTTCATAGATAGGGAAGATGAGATGGAGGAAAACCTTTAGAAAGGTTTTTAAGTGACTTGTCTAAAGTCACACAGGGACAAGTGACAGTGATAAATTTGGATTTAAGTTCCCAGACTACAAAGCCAGTCTACCTTCCCTTCAACGTTGAGCTCAAATGTCATATCCTGCAGCAAACCTATGTTGGTCTCTACTGTTGGTAGCGTAAAATATACAAATTACTTTGTATATATTAAGTTTTTGTATGTATCACATTTTTAAGTACATGTTACTCCATCTCCAATAGAATACAAAATCCTTGAGGGAAGGGCCATTTTTGTTCCTGTATCCTCAGTTCTTAGCTCAGGACTTGACACATAGTAAGCCTTGAATATATGATTGTTGGTTGGTTCCAAAGTACCTTCCAGTTCTGATATTCATATGCTTTACAATTAATTTATAATAAATTTACAATAAATTGTAATCATCATGCAATAAATTACAAATAATTTACAATAAATAAATAAACAAATACAAAAAAATTACAATAAACGTACTTTACAACTCTAACAGTCTGTCGATCTATGCTTCTATGGAGAATGCAGAAAGCCATTTCCTTTCATCTCATCTCCATCAACCCCCAGCACCAAATACACACACATACACACACACTTTACTGATGGTCATTGCTTTATCTGGCAGGCTTGCAAACACAGTTACCACCAAAGAAATTATGTGTAGTGCATGGAAGCAATGAAGTCATCATTTTTTTCCCTCAAGGAGACCTGACAGCAGAATTTGGCTGCTATCAAAATAGTGATAATAATGATAACTGCTTTTGAGAGTTTTCTGAACTGCTATGTAATTTACCCAGGCACTTAAGCCATTCATTACATGAATATAAATAATATTAGTGACTGATAAGCCAAAAAGATTGCAAAATGAAGAAAGTTCTTGGGATTTTAATGAACAATCCTTCTATTCTCATTGACCACAAGCAAGGTGAGTGTGTCTAAACTGTAGCCCTGGCCAGGGTTTGACACTGATTCATCATTAATCATCTTTCCCCTCCCTCCCTCCCTGCCAACACTTTTCTTTGGCTAGCTGGTCCCCATGCATAAACAGCAGGGATTTGATCTAACATTTGGAAATGCTTTTACTTTGGGGAGTTAGGTAACACCTCTATAAAATACCAGAAAGTGTTGGGAAAATAGTAGGAAAAAACTGATAGAATGAAGGAAACCTGCTCTAGTTTAGATTCTAACATGAACCAGTTGTGTGACCTTGGGTAAATCACTTTTCCCCTTTAGTCCCTCAGTTTTCTGCTGCTGCTTGACTTCACCTCTTAGAATCTCCAATTTCCTTCCAAGCTCAGCTCCAGTACTGCTTCTTACAGGAAGCCTCCTTCTCCTCCTCCATCCCAGCTGCTAGTGCCTTCCCCTTCAAAATTACCTTGCAGATGCTTACAACATGTTAATAAATGTACATGTTGCTTCCTTGATAGAATGTAAGCTCCTTGAGGGTAGGAACTGGTTTCATTGTTTTTGTATCCCCCACAACTAGTACAGTGTCTGGCGAACAGTAGGCACTTATTAAATGCTTTGTTGATTGGTAGATCTTTAAGCTTTCTTAGAATTCTGGAATTCCATGATCCCTGGTGCTCTATCATCTCAATGGAATGGATGCTCCCACCACTGGCAAAGTTGATCACCCCTCAACAACATTTCAACGTGTGATACCTACAAGTGACTGTTGAACTCCAAAGCTATGCCAATAGAGTTCAATCTTCCACTCTAGGTTCTGTTGACGTTAAATTGTTTTTCAATTGTGTCTAACTCTGTGACCCCATTTGATTTTGCTTTGTTGTTTGGCAAAGATACTGGAGTGGTTTGCCATTTCTTTTTCCATCTCATTTTATAAATGAGAAAACTGAGGCAAACAGGGTTAAGTGATTTGATCAGGGTCACACAGCTGGGAAGTGTCTGAGGCCAGATTCAAACTCGGGAAGGTGAGTCTTCCTGACTCCATAGTACTTGTCCACTGCACTACTTAGGTAGGTGTCCCACTATATGTTCTACTGACAGGAAAGGCTCTGAGTAGAGGTTTGTTGATGGACTGTCTGCACATCATTTCAGGAGCATGCCAGCTAACTCTGGAGAATCTTACGACCAGGATAGCAGCAGGGCAATGAATTTGGAGGTCACAGCAATGTGGTGTCTTGGAAAGAGTCACGTGAACTTACAATCAAGAGAGTTGGTTTCAAATTCTCCCCAGATGCTTATTTCCTTTGTGAACTTGGGCAAATGATTTAACCTCCCAGAGATGAATCCAAAGTCATCTGTTAAAAGGGGTCATAGATCTAGGTTATCCCTGAGGTTCCTACCTACCTATAAGGTCTATGATCTTATGAAAACTGTTAAGTGAGTTATTGAAATGTTGTGTCTGCTTTGGTGGAGGGGATCATCCACACTAACATCAATCACAGGATCCTGAAATGTTGAAGCATACCAATGTGGCATTTGTGATCTCCATGTGTATCACTGCTCCTAACCGACAAGTCCACCCTCTCTGCTCATATATGTTCTCAATTACATTACCGATGTCTCTTTTTGCTTATAAGTCATTGTAGTATGATCTATAGCCCACCTATGCCCACTGTGAATCTCTCCTTGCTTTCTTATAATGTTGATTGTTTTCTAAGCTTGTGATGTTCCCAGATTTGCAATCACAGAACATTGCTAGGAGAATATTAATAGTAATGAGATGGGCATTGGCATTAAGGTAGAGCTTGGGACCATTGAACCAACTATGCAGTTTTCTAAAGATAATCTTGTTTTATTTCTTCATGAGTTAGAGGTGTGTGTGTGTATGCATGTGTGTGTATGTGTGTACACACACACACACACATATATATATGCTTATATGTATATATACACATACATATATATATGTATGTTGTGCTATTTTAAATTTTATCTTCAATGAGCAAAAATAGATTTCACTCTCTGACTCTGTATCCATCTCTTTTTATATCTGTTTCTATTTCTATCTATTTGTCTCTTTCCTCCCACCACTGGAAAAGAAAATGAAAAACAAAACCCTCGTAAAGAATAGATAATTGACTTTAGAATTGGAAGGGGTGCCAGGAGCTATCTAGTCATGCTTCCTGCAGGCCACACAGGTAGGCGAATAGAATTAGAGACAGAGTCTAAGAATCCCCATGTTTTAGAATCCCACCTCAAGCATTTGTTGTCTGTGTGACCTTGGGCAAATCATTTCATCTCTGCACACTCACCAAGTTGTTGTGAGGCTCAAACAAGATAAAGCACTTTGCCAGTCTTCAAGACCAACATAAATATCAGTTCTTCCAATTTGTATTCTTATTATTACTGAGTAGCAGCATGGACCATACCACAAGTCGGCAAGTCCTTTCCTCCCACCAGTTCAGTGAAGGAGATGGGACACATGTGATTATCCACATTTTATGGCAGAGCATAATTCAAATTTGTAATATTCTCCGGCTTTTGCAAAAGACAGAAGGTGATTCTGTTTATGGGAAAAACAAAACCTCAGCCAAGGGAGATTATGTGACAAAGCCCCAAACCACCCAGTCTAGTGAAATCCCTTTTCAGAGGCCACCACCGTGTTCTCTCAATGATGCAAGCATCTAAAAATGTATTCTTGCCCCACAAATTGCCATATCTATGATAACGAGTTGTTTAATGCATTGTATAAAAAGGAGAGGAAGTACTAATTTATCCACGTGGAATCGGTTAGTGTTTCCTAATATTTATAAAACTTTTTGGCACAAACAACCTCACTCAGCAGAGGGAGGCCTCTGGGGTTCTGCATAAAATTAAAATAGACACAGCTGTGTCACTCAGGGATGCTCAGACTTTTCCTCTGGGGAGCAAGGCACGTTGGTGGAGAAGAGAGGAAGAACGGAGAGTTTGTAATTGCTGACAGGAAATCACAGAACGTGGGAGTTGGAAGGGACTTGAGAACATTGAAGACCATAGCCAGAATATTTGAAGACACCTAATCCAACCCCCTCATTTTTACAGATGAGGAAACTGAGACTCAGAAAATTGTACTTCCATAGGCAATTAGCTAGGAACAGACCTGGATAGGAACCTTGATCTCCCACCTAGTATCCCAATGTACCTCTCTCTATAATATGGCTGTCTTTCATGATGTCTGACATGTAATGTCATAATATGTAAACATTTTGAAATAATTCTCCTTTTTCTTGTCTCTTAGCCTGTGTCTTTCCATCTAACCTGTTCAGGAATAATAGAGAAACTACAGAAGATAGTTCCTTAACTGTCATAGTATTATATATCTATAGTAGCATTTTACATTGTTTTTGTTTTACTATTCTCTGACATATTAACTGCATATGAGGCAGCCTGGCATTAAGTAGAACATGGGGTCAGGAGGACATGAGTTCAGATCCTGTCTCAGTCATTTAAAAACTGTTGGACCCTGGGAAATTCACTAAACTTCTGTCTTCCTTGGCCTCCTTATCTGTAAAATGGATATAATAAGAAATTGTTGTTGTTCAGTTTCTTGAGTCATTTCTTACTTTTCATGACACCATTTAAGGTTTTCTTGGCAAAGATACTGGATTGGTTTGCCATTTCCTTCTCCAGTCCATTTTGCAGATGAGAAAACTGAGGCAAATAGGATGAAGTGACTTGCCCAGGGTCATATAGCTAGTTACCCACTGCTCCAACCAGCTGCCCAATAAAAAAATTAGGGTTACTAACCTAACTAGTTACTACCTGCCAGGGTTGTTGTAAGGATCCATTGATCAAACCCTAAAGCTCTATATAAACGGTAACTATTATTTTAACAATCTAAGTTGGCATTTTATAATCTTATTAGAATAAGTAGGGCAGATCATATCTTCTTTCAACTTCGGCTTTGTTCTAGGACCCAGCAGTGTTCCATTGACAGCAGATACTTCATAGATGTTTGCTTCATGGTAGAGAAGTGTTCCACAGGAGAAGAATGAATTCCAACTCTACCATTTAATTTCCCAGGTGACCTTTGACCAGTCACTTCCCATCCTTTCCCTGTAAAAAAGAAAGGGAGTTGACCAGATAATTCCTCCAGTTCCTTCCAACTCTAAATTCTGTGTTCCCATTTTGTATAATTTCCAAAATATTTGACTGATAAAAATAAAGTGGTACAGATATTAGTGTCTCCATTATAAAGATGGGGAAACTGAGGTTTAAAAAGGAGAAGTTACTGGTCCATAAGCATACAGTTAACAATTCATAAAAGGTCTGAGTTGAAGTGCAGGCTTTCCCATTAATAAGTTATATGGCCTTGGAAAATTTCGTTTCTTTGAATTTCAGTTTCCTTTCTGTAAAATGATGTTTCCAGGATGCCTTCCCATACCATTGGCATAGATCAAGAGTGGGGTACCTGTGCTCTTAAGGCCACATGTGACCTTCTAGGTTTTTGGATGTGGTCTTTTGACCAAGTCCAAGTTTCATGGAACAAATCTTTTTATGAAGATGATTTGTTCTGTGGAGTTTGGATTCAGTCAAAAGACTGAACTTGAGGACCTAGAAGGCCACATGTCCTCGAGCTGTGGGTTCCCCATCCCTAGTATAGACAGTCTTAAGTCTGCTAGGAAATAGAGTCTGTGCTCACGAATCAAATTTGCACAGAATTCTACTGAAGTCTTTAATGTGATTTACTTGGCTAAGGATTAAATTCTTGGTTTAACCACAATCTCATGAAATATTAACAATTTTCCTACAGATTAAAAAAAATGAAAGCCTCACTCATATGCATTCATGGAAGACTTAGAAAATTTTTGAAACTTCAAAGTATAGGATAGTCAGAAAGAAGTGCATTCCCCAATTTTGCTCCAATAGCAAAACATAGTGGGAAAGTCATTGAACTGGGTGGGAGCTGGAAAATCTGGGTTTAAATCTGAACTCCACCTCACGTGAGCCTGAGTGAGTCACTTCCCATCACTAAGGAGCCATTTTTCTCAACTGTAAAGCGGGGAGAATTTCCTTGTCCTCCCCCATACAATGGGTAGAGTGCCAGACCTGGAGTCAGGAAGAACTGAGTTCAAACACAGTCTCACATACTTTCTACGTGTGTGACCCTGGGCAAGTCACTTAACCCTGTTTGCCTCAGTTTCCTCATCTGTCAAATGAGCTGGAGAAGGAAATGGCAAACCACTCTAGTATCTTTGCCAAGAAAACCCCAAAAGAGATCACAAAGAGTCAGACAAGACTGAAAACTACTGAACAACAATTCTCACCCCCACTGAGCAGTGGTGAGGAAAATACTTTATCCATGCATATTGGCATAGTGGAAAGGGTTCAAATTTGACCTCTGGCATTCGGTTTGTGACCATGTCATACTTAACTATATTTTCTTCAAAACTGGGTCTTAGTTTCCTGATCTGTAAAATGGGAATAGTAGTGCCCATGTCACTGGATTGTTGCAAGACACCAATGAGATAATGTGCAGAAAGAGCTCTCTGAATTTTAAAGTATTATCAAATACCAGTTACTAGGATAGCAACTAGATGTATTATTTCATCATTCTGGGCAAGTCCCAGATGAAAAAATTCCCTCTACTAATTTAAGTACGTGCCTTCTCTGTAATTTAGTCTAAGGCAGTTTCTGGGAGCATGGAGAAGCTAATTGACTTATCCAGGATCTCACAGCTAGTATGTATCAAAGGAGAGATTTGAACCCTGTTTTTTCTGATTTTGAGGACAGTTCTCTACCTTTCTTATTGTTTCTGTTCGTTGTTTTCATATCTTCACGACCCCATGTGCTTTGTTTTGTTTTGTTTTGGTTTGATTTTTTTGGCAAGGAAACTAGAATGGTTTGCCATTTCCTTCTCCAACTCATTTTACAGATGAGGAAACTGAGGCAAACAGGGTTAAATGACTTGCCCAGGGTCACACAGCTTGTAAGTGTCTGAGACCAGATTTGAACTCAGGAAGATGAGTCTCCAGGCTCTGTGCTCTGTCCACTGGGCCACCTAGTTGCCCAGTTCTCATTATTTGTAAGTATGAGAGCTTTTTATTTGCATGCTTGGCTGTCATTGGATCTGGCATTATTTAAGGATCACCATTTTGCTCTTGCTCTGCATTAGGAAACATTAACGAGGTTCTTCATGCATCTCTCCTCTCAATGTTCACTTATGTTTTTCCCTAAGACATCATGCTTTTCAGCAACCCCCCTCCTCACGCTGTGTATGTTCCTTGGCAGCACATCACTCTCCTCCATCTCTAAGTCCTTCCCTGTCTGGCAGTGGAAAACTCTGGGCCCTCTCCAGCTCTCTTTGCTCCTGTCAGCAGCTATGGGAGCCGGCCAGCCAGCACTAAGCAGTCAGACAACTGGCCTCTTCCTTCTCTCCCATGCCTGGAGCTGAGCCTCTGCTGTTAACTCTTGACTCCCCACTCACTGCCTATCAGTTGGGAAATGCCAGCCTCATCTGCTCTGTCACAAAATGCTTAGTCTGGAAGGGACTTGAAAATGTGTGATGCTCCCAATCACAGAACATTCCTGGGACAGCACTGATAGTAATGAGATGGGCATGGACAGCAAGGTAGAACTTGGGACCATTGAATGAACTATGCAGCTCTTCACAGACCTGAAAGGGCCACCCACGCCATTTTCCTGCCAACCACTCTCCAGCTAAAATCTTTCAACCAGGCACCTGCCTTGTCTGTTCTTGTGCCTTTGATAGATACTGTGTGACTCTGGGTGAGTCACTGAACCTTTCCAGGCTTCCTCTGTATCTGACAGGCAGCATGGTATAATAAAAAGACAACAGAAGCAAAAACAACATGTGGAAGACTGCAAAGCACATTACGTATGATCTCTTTTGATAATGGGCTCCAAAGCCAGAAGGCACGAGTTCAGATCTCATTCTGCTGCTCAGTGCTTAAATTTAGTAAGTCGACAAGCATTGATTAAGAGCCTACTATGTACCAGACTCTGTTCTAAGTGCTTTGGACACAAAGAAAAGCAAACAAATAAACCCATAAACAAAACAAAACAAAATAAAAAACAACATAGTCTTTGCCCTCAAGGAGATTAAGATCTAACATGGAGACAAGTGACACACAACTATTTATAAGCAAGATGTACACAGGATAAGTTAGAGATAATTTATAGAGAGAAGGAACTAGCCTTAAGGGGGATTGGCAAAGGCAAGAAGGAAGGGACTTGAAGGAAGCCAGGAGATGAAGACAAGACAAATCCTATCTAAGCCTCAGTGTCTTCATCTAGAAAATGGAGGAGTTGGAGCAGATAGTCATAAATCACAATTGCCAGCAAACCAAGAGACAGTGGAAAGACTCATGGCCAGTGTAAGTCAGCTATAGAACATTACCAGGCATGACTTAAAAAGGACAAATGGAACCAAAATCATCATTGAAGACAATGGATGTTGGGGGAAAAGGGCAGGTAGGGGGCGCCATAGTGAATAGAACACTGGACCTGGAGTCAGGAAGACTCATTATCCTGAGTTCAAACCCAGCCTCAGACTCTTACTAAGTGTGTGTGTGCCCCTGGGTGAATCACTTAACCCTGTTTGCCTCAGTCTCCTCATCTGTCAAATGATCTGGAGAAGGAAATGGCAATCCATTCCAGTATCTTTGTAAGAAAACCCCAAATAAAGAGTCATACACTGCTGAAATGACTATTGGGAAAAGAAGGTAGGCAAAATGTGGTCTAATAAACCTCCAAATGGAGTTTAGCATTGTGATACATAGGAGGCAGCAATGGGCTGAAAGTGTGATGGATATGGAATCCAAAGACCTACCTATACGATTATGGAAAAGGTATTTAACATCTCTGGGACTCAGTTACTTCAACTATACAATTAGAGAATTGGATTTGATGACCCATCAAGGCCCCATCCAGCCCTGAGATCTGTATGATCTTCTGAAAAGAAACAAAGGAAACTCCCCAGTCCATTATTAAGAGGTTCTTCTATGGAGAATTTCTAGAAAGCCAGGGACAAGAATTGCCCCGAATGGGATTAATAGACATATGATAAGGGGGGAGCGAAGAGGCTGAGGTGATCTTACTCCTAGAATAGAAACTCTGTGAGTCAAGCTGAGTCAGAGCCTATCATGGTGTATTACCCAAAGACACTAATTAATAGATGTTTGCTAATGAATGAACCATTGGTTGTTGCCTTCTCTCCTCTTAAATTAAACCAAGTTCATCTCATGAACCCAAACCAGGCTTAGTCATCCCTGTTCTCATGACTCCATCGTATACTAACAGGACGTCATTGGGAAAGAGTGAAATTCCTTTGGCTTCATTTTCTTCATCTTTAGCATGGGCGAAGATAAATTTAATGCCTTTCCTAACCTCAATGAAAAATCATGAGATTCAAATAAGATAAAAAAAATACCAAATGCTTTTTAAACTAAAATATGCTATAAAATAGTAGGGATTGTTATAATTTACCTATATACTGATACTCAAGAGAGGCATATGGGCATAAGAAGAAAGTACCTATAAAATTCAATGTTTAGGATCCCGATGTCTGCCTCCCAATTCAGATACATTGCCTACATTGTGACTTTTTCTAGACTCTGTTCTCTTTTAAGAGACAAAGCCTGAGGCCATTTGGGGCCTAAGGACTAAAATTATTTCTATTAATACATTCACTGCTCCAATACTATAAACTTGTTTGCAAACATTTTAAAAGAAAGAAAGAGGGAGAAAATAACACCCAACAACATTTGCTTTCCAGTTTTCTAAAATGTCACCTTCCTTGACCTCTATTGTTGAAGGCCTAGAGGCTTTGCTTACTGGAAAAGATGTTCTAATCTATTAACAATGTTGGCTCTTCCTGATGTCATGCCTTCTGATTTTATTACTTCCGTTTTGGGGTCCCTTCCATTGGGACTTTCCAAAGTCTTACCCCCCCTTTCCCAACTCTTTCTTTTCTGGAAAAGTGAAATCAAAGTAGCAAAAAAAGCCTTGAGATTGGAATGAAACAGAAAGGGAAACTTCCTACTATTTGAAATGCTTCCTAAAATAATAACTATACAATAAGGCCTTAAAGAGATGGATGAGGATAAAGAACAGATAACGTGATCAATAATTGATAGGCAAAAAAGTAGCTGTGGAAAAAGAGATTTAGAAAGAGTCCCTGGGTTCAAACTGACATCTCTATGTACCTCAGTTATCCCATCTGTAAAATGGGGGTAATAATATTTGCCCCAACTACATAAAATCATTTCGGCAAGGCTCAAATCAGGAAGACCTATGGAAAGTATTTTGTGAACTGGAAAGTGCTATAGGCCTGCCAGCAATTGTTATTGTTGTTATTGATGTTGTTGATTTATCTTTTTTTGATGGAGTTCATATAGAAAACATCCTAGTACCTGTTACTATCTTTAATGATCTCTGGATTATCACTCATAATGGACTAATTGTTTTGTAGGTTTAAAAGATGATAGGAAGCAAGCTAATGCAAGGGCCTTTCTTTCTTTAAAAACATTTTTTTTATTTAAAGTTTTGAGTATCAAATTCTATCCCTTCTTCCCTTCCTCCCTTCCCTTCTCTCTGAGACAGTAGCAATCAGATATAGGTTATACATGTGCCATTATGTAAAACATTTTCATACTATTCATTTTGTACAAGAAGAGTAGAATAAAAAAATGAAATAAAGTAAATGAAAAAATAGCATGCTTCAATCTGTATTAAAATAAAATCATTTATTTCTCAGGAAGTGGCTAGCATGCTTAATCCCTTGGGATTGTCTTGGATCACTGCACTGCTGAAAATAGCCTAGTCAATCACAATTGAATATTGTTACTATTACTGAATACAATGTTCTCCTAGTTCTGATCACTTCATTTTGCATCAGTTCATGTAAGTCTTTCTCGGTTTTTCCGAAATCTTCCTGACTGTCATTTCTTAGAATGCAATAATATTCCATCACATCATATACTAAGCTTGGCTAGCCATTCCCCAATTGATGGGCACCCCTTTAATTGCCAGTTCTTAGCCACCACAAAAAGAACTGCTAGAAATATTTTTGTCCATATAGGTTACATGGGCCTTTCTTACTCAAACATTTCCAAAGTATAATCCCAAAAGACAAAGAATTTCAAAATATTTTTTAAAAATAACCCACAAATACACAAGCCAATTCCAACAATATGACTTTCAATAAACATTTATTAAGCACTTATTGTGTGTGAGGCAAAAACAAACAAAAACTAGTCCTTCTCAAGGAGCTAACTCAGGCCTTCAACCTGTGAACATGTAAGTAAAAGCAAGCTAATTTGAGGAGGGCAAGAGCACTATAATTAGCAGGACCAGGAAACCTTCCCATAGGAGGTGGTATTTGAGGTAAACCTTGAAGGAAGCTAAGTGTTCTAAGAGGCAAAATTGAGGAGTGAGTGTATTCTGGTCAGGAGGCACCATTTATGCAAAGGCATAGAGGTGGTAAATGGACTATTGGGTTTGAGAAATAGCCAGTAGCCCAGTTAGGAAGTAGTGTGTAGAATACAAGAATGTGAGTAACGTGAAATAAATCTGCAAGTGGGATACAATAACCTCTTTAGTCTTTAAATACTAAGCTGAGATAATAGAAAATAATATATAAGAAGAAGAACTCTAATGATCACTAAGGACTGGGTCTGACCTTTGAAAATGTAGGATAAGGATAATAATAGCATACAATCACATAATGCTTTAAGTTTACAAAATTTTTTCTCACTACAACCATTTCAGTCAGTATTAAGGTCATTATATTCAAAGCATGGTATTAAATTAATGACATAGGGATCTATTTTTCTTGGCTAAGATACTGGAATAGTTTGCCATTTCTTTCTCCAATGGATTAAGGTAAACAGGGTTAAGTGACTTGCTCAGGGTCACACAGTAAATATCTGAGGCTAGAATTGAACTCAGGTCTTCCTGACTTCAAGGCCAAGGATCTATTCACTGAGTCACCTAAGCTGCCTCTGAGACAGAGGATAAGTGACTTGCCAAGGGTCACACAGCTAGTACCTGAGGTTGGGTTTGAACTCAGATCTTCCCAATTTTAAGCCCAGGGCTCTATTCATTAAATCACCTACCTATTTAGAATTAAAGTATTTATTTAATTAATAAAATTAACTATTCCCATTTTACAGAAAAATAAAGCAATTTTTCAAGTCAGGAAGTATCAGAGCTAAGTTTCAAGCCTAGGTTTTTTTTTTTTTACCTTGAATCTAAATCTTTTTCTCAGCAAATAATACTGCCTCTCTAAGACCCTAGACCTTTTTTACATTAAATGTAGGGGGACTAGGGAAGGCAAAGAAATTGCTGTTGGTGTCAGTTCCTTCTCTGCTCTCCCTCCCCCCCACCCACACAAACTTTTGACAATGACCAGTCCTGAAGAGCGTTGCCAAGGGACAGATGTAGTAGTGACCAGAGAAAAGCAGGGTGGTCTGTTTACACTGTACCTTAATTCAAACTTTAACTTCACTTGGTTTGCGTAGTCCAGGCCAACGACACATTGTATGTTTGCTTTTCCCCCTTATAACAATGAAGTAACCAGAGTTTCTTTGTTTTTTTTTTTTTTTTCTCAATGCTAACTGATTCACCCAAGGCCAGCCACCAACTAAGTCATTGGCTGAGTGGGAGATTGACGTGCCTACCTTGTGTCTCTTTAGCTGATCAGTGACGAGAGGAAGATACTTCATGCAAAGTCCTGTGCAGAATTAGGAAATCCTTGGTCAGATTATGGAATACTGATTCTTTTTCCTGAGGGAAGTGGTGAGTCTTATGCCTTGAGTCACCTTTTGAGTGGGAAAAAAACTTGGAGAATTTTCTAGAGATGAACATCTCTGAAGGATGATCCTGTGACTCAGAAAGTCTCTGGGCACATGATTTGCTTGGACCCTGAGCTAGGATTACAGAATGTTGAAATCAAATACATGTGAATATCCAAATATATATGTCCCTTTTTGCATGGGGAATTCTAGGATAGGAAAGATAGATAACTGTGTCTTAGTGTATCCAGAAAAAAAAAGTGATTTATTATTTGACAATGGAATGAAATGTAGGACAGCTAGGTGGCACAGTGGATAGAGTGCCCAGCCTGGAGTCTGAAAGACCTGAATTCAAATTATACCTCTGACACTAGCTACATGACACTTAACCCTGTTTGCCTCAGTTTCCTCATCTTTAAAGTGAACTAGAGAAGCAAATGGCTAAACAACTCCAATATCTCTGCCAAGAAAACTCCAAATGGGGTCACAAAGAGTTGGACGTGACAGAAATGACTGAATAATGGAGCAAAATGTACAAATGATGTTAACAGATGGCCCTGCTGTGTGGATGATGGAGTAGGCTTCCATAGTTCTAGTTTCTATTCATGTACAAACTTCTCATTTGGAGACTTCAACAGGCTTGTTCTATGTTTAGGGAACACCGAAGCTATAATATAAGGTTCCTTTTTTCTCTGATATTCAAAGATCTTTCTATCTCCAATATTCTAAATTCTGAGGTTTTCCCCAACTCTGCTAAGGACACTTCTCATTCCAGTGTTCTGAGTTCAAAGACCCTTGTAATTCTACCACATAACTTCTAAAGGCCTTTCTAACTAAAATATTCATTATGCTAAGAATTCTTCCAGTTTTGCATCTTGTGTGCTAAAAGCCTTTCTGACTTTGATGTTTTAAGACCTTCTAGTTCTGACTTTTTTTGTTCTAAGGGTCCTTCTAGCTCTAACATGTTAAGATTCAAACGTGAGTAGATTTAAGGCAAATCCCCCATTCAGCCTATGTCAGGCTAATCATATCACATCTGGTAGTATGAATAGACCTGTGGACAGAAAGCATTCAAATGTCCTTATCCAATACTTTTTGATTAAAAGAGGAGAACCCAGAGGGTGAGGAGGGCCAGTCTTTCCTGAGTAAAGTGCTTTTCAAAGGACTGGGGCTGAGATTGCATACATTTACTTGAATCAGAGCTAATGTAAACTGGATTCTTTGTTAAAGGTATAGTTTATTTGAACAATTTGGGTCATTTTTATAAATGTTTGGCTCATTTGGAAACTCAATCCAATATGAAATCAGACTAGGACTTTTATTTTGTGCAAAGTAATTTACAGACATTGGGGCACAACCTTCCCTAGAGTAACTCCTTGGGCAATTTCTTTTGATAAGTGAAAGGGTCAATATAGATACTTTTATTATTTCTCCTACATATGTTATGTGAGGTCTTGGATACCTACATCAGTCATGGCCCTGAGGCAAAAGTGAAATAAAGTTCTTGAGTAGAATGAGAGTATTGTAAAAGATCTGAATTTGAATTCCACGTAACACACTTTGTAGCTGTGTGACCCTGGCTTAGTCTTTCTGATTCTCAGTTTCTTTATCTGTGAAATGGGGATAATAATATTACATGCCTAATAGGCTTATTTGTTTGTTTTTATGAGGATAAATTAGAATCCATAACTCTTGTCCTCATATTTGGGGATTTCAATATACCTCAAACACCCTAACCACTCAATTCCTCAGCCTACTCACTTTTCTGATCTGCCCCTACATCCCACCTCAGCCACACACAAAGATTGTCCTACCCTTTTTCCTTCACCTGCAAATGTATCATCTCTACATTTATGAATTCTGAAATCCCCTTAACCAACTACAATCAATTGGTTTTTCACCTTTTGATCTGACTTGAACCATGAACTCTAATCCCTTGACCCTTCAATTCTCTCCCAGGTAATCTTTCCTGCACTGGCCACTCTCTCTGCTTTTACTGATCTTGACCCATTGATGAACCAATTCAATTCTTCACTGTCCTCATCTCTTGAGTCCCTGGCCCCCTTGCCATCATTTTGCCAGTTGCGCCCCGCTAAGCCTCAACCTTGGATCAGTCCCACCATTCATTGCCTTTCCTTCTAGATACATGCTGCTGAACAAAAATGGAGAAAATCACGCAAACATTCTGACTGGATCTATACAAATTTACATTATACAATCTCAACTGGGCCCTCACTGCTGCTAGGCAATCCTATTGTACTTACCTCTTCAACTCAATATCCCACTTTCCACAGTGGCTCTTCCAACTCTTTCCATCCCTCCTCAAATTTCCCATGCATCCTTCTTCCTGTACTCTCTCAGTTGAGAACCTTGCCTCACATTTTACACAAAATATTGAGGCCATTCTCCACGAGCTCTCTCTTCTCCACCCTTCCTCATCTCCTATTACTCAGATGCTTTCTGCAACTAATTCCTTCTTCACCCATTTCTCACATGATAAAATGGCTTTATTCCCTTCCAAAGCCGAGTCTTCTACCTGCTCCATCAAATCCATCCCATTCCATCTCCTCCAACATATTTCCCCTACTGTCATCCCTTGCTCTCACTTATTTCCAATCTGTCTCCATCTAGCAGCTTCTTCCCCACTGACAAAAAACATGCCCATGTCTCTGCCATCTTCAAAAAATCTTTGCTTGATCCTTCCTTCTTGCTAACCTATATCACTTTTGCCCTATGGAGATAAAATTCTTGAAAAGGCCATCTTCAACAGGTTCCTCCATTTTCCTTTCTCTCTTCT
>NW_027185771.1:10805933-10837686 GCF_028583685.1 Petaurus breviceps papuanus
GAGCCCTCTAACCATAGGTGTCCCACTGGGTTCTGTCCTGTGTCCTCTTCTCTTCTCCCTCTCTACTACTTCACTTGGTGATCTCATCAGCCCCCTAGGATTTGATTACCATCTCTATGCTGATGATTCTCCAACCTCTGCTCACATCCAGTCTCATATCTACAACTGTCTTTCAGGCATTTCAAGATGTTCAGTAGACATCTTAAACTCAACATGTTTAAAGCAGAACTCATTATCCTCCACTATTTCTCTTCTCTAACAGTGGCCCTACCCTGGTATAGGTCCTCATCACCTCCTGCATAGATTGTTGCAATAGCCTGCTGGTGGATCTACCTGTCTCAAGTCTCACTCCACTCCAATTCATTCTCCATTCAGTTACCAAAGTGGTTTTCCAAAAGCAAAGATCCAACCACATAACCACCTACCCACCTGCTCAAAAAACTCCAGTGGTTCCCCATTGCCTCCAGAAGCAAATACACCATGCTCTGTTTGGAATTTAGAGTCCTTCATAACCCAGCCCTCCTACATTTCTTCCTTACACTTTGATCCCAGCATGTTATTTTTTGTCAAGTAACTTTGGCCTCCTGGTTGTTCCATGAACAAGATACTCTATCTCCCAGCTCTGGGCATTTTTTCTGGTTGTCTCATATACCTTGAATGGTTTCTCTTCTCCACTCCAACCACTGACTGCCCTGGCTTCTTTCCAGTCAAAACTAAAATCCCTTCTTTTACTGGAACCCTTTCCCAACCTCTCTTAATCCTACTTCCCTATTTTAATTAATTCCTGTTTCTTTTGTCTATAGTTTGTTTATACATAGTTGTTAACTTGTTGTTCACTCCATTAAACTGAGAGTTCCTTGAGGACAGGGACTGTCTTTTGCAATTTTTTTCATCCCCAGTGCTTTGAGCAGACCCTGACAAAAGATAAGCACTTAAATGTTTATTGACCATTTGACTAAAGTGCTTTACAAAGCTTAAAGTCCTATTTAAATATGGGCTAATTTTATTATAACAGGTAATTAACACTTTGTAGAACTATTTCTAGCTGAAATAGTGAAAATCATAAATATTTTCTTGTTTTGAAGGGGTATACTTCTGTGATTTGAACATTTCACTTGTGTTTGATGCCAAACAAATTGAATTATTAGGGTGGGGGGGGTGTGAGGGACTGGAATTAATACCATAAAGTGATCATTGGCAGTAAAATCCCTACACATGCTCCATAGAGTGTGCTCTAGATAGAACAGACAGTCCAAAGTCCTGCTTTTCCCTCCTCTTCCCCCCAATTATATATATATATATATGTGTGTGTGTGTGTGTGTATGTATACATACATACATATACATATATATTTATATATTCATGCCAAGATGTGGGCATCCAGTGATGTAGCATGGCAAAGTGGATAGAGAACTTGCCTTAGAGTCAGGAAGATCTGAGTTCCTGTCCTGACTGTCGAATACTGGTTGTATGAATGTGGGCAAATCACTTAACCTCTAAATATTCTCTAAGACTATAAATCACAGAGAAGATGCCATTCAATCAGCATCAGGATTGTTGATTCCTGCCTCTGGGCACTTTTTCTGCACAGATAAAATTGCAGATGGAGAAAAAGACAAGAAAAGGAAAAAGAACAGAAAAAAGAAAAGAAAAAGTACATTCAAGGTAGAAAAGTAAAAATAAAATTCCCTATGACCTCCAAAATCAGAATGAGCAGAGACTCCACTAAAAAGATGGTAGCTCTCTTTCATCATAGTTCTGATTTATTTATTAGTGTTTATCTGTGTGCAGCCCTCCAGTAATGCCACATAAAAAAGTCATTAGTCATAGGTTCAGCTCCCTCTGGAATTTACGATTTAAGGTTTTCCTGGTTCAAACATATTCATTCATCTCCTATTCCTTCCATTTATGCCTGACATTCATGCCCAAGAAGTCTACCCCTGTAGCGTAAGGAGTCTTGGGTGACAGCCGAATCACCAAGTCAGCATTCTGCGACCACTAACAAGATGTGTGTGTGTGTGTGGGGGGGCAGGTAGGGGGTGCCAGGGATGCTCAGAGAAGTGTATCGTATGTCCCTTTGAGATGGAAATGGACCCAACCAGTGGTGGTTTGGGAAGCTTCCATCAGCAGCCGGGTACATGAATTGACCCTGGATCAGCTCCAACATTGGCATACTGGGAATTTGTGCCTTGAGTTCATTGCAAAACAGTTCAGTTTGGGTCTGTTCATGTTTCAGCTGGTTTCGTGGTCAAATCGGAGTTGTTCAATTTCACCCAAATCAGCAGTGCTTAGGTTGTCAATCTCAGTCCTGTGGTCTTGGTGACCATCAGCACCAATTATGGGAAATGCCAGTTGCCAGGACAATTTTACCTTCACCCAAGCTGAAAAGGAAAATGTTCATAAGTTTTAAGTGAAACCAAACCAAGATCTTTTGAGGTCCCTTTTTGGAAGAGGTAGTCCCATCCTCTTTCCTCTCTCAGTCTCCTCAGCATTACATTGTCAAAGAGATTGATCTTGGCTTTATTTTTGCACAAATCACCATTTCACTGGTGAATCATTTTGAAAATAGTTCATTTAAATATCAGTTTAATGACAAAATGGATCATTTATCTGTCCAGCTGAATTCTTCCACCACTGAGTATGTTTTTATGCTTAAACTTCAGAATGACTAAAATTCAAATTATATTCAAGGGGAAGGGCAGCTCAATGACTAAAATTCAAATTATATTCAAGGGGAAGGGCAGCTCATGGCTTAGTAGATAGAGCAGTGGCCTGGAGTCAGGAAGACCCATCTTCCTGAGTTCAAATATCATCTCAGACACTGTCTAGTTGTGTGACTCTGGGCAAGTCATTTAACTCTTTGTCTCAGTTTCCTCATCTATAAAATGAACTAGAGAAGGAAATAACAAACCACTCCAGTATCTTTGCCAAGAAAACCCCAAGTGGGGTCACAAAGAGTCAGACATGGCTGAAACAAGTCAGCAACAACAACATTTAAAGGGAATAAAAGGAAAAGTGAGTCTAAAGATGAGCATGGATATTTCAGAGACCTCTTGAATTCCAAGAGTGATAAAATGCATATGGAGCAAAGGGTCTGAAGTATTGATGGTAAAGTTCTATTTAAACTCTTCTGAGAAACTCTTATTCCCTCAATTTACCTTGGATTATGCAGTCAGCAGGGCAATAGCTAGGGAAAGGGAATTGGGGCTTTGCCTCGGTTTCTTTTTTTTTTTTTTTAAAGCAATCAGGGTTAAGTAACTTGCTCAAGGTTACACGGCCAGGTGTTTCTGGGTGGGTGCTAAGCATCTGAGCCCAGATTAGATCCCCAGGTCATCCTGACACTGGGGCCGGTGCTCTTACTCTCTGTGCTACCTGGCCACCCCTTTGCCTCAGTTTCTAAGAACAGTTGACATGCAGAGGCATGTTTCCAGCAGATGGAGGTCCTCTAACTCACCATTTTAGTACTTGCTCTGCCAATTGTGAGGGTCCTATTGTTGTGACCCCTTCTTCCTGGAATTCATCTTCCTCTATTGCACCTTCTTGTCTACTGTTTCATCATTTCATTTCCTCCTAGAGGGTGAGGGGTTAGGGAGCAGAGAAAATCAACCATGTCTTTGGGGCCTAGGCTAGTCTTTGTCGGGGGTGGCCTTTCCTGTTTTATAGTATGACTGCATACAGCTGGGGCAGAATATAATCCCTCATATCCTAAATTCCTCCAAATATCAGAATAGTGCTTTGGTAAGCCCCAGATTTCCCTCAATGTGAATCATTCCTCTCCTGGTATAGTTCATAAACCTTCTTCACTTTACCAATCCTGTACCATTTTTGTCTGTCTTCATTTAAATTTTCCATCCAGCATCGCATTAGTAATAAGGAATCTTGAATCCAGTGTTAATTAGCTAAATATGTTAGAGGGTTGATATAGCAATGAGCTGCAGTTTGATTGTTACACACACACACACACACACACACACACACATACACATCTTATTTCCCCCCAATTACATGTTAAATTTTTTTTTATATTTTTAAAGTTTTGATTTCTAAATTCTATCCCTCCCTCCTTCCAAATAGTGTGCAATAATACCAGGTGGTATGTGTGTGTGTGTGCATGCAATCATGTAAAACATTTCCATATTAGTTATTTTGTACAAGAAGACTCAAATACAAGAAAAAAAAGTGAAAAATACCATGTTTCAGTATGTATTCAATCAATATCAGTTCTTTCTCTGGAGGCAGATAGTATGTTTCATCATTAATCTTTTAGGATTGCTTTGTATCGTTGTATAGCTGAGAAGAGCAAAGTCACTCACAGTTCTTTATTGAACAATGTTGCTATTACTATGGACAATGTTCTACTGTTCTGTTCATTTCACTTTGCATTCTCTATTCATGTAAGTCTTTCCAGGTTTTTCTAAATTCATCCTGCTTGCCATTTCTTATACCACAATAATATTACAACCATATACCATAGCTTGAGTTTCTCTTTTTAAGTGTTGCATACACATACATACTCACATATATTTAACTTTAAAATTAAAGGTCAATTAACTTAATTGCTAGATGCTATCCGGAAAGCCAGGTGGATAAGAGTCAGTCAACTTCTCTAGCTACACAGTGTCAAACACCCAGATCCTTGGAAATGTTGGCACATTTTGGTACCTATGTAGGTGATTAAGAGAGGCTAAGGAAGGCACAGATCTCCCTTTTAGAGCAATGAGATGTCTATAGTGTGATTCTCTTAAGGAATCATAGAATCCTAGATTTAGAACTAGAAGTATCTTAAATGGCATCATCCAGCCCAATTCCTTTATTTTGCAAATGAGGAAAAACTCCAAATATAGTCCACTTCCCACTATGACATGGGAAGAGTTGAGAGATTCTGAAGACTAATGGGGAGTAGCATATTTTTCTTTGTAGGTGGGAGTGACAAGGACTTTAGAAGTGGGAGAGTAGCTTATCTCTTCCCCTGTTTCCTGGATGTAAGATTAATAGTACACATTCATAAAACATTCATTTTGCCTCATCTGAACCTCTAAATGACTCTATGAATTAGACAAAGTAGGTAACATCACTTGAAAGATGAAGAAAGGAAAGCTTGGAGCAGTTTAGTTACTTGCCCTGAGGAGGTCTCATAGCCTGGGAGTTCAAGATAATGCAAGAATATTAGAATGGTCTTCATTTCCCACCCTGCTCCAATCTTTTTTTTTTTTTTTTTTTGCTTTTTTTGCTTTTTGGAGGGCAATTGGGGTTAAGTGAATTGCCCAAAGTCACACAGCTAGTAAGTGTGTCAAGTGTGTGAGGCTGGATTTGAACTCAAGTCCTCCCCAAACCTGCTCCAATCTTTTGAACTTCTCCATCAGGGAATACCTTCCCTCTCATCACTACACACCACCCATCTTTTCAGTTTCCTTTTGTGTATTATCTGCCCCCATTAGATTGTAAGCTCTCTGGGGGCAGGGACTCTTTTGTATCCCCAGCACTTAATTCAGTGCTAAGTATTTTATTAAGGTCTAAGCTTACTAAATGCTTAGGGACTGACAAAATATACTCTCACAGAGATAGGCAGCAAATGCTTTTTAAATTTTTGGACTGGATTGAATGAGGGAAAGTTTCCTGACCATTACCTTGGAAATCATACATGGCTATCTCTGAGACAGAGAATTAGATTCCTGGAAGCCAAGTAGGGGCAGAAACAACTGGCTTCATGCAACTGGAGGGTCATATTGTTGTGGTGTTGTTGTTTTGCTCTGGTTAGAAGAAAGTCATAAAGTAGTTATACTGTAAGAACTGTCTCCTGGGAAACCAAAATAATGGCATAAAAGGTTGCCTGCTCAGGTCAGGGAATGGGGCTTCTCAAATGAGAGTAAAAACTATTACTAGGGGGTGGCTAGGTGGCACAGTGAATAGATCACCAGCCCTGGAGTCAGGAGGACCTGGGTTCAAACACAGCATCAGACATTTAACAGAAAAACTAGCCATATGACCTTGGGCAAGTCACTTAACCCCAATTTCCCTACCTTCTCCCCTCCAAAAAGCAAAAGAAAATAAAAAAAAAACTATTACTAAGTAATAATTGTAATCACAATTTTAGAACTGATGTCAGTTTTAATCAATAAACAATTATTGAATACCCACTATGATAAGTACTCTTCAATTTAACCCTTGAAGTAGGTAGTAAAAATATTCTTAATCCATATTTTATATAGTGGGAAATGAGACCCAGAGAGGTTGTTGTGTGCTTAAGGTCACACAGCTAATGTCATAACAGAGCTCCAAGCTCAGCCCCGTGACCATTTGATTATGCAGACTGTCTCTGTATCTTGTTTCCAGTCTCCTATATTCATTTACTTCATCCCAAACTGGTGATTGGATACTAGAAATGCCCCTATACCCTTTGAACAATCCAATTATTATGGCCACTAACCAGGAGATCTAGGAAGGTGACTGATTCCTGGATGTTCTTTTGCCATCCATAGCTGACTAGGTGTCAGTGGAAGGGAGGAGCTGTCTCAGGGGATCCTGTGCCCAGCCTGGAGAACATGAACCTGGAAAGGAATTCCACAGTTTACAAAATGCCTGGAACAGAGCCAGTGGTGGTGATGCCTTCAGAGAGGTCTGGAAAAGAGACTGAGAATCTGCAGAAATCCTGGGTGTTGATACCAATGAGCTCCGAGAGGAACCAGCTGGGAAAGGAACATTTGACTAAGGAATGTTCAAACAGAGGTAGGAAAGGATTGAACTGGACATAAGTTGCTAAGTGTCCTGAAGGCAGAGACCATGTCATTTTTTAAAAATTCTATATCTGAAGTGTTGCCTGTAATATGAAGCCAAATTCATGTCAGTTTACTGAGTTGAAATTGAAAACTAGATATGAACCTCAATAATGAAATTTTGGTGCTAAATAGTATTAAATCATGTTCTTATAGTAGCTCTAAGGTTTACAAAACGTTACAGCAACACTGTGAGGTAGGTAGTGCAAATATTGAGATTTTCATTTTAAAGAAATAAAGTTGGTATACTGGGGAATACAAAAATTTTACAGTCAGAACTGGTTCAAGTCGGCCTCTGCAGGTCCCAGGGAATGTTAGCTGTGAAGCAGCTCATTTGGGAAGTGTTTGTGGGTAAATAGGCTGAGAAATTGAGTGACCTTCTGATGGTCACAAGCTTGTCAATACAAAAGCCCAGTTTTGAACCCTACTTTCCTGACTTCAAATTCAATATTCTTTGCACTAGACTATGAAATGATATACAAGGTTTACCCTTCCAAAGGATGGGGTTTTATTTTTCCTATATAAAACTCATGATGGCATCTTAAATAAAATGTGATGAGATATTGAAAGCATTTTCCAAAATTTAAGGCAATGTATTGGTGTTAACTATCAAAGAAAATATTCTTCTATTTGCTGATAAAAATCAGTCAAGATAATAATAAGTATTTACTGACTACATAGAAGATGCCCAGCAATAGGTGGGACAGTGGATAGAATAATAGGCTTGGGGTCAAGAAGTCCTAACTTCAAATCTGACCTCAGACAATCACTAACTGTGTGACCCTGGACAAGTCACTTTACCTCTGTATACCTCAGTTTCCTCAACTGTAGCATGGAGTTATTGATAGTAGCTATCTACTTCAGGGTTGTTGTGAGGATTAAATGAGATAATATTTGTAAAACACTTATCACAATACTTGGAATATAGTAGGCACTTAATAAATATTTATTCTCCATCCTGAATTCAATGGGGAAGAAAAACATGTACAAAACTAAATACATGTAAAAAAATACAAAAGGAAATAAAGCACTAACATTTGAAAGATCAGGAAAAGCTTTGTGGAGAAGGTGGGTTGGGTCTTAAAGTATAAAGAGGGTTTTAGGAGAAGATAGGGAGATTTGCATTTCAGATATGGAAGACAATGCAAAGACTGAAGTCTAGATATTATAGATAGGAGATGAAGTGTCAAGTGTGAGGAACAGAAAAAAGTCTGGGCAATGCGTGGGTAAAAAAACAATTATAATACATTTCTATAGTGCACAAAGATTTACAAAGTCTATTCCCCTCCCCCCACAATCTCTTAAGGTAGATACTCCAAATATTATTATCCCTATTTTACAGTTGAGGAAACTGAGGTTTTAGTAGTCATATGGTTGGCATCCGAGATAGGACATCAGTCAAAGATGTGTCGGTAAACATTTAACTACCAACTTTGGGGAGGGCATGCAGAAGGATATGTGTAGGATACACTTTTAATTTAATCTGCTTAATTTAATAGAAAAACAATATATCAAGCCCAGATCAATTCCTTTTGTTATTTCTGAGGTGTAAATGTTCACAATGAAAATTTTACAGTCAGAGTTGGTTCAAGTTGGCTCCCACAGATCCCTGGGTTATTTCATTCCTCCCTATTCCAAAGTGCCTTGTATCCCAGAGTCTTCCCCTTCTCCAGCTGACTTTTTTGTCTTAAAAGTTATTTCTGGGCACTTTTCATGCTACTTACCCAAGGGGCATTGTGAAAAATATTTCTCTGATCTCCAAAATGGCTAGTTCTCACTCTGAATCATTCAGACTAGCCTCCTCTTTTTGCAAAGAAGAAAACCTAAGCCCAGAAGCAGGGAATGATCCATCTACCATTCCATAGTTAACTTAGGGGTGTTTGGGGTGTCTAGGACTAGCACTTCCAGTGTGAGGGCTTGCTGAGCCCTTTTGGGGGCTGCTTACCCACTTTTGCTGTCTCCTTGTCTCCCAACTCTCACCTGTGGCTCCAAGAAACTGTGGAATGCCCAGCAGTCACTCCCCAGTAAGATTATCTCAGCTGATGGGCTAAACCAGGATGAAGGTAACTAAAAACCCTCATGTATGTCTTTGAGTAAAGGAGATGTCTACCCTAAGCAAGTGAAGACTTCCTCCAGCAGAATGGCAAAGGAGAACATTCCATTCCAAAAGTCATGAAGGAGGCTGAAGTAGGTGCTGTGGAGAGCTTAGAGCATGGCCAGACATGGAAGATGCCAAAGTCTGCATCCTGAACTATCACCTGTCAGTGGGCCACCTGAGAATCAAGTTGGGAAGTTAGTCCATGAGACTGATAATGGGATTATAGGTTAACATCAAAAAAAGCCTAATTGGCCTGGCTTAACAATTTTTTAAAGGACTTTGAAATTCTCAGAGGCTTCATTTTTGCAATGGCAACAGGCATTACGTCTATAGTCAGAAGGTATAGGATAAGGTCTTATCTCTGAAGGGTATTAGCTAGAAGATCTTGGGTAAATTCTTTAAGCTTTGTAAGGATCAATTTCCTCTTTTGTGACATGGATCATAGGGTGGTAGATTTAGAACTAGAAGGGCACTTGGGAGAGATTTAGGCCACCCTCCTTCCTTTATACAGGAGGAAACTGAGGCCAAGGGAGCAGTAAGTGAAGTACCCAAAGTGATTCTTGAGCTGAGACGTGAGGGGTGCTGGGGGTTCCATGAGCTGGGAGTGAAGAGGGAAAGCATGGGGGCAGGGGAGGGGGCAGCATAAGACATTCACCATCAAGGAAAGCAGTGATCCCTTGTGGGAATAACATCAGCCAAAGAGTCATATTGTAACTAGCTGAGTCTATTGCAGGCTGATGGGGGAGGAGGTAACCCATATATAAAAGAGCCTGAGAAAGGAGGGAAGGAAAGGGCTTATGTGCGTGGCTGTGACGCGTACCAGGAAAGGTCATAAATCCAACCTTGTTCAATTCACTCCCTTGTTGGTGGCCAGTTCCAACGTGCATCCTGAAGCTTCTGCAGATGCCATCAGGGAGAAGGGAATTTTTGAAATACAAAGAACAATGTCAGGACACTTCCAAAAGGAAGCTCCTTCCTGCCTGGGAAGGGGGAAACACCAAAAAAAAAAATCCAACCCAAAAAAACAAAACCGAAAAAACCCATCCTTTGCTTACTGCTTGGGAGTAACAATTTTAGAAATGGCATTTGTTTGGCTCTGCTTCCCAGGCTGTTGTTCTGAAGTACAAGGAGATACTGAACCTTTTATTCACATGAGGTCAAAAGAATTTGTGTTTTGGAGTGGGGTGGAATCTATGTTCCACAAACACACAGAGTACAGTCTGTGATGGTGTAGCAGGGATGTGAGCACAAGATATTGGGGAGAGACCAACAGCAGGGTCAGGGTTCCACTCAAAGACCCCAACACAACACATCTTAAGCACACCCAGAAAATCTAGCCTTTTAGCCTGTAGCATAACAATAATAATCTCTAACATTGGTATAGCATCTTAAGGTTTGTAAGTCACTTTACAGTTTTTATCTTGTTTGATCAACCAATCAAGAAACATTCATCAAGCACCTACTGCTAAATTCTGGGGATCACAAAAAAATAAAAAAGACCCTTCCCTCTAGGAGCTTATAATCTAAGGGGGGAGACAACAGGTAAACAAATACATGCAAAGCAACACACACACACAATAAATAGGAAGTAATTAACCAAGGAAAGCACTAGAATTAAGAGAGATTGGGAAAATCACTATCTGTGTGAGGGTGCATTTTACAGATGAGGAAACTGAGGGTTTTCATAGTGGTGAAGTGATTGGCTCTGTGTCACACAATTAGTGGGGGTCCTGAGGCAGGATTTAAACCCAGGTATTCATGACTCCAAACCCAGTACTCTAGAGGCGCTAAAAAATACAGTATGTTGATTGGAGCTTGTAAAATGCTTCACAGACATCATCTCCTTAGATCATTACAAGTCTGCTTCTCTTCTATGAGACCTGGTGCTTGTCTGAAGGGTTTTTCATCATAGATTCATCCACTGACTTGCTCACAGCCATACAGACAGTATTGTCAGAGGCAGAATTGAATCCAGGATTACCTGACCCCAAGACTAGTAATCTATCTACCATTATTTTGTTGGTGTTCGTCTTTTATTCTCAAAGAGATCAAGTCACATCACAGGTGATCTCTTGACTTGCACATGAATTGGATTTAAGTGAGACAAAGCTGCCAAAACCATCAGCCTCACTCTCTCTTCCAGAACTATTGAAGTCTAGTGGCAGGACAAAGTCAAGGCAACCAGCCATGGTTCCAATTGCAGTGAGTAACTTTGACCTTTCTAAATTAAGGTCTCTACAATTACTCTCTAGAGCATTAGCGATGAAAATTATTTACTTGGAGAAACCTGACGGTATTTTTTAAATGCCACCTTGGGCACCAATGAGTTGTGGAGCCTGGAAACATTGTCTAGTGTGCTTTATCTTTAATGATGCCACACATTTGTATGATCAAGGGAGCTTTCCCTCATTGCCTTTAGAGACTTGAGCTGGTACAGATATAACCTTCCGGTGGAGAGTCAGTAGGTGATGTATTTATTGGTCTACTCTGCAGTTAACTGGGGTCTCCATAAAAGCAGCTTGCTGTGCCAGAAAAGTTTATTGCCAAGGCTGTGTTTTGGTGATTTGGGGGGCTGCCTGTCCAGTTTGTCATTTTGAGAAAAACCACATAAGCTTCTTTTTCTTAAATTAAATTAAATTTATTTTTGTTACATTTTAAGTTCCAAACTATTTCCCTCCCTCCTACCCTCCCCATTTTGTGTGTGTGTGTGTATGTGTGTAAAACCAAACTATGAATACTTCTATAGCATCTTCCTTCTCAAGTCCTTTGATGTTGATTTGGATATTTATAATACTTGGAATGACTTGGTCATTCACAGTTGTTCTTGGAACAATATTGCTGTTACTACACATAATATTCTCTTGATTCTGTTCATTTCACTTTTCATTATTTCATGTAAGTCTTTCCATGTTTTTCTAAAATCAGTGAGTTCATCATTTCTTATGGCACAGTAGTATTCCATTACAATCATATATAGCAGCAAGCACCCTAGCATATCCAGGGTGGCTGCCAACACAGGTTCTTAGGTCTGCTTCTCCAAAGAAAAGCAACTCAAAATGGGTTAACAATCTTACTTTAATCAATCAAACATATATCATTTTACCTAGTTCAGGGGGAAAAGTCAGCACCCTGAACTTCAGAGAATACAAACAGAAGTTATAGCAGAAAAATAACACAATTCAGCAAATAGGCTTCCAACTGTCTGACCATTACATCCATACTTAGTTACCAAAGAGGGAAGCACCAACATCTAGGTTTTCAAAGCTGGGGTGGGGGGGTTCAATGGCTGCCCAGAGTCTCATCTGGCCACATCACACAACTCTTCCCAAAGTGGGTCCCACAGCAAAACCTCACATCAGGGTATATGTAGCCTTCTCCTGGGTCAGAGACCATCACAACCCTTGTGACCCACTGCCCAATCACAAAGTAACAAGGTGTGGGTATTCCTGAAGAGCAAGCCTCCCTCTATAGGCTCCAGGTGACCACATTCAGCCCATTAGTGGGCAAAGCATATTCTCAAAGCAGGAAGGGTTCTCAGAGTCACCTAAGCCTATCAAAGGGCCTAGGGGCAGGGAAGATCTTCAGATTCCCATTCCCATAACATCATATGCCACAATTTGTTCAGATATGCAATCCCTTAATTTCCAGTTCTTTGCCACCACAGAGAGCTGTTGTAATTATTTTGGAACAGAAAGGTTTTTTTCCTTTTTTCTGATCCCCTTGGGAAACAGACCTAATAGTAATATTTCTGGGTCAAAGGGTACCACAGTTCTATAACCCTTGGCATAATTCTATATTGCTTTCCAAAAAAGTTGGATTAGTTCACAGTTCCACACACATAAACTTCCTTAAAAGACATCATGACTTGAGTGGGGACATTAAGGGGATGGGGCTCCTGGATTGCCCAAGAGGATAAGCTTTTCTGGAGGCATTTTCTATGAGGTCATCAAGGTATTAGACCTCTGAGAAATGTGGGGGCATCTAGGTGGTGCAATGGATAGAATCCTGAGGCTGGAGTCAGAAAGACCTATCTTTGTGGGTTCAAATCTGACCTCAGACACCTACTAGATGTATGACCCTGGGCAAGTCACTTAACGCTGTTTGCCTCAGTTTCTTCATCTGTAAAATGACTTGGAGAAGGAAACCGCAAACTACTCCAATACCTTTGCCCAGTAAATTCCAAAATGAGGTCAGGAAAAGTTGGACATGACTGAAACGATTGAACAAAAACTGAGTAATTCAACTGGTGTGTCTTTCAGGCCCTGGGTTTACTATGCCATTGTTTTTTTTTAATTTTTTTATTATTTTTTTTAAAGCAATCAGGGTTAAGTAACTTGCTCAAGGTTACACGGCCAGTTATTTCTGGGTGTGGTGCTGAGTATCTGAGCCCGGATTTGATCCAGGTCATCCCAACAATGGAGCCAGTGCTCTTACTCGCTGAGCCACCTGGCTGCCCCTAAGCAATTGGGGTTAAGTAACTTGCTCAAGGTTACACGGCCAGGTGTTTCTGGGTGGGTGCTAAGTGTCTGAGCCTGGGATTCGATCTCCAGGTCTTTTCAACACTGGAGCCAGTGCTCTTACTCGCTGTGCTACCTGGCCGCCCCCAATGCCATTGTTTTTTAAAGAACTTCTGGAAGTGGCTGGAAGAAAGTGGAGAATGGAAAGAAGTAAAGCAAGCTCAAACTGGAGGATATTTTATGTGCAAGAGCCCCTCAGATCTTCCCATTTCCCTTCGTGAAACTCAGTGCTAATAGGGAAGACTAAAACTGCCCCAAGTCATTCTACTGAATGTTTTATGCAGTCCTTTAATATATAAATCCTTTATGCAAGTCCTTGAATATATATAATATGTATATATATATACATGTACATAATATATACTATATGTATATGTATGTGTATATGGTTATGTGTGTGTATGAGTGTGTGTATTCTCTACCCTGAAGATATGTTATTAAGTGAAAAATTCAGTCCAACAACTTGGCTGGTTTTGTAAGGAAACAGAAGATGCCTGGTTTGCCTAATTTATTTTACTGAATTCTTAGTTTTTCACCCTGGAAATTTTCTATGACCCTCCATCTACCCTCCTGAAATAAATGATTAAGCTTAAATTACTGTGTGATCTATTTAAAATAATTTTGGTTTGTGGTATCTTTATCCTCAGGATAAAATTTAATAACAAAAGTGGATACATAAACATAGACCTTGCCTGGGTCTTCATGGCTCCAGGATACTCAGATGGCAAGGGAGAAATGCAAACTCTCCAGGTGTTTCATCTCTACAACTCTATCAGTATAGAGGAAAGGATGCTGGCTTTCGAGGGAGACCTGGGGTCCTCTGCCACTAACTCCATAGATGTATGACCTTGGTTAAGTCATCACAGGAATCTCTCTGTCTCCTTTATGGAAGGTGGTTGAGCTTTTTCCATGACCCAGTCTACCATCTGTGTGGGAAGTAGAGACATTTTTCTCATTCTCTCTTACACTGTATATATTGCGTACTTCTTTCCCCTGCCACTAGATTGTAAGTTCCTTGAGTTCAGCGTCTGTTTTATACCTATCTTTATACCCCCCAAGCTAAATATACTGTCTTCCATATAAGAGATGTTTAATAAATATTAGTTGAATTATTATCATGAATAATTAGTAGAGTACCTTTATTACAACTCCTTAACTAATAACAAGTAAAGTCAAGTCCTCAGCGTTTTAGTGCCTACTACGTGCCAGGCGTTGAGCTAAGCACACTGAGGATACAAAGGGCAAAGGCAGTCCCTGATCCCAAGGAGTTCGTAGTTTAACAGGAGAGACAACATGTAAGCAATTACAAATACAATTACAATTACAAATAAGTTATTTATGGGATATATAGGAGATACTCTCAGATGCTCAAGATGTGAAAATCAGGAAAGGCTTTCTGTAGAAGGCAGCATTTTAGCTAGGATTTGAAGGAAGCCAGGGAAACCAGGAGGCAGAGATGAGGAGGGGAAGCATTCCAAGGAGGGGACAGCCAGAGAGAATGGCCAGAGTCAGGCAATGGAGTGCTGAGTGTAAGGAATAATAGCAAGGAGGGCAGTGCCACTGGATTGAAGAGTATGGTGTAAAGAGACTAGAAAGGTAGGAATGGTCCAGCTTACAAAAGGCTAGGTGGTGCAATGGGTATAGTGCTGGGCTTGGAGTCAGGAAGACTCATCATCCTGAGTTCAAATCCAGCCTCAGACACTTACTGGTTGTGTGACCCTCAGCATGTCACTTTACCTGTCTACCTCAGTTTCCTCATCTGTAAAATGAGCTGGAGAAGGAAAGGGCAAACCACTCCGGTGCCTCTGTCAAGAAAACCCCAAATGGTGTCACAAAGACACAACTGAAAGTATTGAACATTTGAACATTAGAAGTCAAACCCTGGCAAGGACTCCTCCTCCTAGGAAACTCGTCTGCCCCTGAGGAGAGAATTCTGTCCTTAATGGAAAGAAAAAGAATAACAATTGTGTGCAAGAATGACCTGATCAACTTTATAATAGAAAGTAGGCCTCGCACCAGAAATTTAGCACTAAATAGATCATAGGAAACACGGGATAAACATAACTCAAATACAGAATATGGTTAATCCCTAAACTCCAAACACAAAATGCAGTATGGAATATAGTTTCCATCAGTGACAGAAAGTATGCAACTCCATGGGGAAAACTGTAATTTATATGATGCAAGGACTAAACATTGTAAATTTTCTTAAACCATGAATTATCTCTGCTCAGTAAAACAGGAAGTCCTGGGTAAAGAAAGCTAGTCAATAGTTACCTTTGTTTAATCTCCCTAATTTGCATATAAATGTTTTTAAAAGGTGGTGCAATGGAGAGTCCTAGACTTGGAGTCCGGAAAACCTGCGTTCAAATTCAGTCTCAGACATTTACTAGTTGGGTGAATTTAGGTCAGTTACTTAACTTCTGTCTGCCTCAATTTCCTCAAACTGTGCAATGGGGATAATAATAGCACTTACCTCATAGTGTTATAGTGAGGATCAAATGAGAGAATATATTTAAAATGCTTGCACAAGTGCCTGCCCATACATAGTAAGAACTTAATAAATACTTGCTCCTTTTCCCTTAAAATGCTATGCAAATGAAGCCCAGAGGGTCTTGGGAAATTACAAGAATAGTCTGGGGGCAGCAGCTAGGTGGTGCAGTCAATAGAGCACCAACCCTGGAGTTAGGAGGACCTGAGTTCAAATTTGTCCTCAGACATTTGACATTTACTTGCTATGTGACCTTGGGCAAGTCACTTAGCCTCAATTGCCCCACCTTCCCCCCTCCAAAGAAATGAAAATATAAAATTTTTTTTAAAGAAACCCAAAACACGCAGCCATAAGCACCATGCCATGACAACATGCTCAGATGCTGTGGTACAACCATCCCAAGTACATGTTCATGGAGTTTTACGTAGAGGACAACGCCAACATCCAGGTGCTTCTGGAGGACCACCGGATGGTTTTCAGCTGCAAGAACGCAGATGACGTGGAGATATACAATGAGATGGAGTTTTACACCAAGGTGAACTCCAAGGACTCTCAGGATAAACATTCAAGCCACTCGATCACTTGCTTTATGAGAAAACAGAAGGAGAAGGTGGGCTGGCCTCTGCTCACCAAAGAAGACATAAAGCCAGTGTGTCTGTCTGTGGACTTTGATAACTGGAGAGACTGGGAAGGGGGTGAAGAGGTAGAGTTAGCTCAGGTGGAATATTGGGCAGAACTCTTGAAGAAAGCCAGTGCCAAGGGACCTCCCCCTGCCACGGATGGATGACCTGGAGGACGAGTCCAGTGGTGAAGACATGACAGGAACTTTAGCAACATTACAGAAGAGGATGAAAAAGCTATCTTCATCCCTCCATATTTCCTTCCCACCTTTGGAAATCTGTGTACATTTCTGAAGAGTTGTATCATGTATTATTTTTTTTAACAACCTGATTTCACATAAAAAAAAAGAAATCTCAAGTTTATATCTTCTTCCTTCAAGCAGTCTGATTTCACCTGCCATTGCAGAAATACTTTCTAGACATGATTTTGCTTTGGCAAGGCCTTGGACATGTAACTAAAGCAGAAATACAGTTTCTGTGGGATTTTTTTCTTTTGGAGGGAATGGATTGGGAAGGGGAGGATGTAAGAGACTAGAGTACTTAACTGGGAACTATAGCTCGTAAGCAAAGGATAGGAGGTGATCTCCATGCCATTTGTTTTAACTGTTTAAAGTGTTAAGAGAAAGCTGGGCCTGGAGTCAGCAAGATTCATTTTTCTGAGTTCAAATCTGACCTCAGATATTTACTAGCTGTGTGACACTGGGCAAATCACTTCATCCTATTTGCCTCAGATTCCTTATCTGTAAAATGAAACAGAAGGAAATGGAAAACCACTCTAATATCTCTTCCAAGAAAATCCCAAATGGGGTCACAAAGACACGACTAAAAGGACTGAACCCAGCTAATCCATCCCCCTTATTTTACAAATGAGGCCACTCAAATCCTTTCCAGCATGGCTCAATTTATAGAAATAAATTAATGCAATAGAATATTCAATTAATAAAAATAAATTAATAGTATAGAATAGAAATTAATAGAATCAAAATTCAATTTTCTTTCCATGAAAGAAGAAAGAGTCTTAGGCAAATAAATGTTTGAAGGTTCCTTCTAGCCTAGACACTGATGTTCTAAAATTCTCCTTCCAGTTCTTTTCCAGATGTAATAGTCTATGTTCTGTGTTCTATGATTTCTACCTGCTCTAAAATTTTATGGTTGCAAATTCCATCCTGAACTTTTAATTTTCAGTCTAATAAGAATCTACCCATCTGTCCTCTCTGTCTCTGTCTTAGACTTTTCTTTCTTTTTTTTTTAAGATAATGTCAGTTAAGTACTTTATTTTTTGTTAGGCTTTTCTTTCAGAAAAATAGGCATGGTTTTGACCTTTTAAGGCCTTGATTAACTAAGTCCTGTCACACTGCCTGGAGAACTAAAGTTAGCTTGTAGGATTAGGACATGTCACATGCTCTGAGTGCCTACGAACACCGGGCTCCTGGGCGATGAGAAGTTTCCATCAGAACATATTTTCACCCCAGATAACTGCTGGATAACCCTCCGTGGTCTCTGGCTACATGGGGTTTTGTTTTTATAGCAATCAACTCCAGGCCAAATGAGCCTTTAGAACCTGGCTAAAAGCTCTTTTAATGTAATTGAGAAACTTGTAGCAAATACCACAGATGCTGATGTGGTTGGAAAGGACATTCTTCTCTGTGGTATCTGAGTCCATTTCTCTGCCCATCTGGCTTATCTACTTTCACTCTAGTAAAATAAAAATATTTGAAGCAATAAAAACGGCACACAGATTAACCGTGTTCCTTGCCAGACTGTGGCTCTCTTAGTCATTCTGAAAATGTTCCCCTCAGCTAGAGAACATCCTGATGCCTGGAAGTGAGGCTGAGGGTCAAAGAGAAACATTGTCCTAACTACAGGCTGGGAGGCACTATGGTGTAACGGCGGCTTACAAAACCTGGGTTCTAGTTCCTGTTCTATCATTAATTACCATGTGACCTTTGGAAATTTATTTCCTTTCCCTGGATCTCAGTATTCCCCTCAGGGAGACAAAAGGAACTAGATGAGCTCTGAGGGCCCTTTGATATCTAATGTTCTGTAATTATGTATTTTATATATATATATATATGTATGTATATATATATATATATGTAATATATGTAGCAAGCACCCTTCTGGGATACTCCTGCCAATTTGTACACCCCACTTTCAGGTTGGATACCCAGAAAGCAGCTGCTACTTCAGGTTCTTGGAATACCCTGCGGTTGGCTACTTCTAAAAGGATTATTCCTGAGCTCCCACCAATGTGCTTCCCACTAACAATCAGCTAGTAGATACACAATTAGCTCTGAGAAGGTATTTACTAAAATGGTATAGTAAGAAGGGTTGCTTCAAAATACCCTACCCCCAACCCCACTAAACCTGGGGCATACATACCATTTCACTAACACAGAGACATGCATGCATGCACACATGCACACACACATGTATATGCATGCATGCATGCAATCTGTGGGAAAAGTCAGCACAAATTTAGGAACAGCAGTGAGGTACATATGTAGAGAACATATGTGACCAAGACTACTCATTATTTCAGTACTGCAGGACCTGGAAATCCCTTCATTCCTAGTGTTATCTCCCCTATATCTGTCCAGCAAAAGCAAGATCTAAAAGTTTTTGTTTTTGCTTATTTTTCCCTATGGAATCTCAAGATTCTATGATTTCATCAGTGTGGGCTCTCTCTCTATCAATACCTCCACCCCATAGGAGATGGTTTAATGAATTGAGATGGCTAAAAAATATGGGGAAAACATCATCCTTTGGTGACCAGTCTTCTGATGGTGAGCCTCTAAGTACTTATTAGGCTAGTCCTGGATCAATAGTAAATTGACCGATCAACCAAGATGCATGCTATAGGTGCCGACTCTGTGCCAGGAACTGAACTGAAGACACAAAAGCAAAGAAGGGAAGCAGTCCCTGGGTGATTTTGAGGGCAAGACTTTAGCAGCTGAGGATAGCATTCATTCATTTACTCATTCATTCATGTATTTATTCATTCACTATACTACTCATTCATTCATTCATCCACTACACTACACATTCATTAATTTATTCATTCACTACATTACTCATTCATTCATTCACTACACTATTTATTCATTCACTCACTCACTATATTACTCGTTCATCCACTCACTACTCGTTCATTAATTCACTTGATCTCTACATATTTATTCATTCATTCACTCACTCATCTGTCCATTCAGTCAAAAGAGCACACAACTGGTTCTTTCTCAGAAGGAGGGTTGGGTAAGGAAGTGAGGATAGATGTTCATCAACCACTTGTCTAACTGGGGATGGGGAAAGGAGGCAAGTTCGAGTCCTCCTTTTTCCCTGAGACCAGTCATGGGACCTTGGAGTTTTCTCACATGGAAAATGGGAGTCACCTACTTCACAGTACCATTTAGAGGAATCAAATCAAATAACATCCATACACTGCTTAATTTCATTTATATATGGGGTACCCCAAAAATCTTATTGTAATTTTATGCTTTCACAGATAAATAGCTATTTAATAATTTTAAACTTTTTTTTTAGAGTAATCGGGGTTAAGTAACTTGCTCAAGGTTACACAGCCAGGTGTTTCTGGGTGGGTGCTAAGTGTCAGAGCCCGGATACAATCCCAGGTCATCCCAACACTGGAGCCGGTGCTCTTACTCTCTGTGCTACCTGGCCGCCCCAATAGTTTTAAACTTTAATAGTTTCAAACAGACTTAAGACTTTTGGAACACCCTGTACAATGCTTCCAGGTCAAGGCTGACTGTTGCTATTGTTAAAAATAATCAGCTTAGGGGCGGCCAGGTGGCTCAGCGACTAAGAGCACCAGCCTCAGTGTCAGGGATGACCTGGGGGATTGAATCCAGGCTCAGATACTTAGCACCACACCCAGAAATAATTGGTCGTGTAACCTTGAGCAAGTTACTTAACACCAATTGCTTTAAATATATATATATATATAAAATCAGCTGAAGCAAGCACTGTGGAGCTTGGTGAAGCATCAAAGACGCCAATGTCATTTCTACTGCATCCCATGCCAGAGCCAGTCATCCTGGCTTTGTCTCACCACTGGATTTGCCATGATTCTGGAGGAGAGAGTGAGGCTGATGATTTTGCATAGCTCTGTTTCACTTAAATCCAATTCACATGCAAGTCAAGACATCACCCCATGATGTCATTGGCCTTCTTTAAAAGCAATGGATGAACATTTCAGTAAGTATTTACTATGTATTGGGTGCTGGGGATGCAAACAGTCCCTAACCTTGGAGAAATTGTGTGTGAAGGGATTTCAAACCCAAACCACTGCAGAAAGCAAAGGAATTAGAAGTTTTATTAGGATATTTTACAAAAAAAATACCTTTTAGATCTTGCCTTTGTTGGACAGATGCAGGAAGAAGAGGCCACCAAAGCCAGGGGAGATACAATGTGATTTAGCAGAAATGGACTGCACTGGAATTCAGGAGATAGAGGTTCTACTGTCCCCTCTGTTTCATGGAGTACCAGAGAGAGCAATGGAAATGGAATCAGGAAGGCCTGGGTTCAAGTCCTAACCTCAGATACTCACTGTGTGATCCTGGACAAGTCTGT
The DNA here is from genome assembly GCF_028583685.1 of Petaurus breviceps papuanus. Taxonomy (NCBI): domain Eukaryota; kingdom Metazoa; phylum Chordata; class Mammalia; order Diprotodontia; family Petauridae; genus Petaurus; species Petaurus breviceps. The sequence goes on from NW_027185771.1 coordinate 10,827,023, forward strand.
GAACCCCAGTTCATTGAGCTATTAAATGGGAATAGGAAGCAATGTGATGTAGCAGATAGAGGGCAGGTCTGGGATTCAGCATCATCTGACATATTCTGGCTCAGTGACCTCACCTAATCCGTTTAGTCTAGACAATTGCTTAAGGCTCAAATCTTGCTGACCAGGTGCTGATCTGCTTGGGTATAGGGAAGCTTCAACATATAAAGTCACAGCTCTGGAACAACAAAAAATATGGATAATAATGTCTACCCCGAGGGTCAAATGATAATGGATGCCTGAATGCTTTGCTAATCAGGACAGCTAGATGGCACAGTGGATAGAATGGGCAGCCTGGAGTCAGGAAGACCTGAGTTCAAATCCAGTCTCAGACACTTACTAGCTATGTGACCCTCGGCAAGTCATTTAACCTTGTTTGCTTCAGTTTCCTCATCTGTAAAATAAGCTGGAAAAAGAAACGACAAACTTCTCCAGTATCTTTGACAAGAAATTCTCAAATGGGGCCATGAAGAGTTGGACTCACCTGAAATGGCTCAACAAAAACAACAAACCTGAAAACCCTTCATAAATGTCAGCTAGCATTTTTATTATCCTCTGAACCCCAGTTACCTTCTCTGTAAAATGAGATTTGCAGTAGAAGATTTCTAAGATTTCTTCCAGCGCTGACATTCTGGGTTCTAGCATTATCTGTGTCTGACTGGCTGGGATGATAGGATTTGCCCTCTGGCCTGCTTTATCTTCAGGGGAAACTGATATTTCCCACTTTGTGAGGAACAGGAAGAGGGCCACGGATGGGCACTTGCTCCTTCCCCCTGTTGTCTCTAAGAGAAGTTTTGGGGCTAAAATCAATTCTATCTACCACACGTTGGATATTTGTAATCCGGGAGCGCTATGCTCTTCGAGGGACTCAGAATAAAAGCCACTTTACTTGGCTGAAATAAAGGGGAAGAAGGTAAGTTTGCTTACTCTTGCCAACCTAACTCTCTTCTATCAAATACTAGTTACACAAAAATAATCACAAATAGTGAAAAAGATATTTATCCAAGCAAGAGGTAAAGGTAATCAGGGAGTTATCCCCATTAGCTTAGACAGAAAACACAAGAATCAGAGGGTTTTGGTGACTCAGAGAGAGATGAAATCCTAGTCCAAGCAAGGAGAGGTGTAACCCAGAAAGTCAGTTCCTACCAGACTCTGGGGATTCAGGGGTCAGAAACTGAAGGACGTGCTGGAAGGTGGGCTTTTCCCACATGTTTGTGGCTCCCAGGTCTCCATTCAAAGTCCATGCCTTACCTCTCACCCTTGTCTCTCTCAAACTCCACTTCTTCCCCGCTCAAAGTCTTTCCACCAAACCAAAGATGTACTTCCTTCCATAGAAGCAACATGGAGCACCCAGGACCTAGTGTCCAAAGACTGACCTTGGGTAGGGATGGCCACCATCCCCAAAATGCCAAAAATTTATGTTCAAAGCTCTTGGCTACTTCCAGCATTTGGGTAGTATCAAGGAGACAGCTTGGGAAGAGATTAACAGAAATAAGCATCTGCATGTTTCATTTGTCTTCCACATGGGTTTTTTTCCCTTACAGGAGAAATAACAATAGAATAAACCTACTTTTATAAGGGATTTTAGGGCCTGAAATGCCCTGCCTTTATAACAACTCTGTGAGGTAGCAGGCCAAATATTATTACTGCCATTTGTTTATATTTGGGAAAGTCAGATAACTTCACTAGCATTAGTTTCCTTATATGTAAAATAAGGAAGGCAGTTAGATGGTGCAGTAGGAGTGCTAGGTCTAGAGTCAGGAAGACCTGAGTTCAAATCTAGTCTCAGATGCTTACTAGCTGTGTGAGCCTGGGAAAGTCACTTCACCCTGTTTTCCTCAGTTTCCTCATCTATCAAATAAGCTGGAGAAAGAAATGGCAAACCACTCCAGTATCTTTGCTAAGAAAACTCCAAACAGGGTCACAAAGAGAAATGTATGAACAAAAATAAAGAGGTTGGAATAGATTACTTATGAGCCTTCCAACTCTCAATGATCTCCACGAGCTCCATGATCAGACTGGAACCTCAGAGAGGTTAAGTCACTTGCCCAAGGTTAGCTAGGAAGTCATAAGGGCTAGCTGCAAACCTAGAGGTCCCGATTTAAGGTCTAACACTCTGAGCCACCCTCAGCTCACAGGGGAGGGAGGAGAGAGCAGCCCCTCCTCACCACCATCCTTCACCCCTATCCTCTGTTTTTTGTTCAAGAAAAAGAAAACATAAAAGCACAGGGAAAAGTGTGAACAGAGGAGGATGGAAATAGGTATGTTGGTCTCCTTTGAGCCCTGGGAACTTCCTCGGCTTGATTGAGGATGGAACTGACAAACAAATCCAAATGCTTTCAATCTAGATCCTAAAGGAGAAAGGATATTTGTGGTAACAGAGAAATTTGCCACCCAGTGCTGTTTCTTTGGTGTAATATTTCTGTGGTCGTGAGTTATTTATGCAAAATTGGTCTCAACTAAGAAAGAACAAGAAGGGGAAAAAATTCCATACTATAAAATGCCATTTCCTCCAGCCTGGGATGGTTCAAGACAAAAGTTTGATTGGATTGCAGAGCTCTGCCTTACCCCACTTTTTATGGAGCTTCTTGTTTCCTGACACATGAATACTGGACTGTGTTATCTCCTCCCAGGGCTGATAAGGATTTGTCAGTTCATGGAAAGGCTCAGCAAGGTTCTGAAGTATGTGGCCTGGAGTTCAGGCTGGAGTTGGGAAACCTTAAAGCTCAGGGTTCAGGTACATTAAAAAATAAACCACAGGCATTTATTCAAAGCTTAATGAACAAGCCTTCTGGACCTCTTCAGGTCTGCAGGACTGATCTTGTAGCCTTTCCCAAGGAAATCTTCTTAAAGTACAGGTCTCACCATGTCCTTCCCTTCATCCTCACCCTTCACTCAATAATCTCCAGTGGCTCCCTATTACTTCAGGATCAACTATAAAATCTTCTGTTTGGCTTTTAAATCCCTTTACAATTGTCCCTTACCTCCCTCTCCAGTTTCTTTACACTCTACAATCCAGTGACATGGACCTCCTTGCTGTTCCTTGGATACAACATACCATCTCCAGTCATTGTGTCTTTGCACCCCATGCCTGGAATACTTTCCCTCTTCTCCTCTGCCTCCTGGCTTCCTCCAACATTCTATTTTCTTTCTTTCTTTTTCTTCAAGATTCTATTTTCTGCAGGAGGATTTTGTTAGTCTCTACTCTCACCCCATCCCTTGTTAATTTCTCTGAGATTACTTTCCATTTGCACTGTATATAGCTTGTATGTACATAACCATTTGAATGTGGTCTCCCCCATTCAAAAGTGAGTTCCTTGAGTCCAGGGACCATATTTTTTTTCACTTTATTTAAATCCCTGATAATTAATACAATGCATAACATGGAATAAGTGTTTAATAAATGCATGTTTACTGATTGTCCTGGCTCTAAGTGCACAGAGAGGAATATCCCTTCATGTTGACTCCATTCAGGAACCAGAGTTGGGAAGGAAAGACACCAGCCTGTTCTGTTGGATAGGGAACTACTATGAAAGTATGGAATACTCTCAAAAGCTCCCATTGACTCCATGACTGCAATTATTCTGAGCCACTGGGAATATTGGAAAGTTCCCTGGCCTAAGAGTCAAGGGATCTGGGTTCAAGTCCTGACTATGACACCAACTAGTGATGTGACCTTGGATAAATCCCTTCCCCTCTCCAAGACTTAATTTCCTCAAATGGAAAATGTGGGGAGTGGAACAAATTTCTCAGGTTCCTTCCAGTTCTGACATTCTATATTCAAGGAGCTTTTCTGGTTTTAAACATTTTATGATCCTAATATCCCAGCATCTCAGTTTCACCATCTTCAAAATAGGGAACCTACTCCTGGCCATTGCTGCCAACCAAGAAGCTGCAATGGTTAATGAGCTAATGAGCCACGTTTTATCTCTGATCATCTGTACGCCGTTGTACATGACCAGTCTCCTCTGGAAACTTCCAGGTGGTTGGGTGATATTTATTCAAATGATCCAGGGTAACTCAGAGGGTCAATGCAGGTTCCCCAAGACACCCATGGGGGGCTCGCTTAGATACTTGCTTCTGAGACTCTGATATGCTTTGAACACCAAGAGAGAAAAAAATCCTAGAATTTAGAACTAGAATGAGCCTCCAAGATAATCTGGGTCAACCCTCTTTTTATCCCCACTTACTGATTTTGTAGAGAAGGAAGCTGAAGTTCAGATGACCGTGTGTGTGTGTGAGTATGTGTGTATATGTGAGTGTGTGTATATGTGTATGTTTGTGTGTATATGTGTGTGTATGTGTATGTATGTGAGTGTGTGTCTATATGTGTGTGCCTATGTGTGTGCTGCTCCCTGTATGCAAGCCTGTGAATGTTTTCCAAAATATGTTTTCTAAAATGTGGAAAACATAATCCCCCATTTTACCAGTGGTTTCTTTGTGCTTTGTTTTGTGAGGTTAGGGATATGCAATATGCAGAAACAAAATATTAAGTAAATGATTGAAATCTTTTTTGTTTTCTTTTAAAATGGGTAGATGCAAACCGACTTGCTTGGAGGTGGTTTAAGGCTTTTATGTTCATCTTGGGTTGCAAGGAGTGTGAGACATAGAGAATTTGTAAGGTGTCTTCTGGGTCTAGCTATCACTCTGTATGTCTATGAGCTGCTATCTTTCCAGGTAGCTGGAGCCTAGTGACCTCTCTGCGTGTGGTCCTTCCTCTTGCCATTCTCATCACCAGACAAATGTTGCTCAGATAGAGAGAAGAATGTCCCTATATCCATGGCAGCTTCTGATTAGGGTTTAGGGCTGCTGGGAGAGAAGCAATGTTGTATACTCCTAGGTTCTGCCACTAAATGGCTATATAGCCTTGAGCAAGTAAGTTATTCCCCTTTACTAGACCTCACTCTGCTTGTCTGTGATACAAGGCTGGCGAAGGGGGAAGCTGTGGGTTGGGGAGCTATATGATATCTACAATCCTAGAATTTTTTTCCTATTCTTTTGAGTTATGCAGTATTAGGAGAACTGACTTTGAATCCTGGCTCTGATATTTATCAACTCTGTGACTTTGGGCAAATTGCTTAAATTCTCTGAGTTCATGTCCCCTTCTAAAAATGGGGACAACTGTACTCATACTGCCTGTCACATAAGAGTATTGTGAGGAAAACACTGTCAACTAAAAAGCACAAGGAAATTCAAATGATTATTATATTAGAGCCCATCGTTCAGTCCTGGCTATTTGTATAAGACTGTCCTCATTGAATGAAGAGATCGTTGCTCAATGCTCTTTACCTATGTGGTTGTTATGTGTTGTATGCTTTGCCCTTCTTTCTCGAAGAGGACCATGACAATCAGGAAGATGATGCCATGACTTGTGATTGAATTAGATTTGAGTGGGGAGGACAGGGAAGAGTCAGAGAGACACAGAACAAAGTGTGATCATTCTCTCTAGCAACAAGTAGAGTTGGCCAGGCTTGAGCCTTGGATTATAATGATTACGTGTGTGTGTGTGTGTGTGTGTGTGTGTGTGAAATTACAGTCAGTCCCTGCTACTATGCCCATAAACAAGTCCTTTTCTACCCAGGTGGCACAGCAATAGAGTCATAAAGACCTGGGTTTAAAAAAATACCCCAGATACTTACAAGCCCCCAGGTAAACCTTGAAGCACTCTCAACCAGTTTCCTCATCTGTAAAATGGGGATCATAACACCTACCTCACAAGATTGATGTGAAAGGGCGGCTAGGTGGCACAGTGAGTAGAGCACCGGCCCTGCCTGGATTCAGGATGACCTGAGTTCAAATCTGACCTCAAACACTCAACACAAAAACTAGCTGTGTGACCTTGGGCAACTCAATTAACCCCAATTGCCCTCCAAAAAAAGGGAGGGGTTGATGTGAAAATCCAGTGTGATGGCATTTGCAAAGTGCTATAGAAACCCAGTCATTCTTGTGATTTTTATGTTACCTCCCCCTAAACCTGTTTCTTCCTTTGAAAACTGATGCAGGTAAGCTAAGGAATCCTTGAGGTTCCTTCTGTTTCTGACATTTGGAGTCCATCTATGATTCTATTCAATTTCTCTGATTCCATCAGCTGAGACTTCAGAGAAGCTTCCCAAATCCCTCTAACTGTCCCCAAATTTACGTTCCTTTCAGTTGTTAATGCCTTTCCCTCTCAGAGTGCCTCTCATCTACTATGAACATCTCATGGGTACCTGGGAGTTGGTAGCTTGTCTTCACCATTAGAATGTGAGCTTCTTGAGACCAGGGACTGTTTTTGTGCATATACATACACACACACACATAAAGGTGCCCATGTATATTATATGTATACATGTGTGCTTGAATTTAAAATTTAAAAGCATTTTTTTCTCTCTCATCCCTATTTTTTATTTTCTTTTTATACCCAGCTCTTACCAAAGTGCTTGCTAATTAGTAAGGACTTAAATATAAATGCTTACTGACAATTTAACTTGTTTCGTGCGTGGAATGCAGAAATCTTTCCTCTCTTGTGCTTCTCTTGCCCCTGGAAACCAGACTTGTGTGCACATGCACGCTCAGGCACACACACTCGCGCGCGCACACACACACATTCTTTCATAGTTGGGAAAAAGGTACTTGGACATCACTTTTAACTTGGGCAGCTGCTGGAAAAGTAATTGTTTACAGGACCCTGATCTCCCTGGCACAGGGAGCCCAATTTTATGACTGCTTAGTACTGTTGTTGATGGTGGGGGACAATGAAATCCCTCCTTGTGCTGCTCACCCTCAGAGTGGGAAGGAAGTTGTGTGTGCACTCCCCAACTGCCCTGGTTTAGGAGAAAGATGCCTCCCCAAAGGGTGGCAGAAGATTTCTTCCTAGATGTGTTCTCTAAGGACGATGACGTGTCATGTTACTAATTCCCGTAATTGCAGGTCTGGGCTGAAAACAGACTCTGTTAGTTTCCCTAAGAATTTACATTTTTAATAACATTAAAATACTGCAACAATGTGGGCTACATGTAAATGAATGGACTTCAAGTTGAAATGAAGAGAACAGTTTACTGGACTTGTTTATGCTTCTGGGTAATGCTCTCATCTGCTGATAGGAGCCGGAAGGAGCAAGCATAGTGGTGATGGAGGATGTCTGGGCTGGAAAGGGCTCTGGAAGTTTTTCTGTCCAGTTATTATCACAGGACTCCCTTTGAGCAGCAACAATCACGTAGTAACTGGAAAATTGAAAAGAACAGGGGCTTAATCAATTACCCAGACTTGGGGAAGAAGAAAGAATAGTGGAGAAGAGAGAGAGGGAAGGAAAAGGAAAAGAGGGAAAGGGGGAAGGAAGGGGAGGGAAACAGAAGAACTTAATTAGTTGATAGATAGATGAAAAAACAAATAAGTGCTTCCTATGTGCCAGGTCTTTCTGTTAAGGACTGGAGGTACAAATACAAAAAATTATATTCCCTTCCCTCAAGGAACTTACATTCTAATTTAGGAAGATGGCAGGGGATTAGGGGCCAGGAAAAGAAATTTTGGCCTGGGTAGTGTAGCGGCAAGCACCCCAAGCGCGTCCTCAGGGTTTGCTGCTACCACAGGTTCTTGGATCTGCTTTGTCAAAGGAAAGCTACTCAAAATGGGTTAACAAGCTTACTTTAATCAGTCAGACATATATAGTTTACCTTGTTCAGGAGAAAAGGTCAGCACCCTGAACCTCAAAGTATATAGGCATAATTATCAAGACAGAAACATCAAGTAGACAGATTTCCAAACTGTCCAACCATTACATCCATACCCAGTCAACATCTGGGTTTCCACATTCTGGGTTTTTCAAAGCTGGGGGACTCTCAACAACGGCTTCCCAGAATTCAGATCAAATCACAGAACACTTCTCAAAGTGAGTCCCAAAACAAAGCTACACATCAGGGCTTATATAGCCTTCTCCTGGCTCAGAGAATGTAACAACCTTATTGACCCACTGGCCAATCAAAAAGTATCTACTGAAAAACAAGCCTCCCTCCCCAGGCTTCTGGTGTACTTTAGCCTAGGGGCAGGGAAGATCTTTAAAATTTACATTCGCATTACAGGTAGTCACAGGGATGGTGAGTGAAAACACAGTTCAGTTGATTTGTCATGCCCTTTCTAGAAGCAATGATAATGTTGATTCGATTTCCATACCCTGAGAAAGAGGTGGGAAGGGGAGAGAGGATATATTTGCAACAGTAGGGAAGATGGCAAAAGGTTTGGGTAGATAGCTGGATATGGTGGGTTATTAGATGAATTTATATACAGTCACCAATTGAGATGGCTCAGCTCCAATAAAGCTGAGGAAAAGGGCAGCTAGGTGGAGCAGTGTATAGAGCACTGGCCCTGGAGTCAGGAGAACCTGAGTTCAAATCTGGCCTCAGACACTTAGCACAAAAACTAGCCGTGTGACCTTGGCCAAGTCACTTGACCCCAATTGCCCTCCAAAAAAAAGATAAATAAATTTTTAGAAAATTTAAAAAGCTGAGAATATTATCTATGTCCTGTTCAATAAGTTACTTTTCTAAGCTTCTGTTTTCTCATCTTTAAAACAAAGGAGTTGGACTAAATACTCTTTGTGGTTTCTATGGTCTAACATCCCATGTTCTATGGTTCCTTCTATCACTTACAGTCTATGTTCTAACATTCTGTGTCTCATGGTTCCTTCTAACTTTCACATTTGATGTTCTAAGGCTCCTTTGAAATCTGTTATTCAGCGTTCTAAGGTCCCTCCCAATTCTGACATTCTGTGTTCTAAAGTCCCTCCCAGCTCTGACATTCTGTGTTAAGGGATCTTCTATCTTTTGCATTCTGTGGCTCTGATTCTACCATGGTACATGTCATAAGAAAGGCAAAGACTCCTACCATGTGGCTACCAAAAATAATAAAAGTAATTTAGGAACTGAATATAATTTATGGGATGCTGTCTGTGAGCTTTTAAGAGAGTGCAGTAGGCAATGACTATAGTAACCTACTGTTTGATAAACTCAAAGACTCCAGCTTCTGGTATAAAAACTCATTATTTGGGGCGGCCAGGTAGCACAGCGAGTAAGATCACTGGACCCAGAGTCAGGATGACCTGGGATTGAATCCGGGCTCAGACACTTAGTACCCACCCAGAAACACCTGGCCGTGTAACCTTGAGCAAGTTACTTATCTCCAATTGCTTTAAAAAAAAGTCACTATATGACAAAAACTGGGTGGAAAAAATGGAAAATTGTATAGCAAAAACTAGGCACAAAACGACATCTCACTGTATACCAAGGTCAAAATGGGTGATACCATAAGCAAATTAAGAGAGCAAATGAAAAAGGTTTTGCACAAATAAATTCAATGCAACCACAATTAGAAAGAAAGAAGAACTCTGGGAAACAATTTTTATGGTCAGTATTTCTGCTAAAGAAATATTTTTAAAATATGCAGAGAACAGAGTCAAATTTATAAGAATACAGGCCATTCTCCAATTGAAATGATCAAAGGATATGAACAGGCAGTTTTCAGATGAAGAAATCCGAGCTATCTATTGTCATATGAAAAAATGCTCTAAATCACTATTGATTAGACAAATGCAAATTAAAACAATTCTGAGGAACTACCTCATACCTATAAGATTATCTGATATGATAGAAAAAAAGGAAAATGATAAATGTTGGAGAAGATATGGGAAAAATTGGAACACAAATGCATTGTTGATGGAGTTGTGAACTGATTCAACCATTCTGAAGAGCAATTTGGAACTATGCCCAAAGGTCAACCAAACTGTACATATCCTTTGATCCAGAAATACCACTACTAATTCTGTATCCCAAAGAGATCATAAAAAAGGAAAAGGACCTACATGTAAAAAATATTTGTAGCAGCTCTTTTTCTGTGGTTGCAAAGAATTGGACATTGAGGGAATGTCCATCAATTGGGGAATGGCTGAATAAGTTGTGGTATATAAATGTAATGCAATACTATTGTGTTATAAGACATGATGAGCAGGCAGATTTCAAAAAAACCTGGAAAGACTTATATGAACTAATGCTGAGTCAAGTGAAAAGAACCAGGAGAATACCATACACAGTAAGAGCAGAATGGCACGATTATTAATTGTGAATGACTTAACTATTCTCAGCAATACAATGATACAAGAAAATCCCAAAAGATTCATAGAAAATGCTATCCACATCCAGAGAAAGAACTATGAAGTCTGAATGTGGATCGAAGCATACTATTTTCACGTTCCTGGTTGATTTGTTTTTTCTTTCTCATAAATTTCCTTTTATTCTGATTCTTCTTTCACAACATGACTAATGTGGAAATATGTCTAATAGGATTATTTGAGTATGGCCTGTATCAGATTGTGTGCCATCTTTGGGAAGGACAGAGGGAAGGGAGAAAAATCTGGAACTCAACATCTTATAAAAGTGAATGTTGGAAACTATCTTTACATGTAATCGGAAAAACAAAATATCATTAAGTGGGGAAAAATAAAGGAATAAGAACATGGGGGGGGGGCAGAGTGATTCTCGCTTTTCAAGTCCTTTCCAGAGTACCAGGCATTCTTCTGCTCTTTCTTTCCTTCTGTTTGTGGGTAGAGAAGAGAAGCAGGTTGGGCTCCTTTGGGTCTTATATAGAGGAAACTCATGAAC